>NC_067152.1:18355262-18710262 GCF_903995435.1 Acomys russatus | reverse complement strand
GCCTTATTTAAAGCTATGCAGAGGGCTGTGTTCTAATTCTGTTGATAGAGGGCTTGGTTAGCATGAACAAAGTCCTCAACTAATTCACAGATCTACATAATCCAGGTCTAGTGGTTTGTACCTGTTGTTCAAACTCTTGGGATGAAGAACCAGAAGGATTAGAAGTTCAAAGTCAGTTAGGTTTACGTGTAGTTCAAGGGTGGCCTGGGATAGAATCCTACTACCACCACATTCCCAAAGTAAAATAAAATAAAATAAAATAAATTCTTAGGAATTCTCTTTATTTTTTTAAAAAATTCTATTATATATATTTTTTCTTTTTTTATTTATTAAGGTAATTTTTAATTAATGCATGTTACAAAGTTGCCAAACAGTAGTTTAATTATGTCACATTAAAATTCTGTGGCTTCCTTGCTCTGCCTTTTTTTTTTTAATTTATTCCTGTTACATCTCAATGTTTATCCCATCCCTTGTATCCTCCCATTCTTCCCTCCCTCCCATTTTCCCCTTATTCCTCTTCCCTATGACTGTTCCTGAGGGGGATTACCTCCCCCTGTATATGCTCATAGGGTATCAAGTCTCTTCTTTTTTTTTATTAATTTTTTCATATTACATCTCGATTGTTAGCCCTTCCCCTGTTTCCTCCCATTCTTCCCTCCCTCCCATTTCTCCCCTTCTCCCCTCCCCTATGTCTGTGACTGAGGGAGACCTCCTCCCCCTATATATGCTCTCAGAATATCAAGTCTCTTCTTGGTAACTAGCTATCCTTCCTCTGAGTGCCACCAGGTCTCCCCATCCGGGGGACTTCTTGGTAGCCTGCTGTCCTTTCTCTGAGTGCCACCAGGTCTCCATTCAGTAATTTCTTCCCAGGTACAGGTGACTCTCTTTGCCTCAATCAAAGTGATCTTACCACTCCACCTGGATTTTGCTGACATGCCTCATTTCCAATATTGAGCCATTTGCTTTTTGGCAGAGGTACTTTGCTCAGTGCCAAGTAATTTAGAAAGCTAGAAGAAACTCCAGTTGGGAGCTAGAGAGAGCTTCATCAGGTGCCAAGTATTCTTTTCCTATCAAATGATGAAGCTGGTAAATGAGAGTGAATTTGCAGATCCTTGCTAGCAGGAACAATTGCAATTCAAAGGGCGAAGCCTCAGTTCTTTCCAGGTGGAGGCATAAAATTCCCTTGACAACTCTATTCCTCAGAATGGGGCTTGACTCAGAGGAGTCATCCAGATAGGTTGTAAGAGTCAATGGAATGACTTAATTCTTTTTTTTTTTGTAGTGATATATGAAACATCAAGGTAATGTACACAGCTGACTACCAGGAATATCCATGGCCATCTTCTGAAATTTTCTATATATCTCTTTAAATGCTTCCTTCCCATCAGTATCTCTGGCTTAATTGTTAGCAATTGAGTTTTACAAAGTGCTGCATAAAGTCGGAAAATAATGATTACCAATGCATATTCATCAGTGTGATTTTATTTAAAAGCAAATGAAAAGCATCAGATGATCATGCTTTGTAAAAACACAGAATTAAATTACAAACCATGATTTAAATATTGATAACAAACAAGACCAGAGAGAGAGAGAGAGGGAGGGAGGGAAGGAGAGAGACAGAGACAGAGAGAGACAGAGAGGGAGTTGGTATAATTTTTCAGCTATTATTTTACAATTGTTTGGATTCTAAATGCAGTGAGTAAAGTATGGCTTTCAATGGCTCTCGCATTGGATAATTAAGGATGAAGTTCAGTACAGTCAGTTGTAGAAAACCTTATTTCAGAGGGGCAAACCTAGTGTGTTGTTATGTCATTAGAGAAATCATCTTAAGCCTTTTCTGAATGGAAGCATTGTTAAAGCTAGTTGTGTTACATAACAACAACAGAGGAACAATAAATCCATACAAACAAGTTGTTAAAGAACCCAGTCACGGTTGGTTATTAATTCTATATTTATTGGCAGCTCTACCCTAGACTCTGTAGCTTCTTAAGTTGGTCCTGAACCATGAACTGTAATCACAAGATAATTTTAAAGCATAGTTATCTAGTAAGCAAATATCAAGTATTGAAAAGAGTCTGCATTAGTGTTTTGCAATGTCTGTTACCTGTCCACGTTATGTATTAATTAGCCAAAGACAAAAGGATGCAGCCTTTAATTTCTCATTAACTGTACAACAAGCTCTGTTCTTTCCTATATATAATTTTTATGAAAGACGCCTCAACTACACGGGATATCAAACATTCTACATTTTGAACAGGAAGAACCCTCCAGTGTCTTGGAATCCATGTACTCCCAGTTAGGCCCTGGGAAGTGCTTCCCACTCTTTTTTTTTTTTTTTAATTTTTATTAATTTCTTCTTGTTACATCTCAATGGTTATCCCATCCCTTGTATCCTCCCATTCTTCCCTCCCTCCCATTTTACCCTTAATCCCCTCCCCTATGACTGTTCCTGAGGGATATGCTCATGGGTATCAAGTCTCTTCTTGGTAACCTGCTATCCTTCCTCTGAGTGCCACCAGGTCTCCCCTTCCAGGGGACATGGTCAAATATGAGGCACCAGAGTTCGTGTGAAAGTCATATCCCACTCTCTACTCAACTGTGGAGAATGTTCTGACCATTGACTAGATCTGGGTAGGGGTTTAAAGTTTACCGCCTGTATTGTCCTTGGCTGGTGCCTTAGTTTGAGCGGGACCCCTGGGCCCAAATCTGCCTTTCATAATGTTCTACTTGTATGTTTCTAGGACCCTCTGGATCCTTCTACTTTGCTATTCTCCCATGCTTCTCTCATCTAGAGTCCCAATAGGATGTCCTCCCCTCTGTCCCAGTTTCCTGGTAAGGGAAGGCTTTCGTGGGACATGCCCCTTGGCCTAGTATGCAGATAACAAGTGCGAGAGGCTGGCTGGTCACATTGTACTGACATCCAGGAATTAGAGAAGGAAAATAAAGTTAGTTTCTCGGACGTAAAAAACTTTCAAGGTTTGCATGCGGTGACCCATTTCTTATAATGAAACTCACTTCCTATAGGATTCATCACATTCCCAAACAGTATTACCAAATAGTGACCAACTGTTCACATACAAGTCTATAGCGAAGAAGACTTTCTGTTTAACCCCAAATATGAAGATCACATTTACCATGTCATCTAATATTTAACAGGGGTTATGACATTGTAATAATTTTCATGATTTCATTGTCTTTTGGGTATGAGTTTCCTGTGTCTATTAGTCTGTCTACTTGTTAGCACCACGCCATAAAACAAACAAGCTTCAGGCCCATTGTTGCTGCCAAGGTGAGGACAGTGTCAGGCGCGCTAGGTGATTGTGCCCTGGGCGGTCAATGCTGGAGTGTCTGGAATTTGACAGTTTCAAAGTTAAATTCTTTAAAGATCACTGTTTTATTGATTCCAGTTCAGCCTTCAATGTTTCTCTTGAATAATTTTCTCCTGCAGTTAACAGGGTACAAGTGATCTGAAGAGCAATGTGGGAAAAATAGGAAGGGGCTTTAATTAGAAAGGATGAGGAAGACAAATACAGAAGATGGAGAGAGGTGGGTAAAGTATCAGTATGGATGTCAGAAAAAATCATAAAAGAATCACAGTATTACCTATCTCCCTAAGTCTCTCTCTCTCTCTCTCTCTCTCTCTCTCTCTCTCTCTCTCTCTCTCTCTCTCTCTCTCTCTCTGTGTGTGTGTGTGTGTGTGTGTGTGTGTGTGTGTGTGTGTGTATCCTCATATAATTTACATGAAAATTTCCCATCTGGGATGATTGTATGGCCCTCTAAAATCCATAGACTATCTAATAAAAATCCCAACACCATATCAGAGAAGTTCTCTTTTGAAGTGTTAGGAAGTGTTATCGGATTGATTCCCAAACAATACAGCTGTTGCCTTTAGTTGCACTCTAGGGGTGGAAGCCAAGCCCCTATTGCTGATTACATCATGCCTTTCAGACACAAGAATTAAAGGCCCTGAGTTAGCTCTCTTGTGAAAGCCTTCTCCCGGAGCACTGCTTTTAATGGCCACAAGGTACCCTGCAAGCTTTCAAAATGAGGAAGCAACCGATAGTTTTACCCAGGTATGACACCTATGAGCTAGAACCATGACCATAACGGCACAATAACCAAAGGCTGCGATAGTGGCACATGGACCTTAGTAATAGCCAATGGCACTCTTATTAGACCTAAGGCCTGTTAAACAAAGGAGAAGGCATGTCTGGTAGTGGAAACATAGCCAACCACCCATGGCCGATGACGTTTATGAATTTTGGAAGAGAACTTAA
Source organism: Acomys russatus (assembly GCF_903995435.1). Taxonomy (NCBI): domain Eukaryota; kingdom Metazoa; phylum Chordata; class Mammalia; order Rodentia; family Muridae; genus Acomys; species Acomys russatus. Next base: position 18,705,985 of record NC_067152.1, on the reverse strand, counting down.
GACTTTCCCAAACCACATATACCCTAGCTACATTCTAAACATTAACCCTTATACTTGCAGATGAATATGTTTCTTGCCCATCATCAAGAGTCTTCTCTTTGCCACAGACAGACCATTACAGACAACCATAACCAATGAAACTGCAATGTTGCAGAGAGCAGTCCTAACTGAAACACCTACCACAGAACCCCTGCATCTGAGACCCAGAATTATTTGAACGAAGAGGGAGAGGAAAGATTGTAAAAAGCAATATGATCTGGGAGTTTTCTTTGAGATGGTGCCGCATAGAAAGGCCAGGGACTGCGTCCATAAAGTTTCACTCAGGTGGCTGTCTAAACCTGACCTGGGTAAAGGTAACACCAATAGAGATGTTACTGCAGAAAGAAGAAAGCTCATACAGTGCCTCAGTCTTAGACAGAGCACTGCAGGAAACTAAGGAGTGCTGAGAGTGAGAGAAAGAGTTTTTATTAGGAAAAGGCACACTAATTAGCGCACAGATAATTTATACATTAAGTAGCCTATGTATTGAGTAGTTTACATATGTATATTATAACATATATACTTAAATACATATTTTATGCATAAATATATATTATATATTGCCTACATACATATATATAAATATGTTTTTATATATGCACACATACTTGTTACAAAAAATGGTCGAAAAAGAATTCTCGATTTTGAAATAGCGTGGGGAGGTGTGTATTGGAGACCTGGAGGAAGGACAATGAAAGTGGAATTTATGTGATTATATTATCATCGCAAAACATAATAAAATAAATAAATTGTATCTAACATTAAAAAAGTGTAACTGGAGTGGCAGTGCATGATGGTGCATGTCTTTAATCCCAGCACTCAGGAGGCAGAGGAAGGTGGATCTCTGTGAGTTTGAGGCCAGCCTGGTCTACAATGTGAGTCTAGGACAGCCATGGCTAACCAGAGAAACCCTGTCTTGAAAAACAGAAACAAAAACAAGCCAACAAAACATGTTAGCAGAATTCTCGAGCTTGTCACACAGGGAAATTGTTAGCCTCATAATGCTGTCAAAATAAGTTTCAGAGCAGTTAATACTCAATGGTGTGCAATCGCCTAGACAGTTTACTGTCTCTTCTATTTTATGGGAGCCTCCTAATGCTGCTGTCTTCCATGGTGTGCCCCTTTTCCTAGTGAGGAAAGTACTAGCATTGCTATAAATGTTATCACCTTCCTGATCAGCGTAGGCATTTTGGCATCGAAAAGTTACTTTGTGTAATCTTAAAAGTATGATTAATCTCTGTGCTCCTGAGTATTGTTTTTAGGGTATATTCAGCATCTTGTAGAGTCGTTTGTAAACTTACCATTAACTTCTATTAGTAACTTTTCTCATTGCAGGATTCTATATCTAACACATAGCAACTCATGTGAAGAAGGGCTTATTTTTTGTCTTATATTTAAGTAGGTGCAGTCTACTGTTGAGAGGAAGGCATGGCAGTGCTCATGGCAGCAGGAGCATGCCACTATGATTCCTCACATCTGTGTGAAAGATGAGGAAGAGAAAAAGAGAATACTGTTGCCAAGGTGTCATTTTTATTATTCCCGTGTTATTCAGTTCAAGCTTCCTTTGGGATGGGTTTTCTGTCATTAGTTAACCCTCTCTGAAAACAATGCTCTAGATGCTTCTGGTGGTATGTCTTCCAGGTGATTTTAATCTAGTACAGCTGATAATGCAGATTAATCCTTCTTGAACCATAAAAGACAAAGAAATGAAATGGAAAATCATATTTCAGTATTTGTGACCAATAGGACTTTAAATCCACAAGGTGACTTCAATGAGTAAAGAAGATGTGGGTACTCAGAGTGCTTAGTGTTGAACATATAGGGAAGACTTTTATCTCTCTGTACCTTGAAGAGTAGGACTACATCCTATATCATGTTATCACCCAATTTTAAAAAATCTGCTGTTGCCTATGTTTCCTACATAAAGTGGTATGCATCCTGTCTCTATCCTCTGATACCATTAACTCATCTCTACATTACTTAAAACACCTAATATTTGCTATACTTATTGCTTGGGTAATAATGGAAAGACTAGAAAATGCATGTTGCCCACACAGGGACAACTCTGTTTTTCTGTTAATATGTTGCATCTGTAATCAATTGAATATTCAAGTGCAAAACACAAAAACATGGAGAAACTAACTAAATGCACACTGATATGTGTGCATACTATAATAATTTTCCCTCATCACAGATGAAGCATTGTTGATGCTGCCCCAGTCACAAAGCTGACCAGAGTCACAAGGGATACATATTACAGAGCTGGACTCAAGCCCAGGCCATCAACTAGTATCATGACTTACTATTTTTGAATCATGTACATGGAGTACACAAGGCAATCCTGGAAGAGATACATTCATTCGTACATTAATGGACACATCTTATAATTTAAAAAACAAGCAGTAGAATCTACTTTCAATTTTATTGAATTAAAAACAATAGATTTTTTTTTTTAATGAGAAGAAAAACCAAGACATGTAAGATAAAAAGAAACCCAAAACCTCAAGTAACTACAAGTTAAGTAAATAGAAATACACAAGACAGAACTGTAATAATAATGATTAGATTCATGGTAAAATATTGCAGCCATCTCACCACTTATAAATGTGAGGTCACCATGGCCATTTTTTTCCAGCACCAGCCATCTACATTCATATGTATAAACATTGATTTTTTTAAAAAACAAAAATTTGTTTCAAAATAGTTTGTATCACTAAGAAGCCTAAATAAAACAATGATACAGACTGAATTTGAGGCATGGGACCCTAGTACACAATCTTCATAAAACATACCATAGGCTACTACTCAGTGCTGAATGTCTTGTAAACACAATGGAGTGGCCTACCTCTAACACAAAGATTGCCATTTATTGAAAGACCAAACCCCCTCCGTTTGTTCATACATGACAGACAAACTAGAAAATAGAAAATGAGCCCCGGTCTAGAGAATGGCAAACTTTGGAGAAAGCCATAGTGGAATATTCCAGAAACTTATCTTCCTTCTCACTGTCTTTTGGTTTTTTTTTTGTTGTTGTTGTTGTTATTTTTTCCATAAAATATAATACTTCAATAAACATTTCTCCAGTGATAAACTTAATAAACATTGTGATCTTGGCTGGTTTTATTTTATTGTTGTTTATTGTCTATTATCTCATATTTGTTGTATTTTATTTGTTTGGTTTTTTTGAGACAAAGTCTCAATATGTAATGCTTGCTGACCTGGAACTCACAGACATCCTCCTGCCTCTGCCCCCTGAGCCCTAGAATTAAAGACACATGACATCATGCCTGACTCCTATTTGTTTTTGTACTGTGAACTACTACTTCTTCATTCTAAATAGCAAGAATCGCCAGCTCACAAGCATTGACCCAATGTAGAGCTATCTGGCATAATTGATTGTCAGTCTCCATGATGAAAGTGGCAAACTGAGTCAGCTTGGGCATATTTAGAATATGCTTAATGTGGCACTGTCGCTACCTTGCAGTCCAGCCTTCAGTAGTGTGCATGTATCATATTCAGTCATATACAGAGACCATAGCAGTTTTTAACTGTCCCCTAAGGCAAAGTGAAAAATATTGCCAGGAAACCAAGTCTTTCTAGAGAGGAACTTGCTACTAACATTTTATTTTTATAATTAGTATGGTTGCCTTACAAAGCTAAAATAGAGATTTTTGGTTGCATTTTGAACATGTGGAATTCCTGTTGTTTTCAATGGCAGTGGCACTGGCATTGGCTTTTGTTTATTTGTTTGTATGTTAGTTTTTGTTTTGGGTGTGTATGCCTAGTGTGTGTGTGTGTGTGTGTGTGTGTGTGTGTGTGTGTGCTCATCCGTGTGTGTGTGTGTGTGTGTGCTTCCATGCATGAGTGGCAGTACATTTGGCACAAGTGTGGAGGTTAACAACTTCAAGTGTTGATCATTGCTTCGACCTAATTTGAGGTTGGGTCTTGTTCACATCTGTGAATGCAGAGTTACATGGACGACAAAGTTCTGAGAATTTTCCTTTCTCCTCCTGCCATCTCTCTACCTTAGGATCTTTGAGAGTACAGACACTTGTCCCTATATATGATTTCACACTTGTCAGGGAATCCATATTTAGGCTGTCATGCTGTGTAACAAGCTCTTTACCAACCGAGCCACCCAGCTCCCCAGCCTTATTTAATGCTATTCATTTCTACCATTCCATTTTTCAGGCCGACACTATGTGTTTCTTTATAGTCAATCCTAGAAGAAATGCAAATTCTTGCATATTTAGCAACCCACACCAGGAGGTTTATAGCACTATAAAAAAAATGAAATCACGTTCATTTAACCCTGAAATAAAAATTAAGTGATTCACCTCACTACTTAATTTGTAGCAGAATGCATAATGCTTGAAGTTACCACACTACCACCCATATCCTGTCCTGCAATGAGTCTAACGCAATGGACATAAGCTGTTTCAACACACCCCAGAAAATTAAAAAATTGAACATAGATGAAGACTTTTCCCCCCCAGTTTCCTGAAGCGAAATGAAATGGTCATAAGACATGGCAGAAAACATTTTAATCAGAAGAGTATGAAACATCCATTTTCTTACCAGGACAATCAACAGAACAGCTACAATTTTTTTTTTTTTTTAATATATGTCATGTTTTATCTCCGTGTCTTCAAAGGTGAGATAGCATTAATTTCATACTCTGAAGAGGCGTTCCTACCTCTCAGGTGTCACAGTGGGTAGATCTGTTATGTGTCTACAAGCACAAGGATGATCTTTCCGGCCTCTACTCCCGCGTTATTTCTCATCTCTCCATTTGCCACTCATTGTCGGAGGGACAGAACCCGCTACAAAGGAAGTGAAGCACTGCAGACAAGCAAATGGCGAAGGTACAGGGCAACATTTTAACTACACTGAGGGATTTGAAAACCAGGACCCCGGCTTCACATTCAGTTCACCGGAAGGTGACAGTGGCATCCACAGGGAAGCCAGTGCTTTGGGAAGCGCTGCATATATCTCAGTGGAAAATCAGTAACATTATTTTCTAGTCTTAAAAGACTGTCAGATCAAAGGGGCAATGTAAGTGCTCTGGGCTCTCTGTAAAGCCCAAGCTCGAACACAACAGCACTCTGCTGTCCTTTAATGTGTGATAAAGAATTCCTATAACACCTCCAGCGAGGTCAGTGAAGTTACCGATAGCCCATTGTGGAGATTTTGCATTTCTCTAGAGTACACTGATAAATGATAAATTTTGCAATGCATCCAAAGAAAGGATGAAGCTCTCTTTCTAACTATTTAGCTGGTAACTGAATGGCAATTTAAAAATTGTCCTCTTGAATGTCACCACTGCTCATGCTTTTAAAGTGAAAAGAAATATCTCAAGCTCTGCAGATCTCCAAAGTCACATTAGAATATAATTATTATGTGAGTCATACCAGCTTTGACTTATTGCAATAAAAAGAGTCTATCTTTAAGAAACACCAAACATGACCCTTTCTCAACACTTTAGTTGCTTGTGACTAACTCTCGGGGTATTGGTCATTTTAGCATTTATGTCCCTTATAAATATTGTTCTCACCTTGGGTCTAATCCTCTGCTGTAGAGCACTTCTCCTTGAAACCAAGTAGCTTGAAATTATATAGAAATTGCCAGCAGAATCAAGGGAAACTGAAAATCGGCAAATGGTCATATTTTACTCTTATACCCAAGAGCCTGAAGAATAGTGCTTTTCCCTTGAGACTCTTACAACAATTGTTCAAAATCAGATCAGGTAGTTAAATGCTTGGCTTTATTTCATGTACCTTAAAAATAATCTCGTGCAAATCTTGAATCTAGAAATTATTTCTCATAATGAATGCCTCAGCACTAAGTATTTAAAGGCAATTTATTTTTATGAAACTCGGAGTATCAGGGCTCAGAAGCCATTATTTATGTGATGAACCTGTGACTTGCTAAATTGCCTTGAAGCATTGTGCTGAAATATTCTTTTCACTTGTGTTTTCTTTATTGTTGAAGTGTGTGTAGCTATTTACTATGGAAAGCTAATCTCAAAGCAAGAAGGGTGGTCTGTGTGTGTGTGTGAGGGGAGGGTGTGCTATTAAATTCCTTTGTCTCCATCTACAATGCATTCAAATATTTATACAGAAATAGCTTGGATGAATATATTAAGGAAGTGAAATAGCACAAAGATAATTTAACTTAAAGTTGGGCAAAACTAATATACGGGTATTATGAACCTTTAATTTCTTCATTAAAAATTGTAGATAAAAAAAATTCTATCGCCATGCTCAACTTGTAGGTAGTGTCTGTGAAAACACTTTTGAAGGAGTTTTACAATACACTGTGTTCATGGGATATAAATCAGAAATAAAAACACACTTTGTTTGCAGTATAGAGATGTCACTCTGGAACTGACATGGAAGTTTCTTCCCTACTGTGTAGCTCTCCTACAGAAGGGGGTATGTATGCTAATGCCCACGTAACGTCTTCTACAGTAATACCCTATTATGACTCCCAGGAGCTTCATTTAAGCCCACCTAGCAAGTGCAATACTAACAGTGCAGTAGTGGCATACTACTGTGGGAGTAATCAACCGTTTACTCATTGGATTCATCCCAAGGACCATAAACCTAGTCATTTGGTTGGCATAATGGTCTTGTAGACTATGTATAGTTTACCCTTGTTCATCCAAAGGTTGATTTCTCCACCCCACTCTCTGGGTCAATCCTGTCATTATATTGTGATATTTATTTTATGTATCTCCAGTTTTAAGTTTGTGTAAGCATCTCACCAGTTGATCTCTATGTTGTCAATAAAACAAACTAGCCAATGCTGAGCAATAATAGAGAATAGGGTGGGACATCCTGCTAGAATAAAGAGAGGAGAAAGAAAAGGGAGCAGAGGATTGAGCCACTAGGAAAAGACCCCGGGGAACATCAAGAGAAGTGAACCTGGCCTAGCAGATTATTTAAAAGCAAATACAATGTGAGAATTCTGAATGGGAAGACACTATACTAGCATGGATGTTTAGGATGGAGTAATTATTGTGCAGCATTTTGCTATAGGCTAATTAATTAGATCCTGGTCTTTCTGTGTGGTTATTTGGGTACAAAGCTGGTTAAGGAGTAACCAGTGGTTTCACTAAAATAATAATTCAATATTAAATATTAATAATCATCAAACAACATTTCAATTGAATTATAAACTTGTGTAGTCATTAGATTGGTGTAGTTGCCTCACAGTACTTACTTAACTCTCAGAAAACTTTAAAACAACTCTTAACTCTCAAAGAGATTCCAAAGTTGGCATTTTCATCAGTCACCACAATTTGTGATATAAAATCCTTTGGAAACAAGTTATGCAAAATATTTTAACAGTTTATATTGATAGTTGGCATATTTTCACTTCCAGTGATTAAGTGCTTTAAGTTAGGGACTTACATGTCATGGAAAAATTATGACAATATTGCTATTGCCTTCTTGATTCCAAAGGTGATTACTTAAAATACAATACACACCAATGTTCCTGATAAATGATAATAGCATGTTATATATATGTATGTATGTATATGTATATAAAACCATGGCAGTGTCACATTAGTGCTAGTGTGAACATTTAATGATATGTACATAGAAGCACAAGCTAATTAGTATGTTTAAAGAAGCAACTAATATTGAGTTGTTCATGTTTGTCACATGATATATTCACTTTTCAAATAAAATTTTGTTTGACTTAAAGCTGTGAATAAAAATTGAAAATTTACAAACAATAGATCTCATTCTGTCTCTATGTAGTTTATACAAACACACACACACACTAATTTGTAGATACATTTCTGTGGTGGAAAACCGCAGTCTTGGTTAACTATGTCCACTGTTGGATACAATATTTTACTTTTTTGTTGGGTAACACATATAAATAGACAGACACATATACACAGGCATAAGGTTAGTAGTTAAGGTTTTGGAATATAGACATCAAAATCTGTTTACGTCTTCAGGGATATAGTTGATTTTGTTTCTCAAAAAAGAGTTTTAGTGTTTTAGAGTTGATTATTGGTCTTTCATGTTACATTACACTTGTCCTTCAGAATTTTTTCCAAATCTTTTGTGCTAGTCTGTTACTTCTTCCAAAATGAGGACCATTCCTTTTTTTTTAACTGCATCCTTGGAGAAGAGACAGAGCTTCCTTCTTTCAGAGCTACTCAGTTATCTTTTCTAGAGGATGGTGAAAATAGCAGCAAGGCAGAGACTGATTAATGCCTAAGAGGGATTCTCTATCTGTCCAACTTTGTATGTATGTCTATCTATCCATCCACTCATCCATCCCTGTGCACATGTATCCATCATCTATCTATCTACCATCTATGTATCCACCCATGTACACATTTGTCTATTTATATCTATCTATCTATCTGTCATCTATGTATCAATCCATCCATCTCTGTCTCTTTCAATCTCCCTTTTACCCTTATTTTTCTTAATAAAATACACAGCATTCTGTGCTCCCATTAGAGAGTCATATTGCTAGGGGAAGCTTACCTCCTCATCATTAATCGGTGGGGTGTGCTCTGTGTTGTTTGCTGCTGATTATAATTCTGGGCTTTATAAATCAAAGCTGGTGAGCAGCAGAGTTCTGTGCTAATGGGAACCAGCTTCATCAGAAATGGACCTTATGTGGCTCTACAGAATGCATGCACTTGACTGTAAACACTACAGAGCAAGTGTTTTCTGTAAATGTACTATTACGTTGATGCTTTCCCAATTTGGAAGTTATACATCACGCTAAATGAAACTGATTTCTTGAGCAAATAATATCACATAGTTGTTTGAAATATTCCCCCTAAGTAAAAAAAAAATCACTAGTTTTCATTCATTCAAGTTTAAATATCAAATATTTAAAAAATTGTTTGCTCTCCAAGCTATTTTTCACCTATTCCTTCATGCATGTAATTCCCTCCTTTATTAGACAATATAGATGGTGATCAATGTAATATGAGGAAGGAGAGACCCCCTCATGAAGAGCTTGTAAGTCTACCTAAGCTACCCACAGTCTCTCTAAGACTTCAAATACAGCATATAGTGTTTGCATAAAGGGCACACATGAGCCATGCTTACAACTGACTGTTTTTAATGCTGGAGGGTTTGTGATGATTCTTGGGATCAGACTTAAGACATTTCTCATACTTTGTCAGTACTCTACAACTGAGCTGTAGCCTCAACCCTTCAATATTTCTTTGAATATCTTTTGCTGTCAACAATAATGCCTTCATTAGTGCTATGTATTTCTGTGTAGGGATCTGGATATCGCTCACTTACCTCTCGGCTATTCAGTTACTTTCTATTCTGATGTTTTACGGAACTTCTGAGATAATCACCATCTGCCTTTGAGTTGATCTATTTGGATTCTAGTGGGATCAGAGTAGTGTACAGACCAATCATTTTTCACTGTTTAACTAAAGAGTTTCTTGACTAGAAATAATAATTCTGTGACTATAATCACACACATATTATAGTTAGCTTTCTCAGAGTTCACTGTAAGGGAAACATCAGCAGTAATTTTTTTTTTATAAGATGCTTTTCCTTTCATTTAAATTTCAGGTGTGTCCACAGACAGCGTGTGTACATCTGTGCAGAGGTCAGGGGGGAGGTTTCCCTTTTAAAATTCTCAGAGGTCAGACACTAACTAGAGTGCAGATAAAGGAGCGGCATTTGGTAATAGGAGGATATGAGATCTGCTAAAGTGGTGAAGAGCAGGAAAGAGACCGGATGATTCCCGCCCCCCCCCCCCCGGAAGACTGTTGCTATCTAGGAAACTTACTTCACAGCAAGTACAACTTCCTTGTGTATTGGTTGTCACAGAGCCTTTTGTGGCTGAGCCATCTCTCCTCCCAGCATGTGCAATTATTTTAAGGGCAGAAATTAGGAGAAAATACATTGGATATCAAGCTATTGACAAGATAAGATTGTTATGGGTGCTAATCTTTGGCTGGGATCAGAGAAGCCAGTCTTTAAATTACAGGCATATAAAGCATGTCACTCGTCAATTCAATAAACATTTGATTTATATATTGACTTTTTATTTTCTCCATGGCCTTAGTGCATTCTCCACTAAAGATGGAATCCACATAATGTTCGCAAACAAACAAGAATCATTAAAAAACATTTTGATGAAATTCGTGCCTCATTGTTTAGTCCTAAAGCTGAGCATGGATATACTGATAAGCTAGAAAGATGGGGTTACATTCCAACTGGGTTTGTAGTCCAGATTTATATTTATCTTTATCAAATGAAGGAATGTTTTCAAATGTGTAATGAAGTGTCAATCAAATATTTGATAATTGGCACAGAAACTATTTATACTTTAGTGGTTAATATACAGGAATCTTTGTATGGTTTACTTTTTATTATTATGATCATGCATTTACCACCTCAAACAAACTCTTGATTATTAATATAACAGCTATCTTTCTATCTATCTATCTATCTATCTATCATCTACCTGGAATGTGTAGATGACTAAAATGGCTATGGACTGAATTTGATCCCAAGAGTCTACATAAAAAGTCAGGTTGTTATAGTTCATTATTGCAGAGCTAGTGCTCGAGGACCAGAGACTGGAATGTTTAATAATGCCCAGAACAAGCTAGAAATGAAGACTCTTCTGGAAAAACAACAACAACAAAACAGGGCTACAGGTTTCAGTGATTGACATAATCATGGGAGTCTTGACTAAACATTGTATGTTATTTCTATAAACGTTGTATCTTCTCAGGGGTATAATAATTTCAAACCAAACTCCCCACGACCAACGGATTCTGGCCAACTTCTACAACCAGAAATCCTCTCTGACTGATAATAAAATAGGAAGAGGCTTTTGGTCCTTCTCTTCATTGTTAGCATGAAAATAATTATAGATATGATTGATTGTTGTCCTTCTGAACCCAAAGAAGTTTTTAGGACCAGAACTTTCGGGGAGGAATTGAAGCAGGGAAACGGTACAGGATGAAATTTGAGAGGTGGGCATAGGAGAAGGACCAGCAAGGAAAAGACTGGCAGTTCACCTAAGCTTACTTCAACATAGAAGCCATGCTTGAAAACCTTGTGTTATGTTCATTCAGGAGATGCTGGTATTATGATAAGAACTCATCAACGGTCTCTGAGAACCTCCCTTTAGTCCTGATTCCCCTTCTTGTGTTCTTGGAGCAGGGCCATATCTGATTCATGGGACCCTGGCAGGCCTCTCTGTGCCTCAAACTTAATACACATTCTCCTTTCCTAAAAAACTAAAACAAATAAATAAACTACATCAACAAAGGGGCGTGGTGCTTGAAGTTATCTTCTTGCCTGCACAGATATACACAGACACAGACACAGACACACACACACACACACACACATACACATACACACCACCACCACCACTACCACCACCACCACCCCACACCAAACCAAACAAGATAAAATGAAAGCTTACTTTCAATTTCCACCCTTTTATGCTTTCAAGGTCTTTCTCCATGTTTCATCTCCAGGCTTTACTGATTTTTAACTTCCACATCAAATAATTGTCATGCAATTAGACAAACTTGGTAGGACTTATGGTGGCTTCTAATTCAAAATGAACTGCTGAGAATGATGACAAGTCCAGGTGGGTTGTTATTTCAAACTGGAGCCAGCTGTAAAAAGTTCAAAAATACCTCTCCATATGGTTCAGATGTTGGTCATCAGCCATTGAGAAATATGGTTACAGGGGAATTTCCACATTCATCACTTGCAGAAGAGTAGTATTTCAAATGTTATATACTAGCTTCCCAGATTACTGTCCAGTAAATAAACCTAGGCAGAGAGAATCCCTAATAGATTTCCCACACATACAAACACACAAGCACAACATTCTATTGTAATGTTCTCTTTTCAGAGGCACATTTTCTATTGATCTTAGTTATCAAAAGACAGTAATCAATGAATAATGGAATTTTAAAAGTGGTTTTATTTTATTGTGTGTGTGTTTGTGTGTTTGTGTGTGTGTTTGTTCATGAATTAGTGCCTTCACATCCTACATTAGGAATTTGAGTCCCTTGGAAGTGGTTACCTGCTGTTGGGAACAGCTCAGGGACAGTGCAGGACTTGAATTCTGGGTCTCTGCAAGAGCAGCACATAATGGTCTTAATTTCTGAGGCATGTCTTCAACCACAGAGTAAAAGATTTGATAGAAGATTATTCTGTGGTCAATCAGTTGAGTGTTCTCAGAAGCAGAGCGCTTTTAAAATGACTTGGTTTCAAGCAGTAATCTACTATTCTGGATTATACATTTTACTTTTGTAGCTAATGTGCCCTGTCCCTTTAGGAAAGAAATGAGCGAGGCATTGAAGAAAAATACAGTATTGATTCTCCATGGCATATTTTACCTAGGGTGAATAACACAGCATGGATTTACTTTCTTCTGGGAAAAAATTGGAACTCTTTACTTTTCAATTATTTATACTATGCAACAATGATGTATAGATAACTAATGATCAATGCATTGGTGCTATAGTAATAAATACATTGGATGCTCCTGATGGCATTAGCAATCTGCTATACAGTGCAGATATGAAACCAGTAGTTTCTAGCCTCTGTGAGCATGCCTCAGGACTCCTAGAGTCTCCTTAACTGGGTAAGAGAGGAACATAATCAGGGAAACCATCAGAGAATGCAGTGTTGCACACCCAGATTTAATTTCTTCACATTAATGCAAATATACATTTCAGTGCAGCCCTTATGTTAGGTGTTGGAAGATAAAGATATGCAAAATCCAGCAGGGTCCTGAAGGTTCTCGCTGTGCCGTGATGAAAAGCAACAAACAGAGCACAGTGTTATCAGTGTTGGGATAGAGGCCCATGCATAAAACAACTGTTGGTCTTGTTTTCAAAACCCTTAAGCACTCTGGTGTGGCCGAGTAGAAAACATAACACAGAGTATTCTTCTGTGGATACCCCACAAACAAAGACACTTGGCCTCATCTCCGAGACTGGAATACCAATGGCAGATGGCTTTCTGAGTGTGTGCTGTAACTTCTTCCCTGTGAAGAGCTTCCGCTCAGGACGCTACTGTCCTCTGTGGTATGTAGTACATTCTGGGGCACTGCTTCCTGCTGACATGGCAACAGGCTCCTTTCTTCACTCTGCTCAAGCTTTATTTCATAGACACCCATCTTACATAGTTTGGTATGCTAATGGCATTTTTTTTCTTTTCAGTGAGAAATCAGCATTTTGCTTTTATTTGAATTTGATTTCCCTAGAATACAGAGTGCATGGAAAGGCAGAACACAATCCTGATGACATATCCCAAATTCCTCAGTGTCTCCAGTAAATGATAAGACATGCTAAGTCCAAATAGCCCTCTGAAATGACTTTTCCTTACTGACAGGACCTAGCTTCGTCTTTCAAGCAAACGAGGATCAGATTAGCTCTACAGACATATTCCGACACATTTCAGCCTTTAAGTAAATAAGTGGAGGCATTGGTTCAAGTTCCATCAGTAACTGTCATCCATCTTCCAACAAACTAGCTGAATTATCCAGTGCAAATTGGCTTGATTATTCTTTTACACACACACACATACACACACACACACATACACACACACACATACACACACACACACACACACACGTACTGTGTTAGCCTACTCCACTTCGTGCTCTTACTTCTCTAGCTCTCCTAGTTTTCTTCTATTTCCCAGTCTCTCTTAATTTACTGTTTATATATAAATATATATACATATATATAAAATATATATGTGCATGTATCTATATGTATGTATATATATATGTATATGTGTGTAGGCATGTATATATATGTATATGTGCACTGTGTATAAATATAGCTTGATAGATCTACTTAGTGTTGTGATAGGTATAAATGTTTAGGGCTGACAGCTTTGGATTAGATAATCTTTCAGGGCTTTGTCCCTGGAGAAGACTCTGTCTCCCTCTCACAGTAGCCATTAATTCCCTGTAGTTCTTCACCTAAGTGGCAGGGGGTGGGGTGGCGTTTGGTAGTTTTCCTGTCCACTTTGAGATAGCAACTGGCATTCTTATTGTTATGATGTTGGCTAAAAAAATCACTGCTATTCACTCTGTCTTTCCAAAGAAAAGTACAATTATCAATATGGTTTTTTTTTCCTGGTATATTTTCCAATAGATGATCTTTGTGTGTTGAAAAGCAAAGAAAGAAGTATAGCTATATTAGCAGAATGTCTTAGCAAGCAGTGGAGCTTCCAAATCTGCCAGACCTGGCACAGTTTTTGTGAACAAGCCAACAGAGGAGAGACTTCTTATATGATCACTCTAAACTGTGGCTTTCAATTTTGCTTGATTCAGCTTCTGAACTTTCCTGTGAAAAGTGTGGGCTTTTCAAAATTCATATAAGGTTACTATTTCCACCCTTGTTCCTTTTGTCTTCCTTTATTGAAAATAGACTTTTTCTCATATAATGTATACTATTACAGTTTTCCCTTCTTCTCTTACTCCAGTTCCTCCTTACCTCTCTTCCTTTCCAGATCCACACTCAGGTGAGAGGCTTCTAAAAGCTTTTTTATATAATAAAATATAGCAAGATAAAATTAAAAATAACCCATAAAAATAAGGCAAGACAACCAAACAAGAAAAAGAGCCAAAGAAAAAGCAAAAGAAACATTTGGATGAAGAGACATACACATTCACACACACATAAATTCCATTAAAAACCCAAAACTAGCAGCCATAATACTTACATAAAGAATTTATAAGATAACATACCTCCAAAGATGCTGATGAGTTCATCATCTACTGGCCAGCTACTGCTGGGCATGGGACCTACCCTTAAGAATGGTATGTTTTCCCAGCGAGACACCAGTGTAGAAAATTAACTTTTAATTTGCAGGCAGCTATCATTTGAGTTAGCTTCTAGGTTAGGAACAAAATGCCTGCCCACTTCTCCTCTCAGCTCCAGGTTCCCATCTGGTGCAAATCTTTGCAGGCCCTGTAGCTCATCTATGCCAGCAGAGTTGTGTCTAGAAGGCCTTGATTAGTTTGTGTCCTTCATCCACTGTGGCTCTTCCACTCTTTCTGCCTCTCCTTCTGCTAAGCCCTTAGATTTGGGATTTGATGGAGACATTCCTTTTATGGCTCAGTTTTCCAAGGTCTCCACTCTCTGAATATTGTCTGGCTGTGGATTTCTGGATTAGGTTTCATCTCTTACAGAGAAAGCTTCTCCTATGATGGCTGAGAAAGGCAAGGACCTAGGAGTATAACAGAATGTTATTAGTTGTCATTTTATTGCTACAGTGTTTTAGCAGAACAGAAGTATTTGGTCTCCTTCTAAGTCATATCCCCGGCCAATCTAGTTTCAGGTTCTTGGCTACCTAATCATCATTGATTGTAGGTTCCTTATCATGGACTGGGCCTTAAATCAAACCAGATATTGGTGGTTACTCCCATAAACTTTGTGTCATTATTGCACCCGTGCCTTTTAGACAGATCATTCGTAGATTGAAAGATTTGTAGCTAGGTTGGTCTCCTTTGGCTGTGTACAGAATACCCTTCAGCACCATGAATACTAGTCCATAGTAATAAAAGAAAGGGTCTGTGTTGGTACTAACTACCCTTCTCTATATTCAGTGAGTTGTGTAGGTGTTGAGTTCAGCCATAGGTCCTAACTGTTAGTTTGTGGAGAACCACCAACAGCACTGGCAATAGCATGGGTTACTCAGAGTTTCTGATGTGATCTCTTTGGCCATAAACCTGATTACAGACAACCCATCCTGGTGTTGGAAGTTTCACCTGGGTCTCTGTCTCCTCCATTATTTGGCAATTTCATTTAGATCACCTTTATATATGTATATAGTGTAGTAAGCTTCTATTGAATTAAGTTTCCATATGATAACCTCAAGTGGCCCTTTATGTTAGCTCTCCCTCCCTGTATTTACTCTTTCATACCCTTTTCTCCACTTCTCAGTTTGATCTTCCCATTCCAGTCTCCCTCTACCCAGTCCATCCATAGTTATATATTCTATTTCCCTTTCCTAAAGAGATCTAATATTTTCCCCTAGTACCTTACCTCAGTGGCTATACATCTGTAGCTTGATGATCCACATAAGTGAATATACACAAGATATGTCTTTCTGGGTATGAGATACAGCACTTAGGATGAGTTTTTCTAGTTTCCATATATTTAGCTGTAAATTTCATTTTGATAATGGCTGAATGATATTCCATTATTTAAATGTACCATTTTCTTTATTCATTCACCTGTTGACAGGCATCTGGTTTGCCTCCAATTTCTGACTATAGTAAGTACAGTGGAGCAACTGTCTCTGTAGTTATGTGGCTATCACTGTATATCCTAAGGTATAAATGTTATAAAATTTTGGGGGAAAGAAAATAAAAGGACAGGCACTTTATCCACACTACCACTGAGAGCTTCTATCTATAGTTTCTTTTATAATAAACTGTAGTGGAACAAAGATGTACATTTCAACAACTCAGAACTAAATAAAATTTTAATGTGGCAAAATTAATTTGAGTAAATTTGTACAAGTAAATAACAGCCAACTAGAAAAAATGAGTTTGCCTTTTAATAATTAATCTAGGACAGAAGTCAACCAATTAACTAGCTTCTTGAATTCCAACTAATGCTTCATTTCCTACAAATTCAAAACTGCCTTCATAGTTATGACAGAACAAAATGACAATTAACTGGGAAAATGAAGTTATTTCATATGTATGACTTAGTCTTATGAATTTATCTACTCCATAAATATGTAAGGAGGACAAGATGGTAGCATTTTGAGCATAGCAATTAACAACTTTTAAATCGATGGAACTTACACCATATTATAATTAAATAAGGTCTCATTTAATTATCACACAACTCTGGGAGGTAGGTATAATTTAAACATGGAGAAATTAATTTTGCCCTATTTTTAAGTATACATTTGAAGTTTCATAATTATTTGCCCATGTAACTCCTATACAGCTAAGCAAGTATAAAAATATATTTTTAATTCTATTCCGATTCTCTTTTTGTTAATGTGTCATTAAACAAGGCTACTTCTCATTTTATTCGATTTCTTTTTGGCTGCAGTTTTAGAATAATTTGCGTATCAAAATACATACTTGAGTAACTATTTTCCATTCAAAGCAAAATGTACTATCATTCACCATTGTTTCAGCTGGGCTTCTTGTGCAAATGGAATCTATACTATTAAGCCCAAACAAGCACCACAATTTTTCAGGTGCATGATTATAATCTGGTATATTTCCAAATGTTCATTGCTGCCATTGTCATTGTTGATAAATCCAAGACCCCAGCAATAAACATTGTGAGGTATATCCTTTACAAATTAGTTGGATGTGCCACCCTCAAAAGAAATGCTTTCATATCTGCCCTGTACAAAATTCACACAAACTCTTGTAAACAAAGCAAAGGATCTCTCTCTCTCTCTCTCTCTCTCTCTCTCTCTCTCTCTCTCTCTCTCTCTCTCTCTCTCTCTCCTCTCTCTCTCTCTCTCTCTCTCTCTCTCTCTCTCTCTCTCTCTCTCTCTCTCTCTCTCGCTCTCGCTCTCTAACTCTCTAACTCTTCTTGTATTTGAGTTCTCACTCAGGGGCTCTGTGAGGTAACCTGAAAGGAAAAAAGTAGAACCATGTCAGGAAGCAAGGTTGGTGGCTTCTGAGCTCAGTCCTATTTACAGATGTTGTTGAAACTTCCTCTATTTCAGCCAGTGTTCCTCCATCCTAGATTAGATGGAGTGTGCATGCCATCCTAGATTGGGTTCATTCAATGCAACACTTCATTTGGGAACTTGTTTCTTCTGATAATCTTTCAAGAGGAGCATAAAAGAAGACTGAAACAATTGGAAAGCGACAGTGGAACCCATCAACCTCCTATCCAGAACATAAACTGATCCTTGGTGCCAATTCTAAGTTGAAACAAGAAAACTAGGCCTTTTTCTTTCTTCACTGCCTAAGATAGCTTTACTCAAAACATCCTTCCACCACAGATGCCTTGGAGTGGGATTGGTGTTTAACTCCCAAGACATTCCAGAAAGGTGGCTTCAACTGTTTAGGCATGGGAAAGCCATATGCTAAAGTGTAAGCATGAAATGTAGGCATGCCAACAGAATCGCTAAAAATGGGTGCTAGTGAATTTAGGTGGTAAACAAATGCTGCTATCCACGTGGTGATCTTGAGTGCTGTCAGCAAAACACCTCCTCCACTCTTCAAAGGAAAACTAGGGCTTCAGGAGAACCAGAGAAACGGCTGGTTCCAAGGAATGTTTGCAAGTTGCAAGGGATGCTGGTGGGCAGGAGGGTACACTGTGTGACACACCACAGCTTCTATGATGAGATATGTTTTTGTTTGTTCGTTTTAATTTTAGTTTTCGTTTTCCTTTGGGATGGAGATTGCAAGAGCAGAGAGCACATACGACAGGACAGGCAGATGAATGGGATTGTGGTGCATGGTGTGAAACTCACAAAGAATCCAAAGGATCAGTAAGGGGTTAATGAAGAGGGGATTTCGAGTCTCCAAAGCGAATGAGTGACAATGGTTGGACAAGTATATCTGCTGTGTCATCTACCAATATAGCTGCAAGTGACTGACTAAATATACATACATGCTTTAGAAAGATACAAACAAACATCAGCTATAAGCACATTTATAAATCCTCCTTTCAGATGCTCAAGGAAATTAGCTACCTGAAGCTACCTATATTACCTTCTTTCTGCCTTGGCTCATTTGCTGCAAATATTCTGAGGCACCTATTTAATTATTTATTTTCTCTGCTTGTGATTTCTTCTATTTTTTTTTTTAAATCCAAAACCTCTTTATTTTTCACTGTGCCAGACTTCCGAGACAAAGACTGGGTTTGAACAGAGTCTTCGACCGTTCTACGTTTGTGTCTTCTTTTCGCACATAATACTTCTTTGTAACTGAGAACACAAAGAACACAAACTGCCTATTTTATAGTTGTCATTGATGACAGAAGAGGACTGACTTGGGGCTGGAGAGATGGCTCAGTGGTTAAGAGCACTGCCTGCTGTTCCGGAGGCCCTGAGTTCCATTCCCAGCAACCACATGGTGGCTCACAACCATTTTTAATGTGATCTGATGCCCTCTTCTAGCCTGCAGGTGTATATGCAGGCAGAGCACTGTATACATAATAATAAATAATTTTTTTTAAAAAAAGGAGTGACTTGTAGACTCTAGAATTTAGACTCTGGACCATGCATAGTGCCCGTATACATTGGTCATTTCACTGATGTCTGAAAGTCAAACCTTAGGAAATGAAGAAAGGGTTAAAACATGACCAAAGAAGGCATTAAGGATCATAAAAACTAGTGATATGAGAAGTAATAGGGCTATTCTTGGACAACTTGATTTATTTTTGATTTGTAAGGACCTCCAAAAAAAAATCGTTCATGACTTTGCTCCAAGGGTGACTTTTTTCCACATTGAGTAGACAGTTTCTTTTCCTGAACTCTGTGAGTCTCTACCTCCTTATTTTTACACTCCAGTCTTGCAATGCTTCAATAAAGTGGATTTACAGCAGAATATTATTCTGACTGGAGTAGATAGTCTGAGGGTACAGTCTACTCTAAAAGGATTGAGACATGGACCACAGCATAATACACCAACTGAAAAACATGATCTGTAGAATGATCCCAAATTCCCCATCCACGAGCTTGCTTAATCTTAAAAGCACTGTAGGCTATTAGATGCCTATATATCATCATAGCGAGTTCAATTGGTCTTCTCTATTATGAGATAAGTCACACTACGCTGGTTGTAAAATAGTGTTGCAACTGGATGGGAGCCTTGAAAACATGACCAGGCACTGGCCACATGTTCTGTAAATATTATATATTACTATTTCCATTCCCAAAGAGAAACTTTCTAAAGAATGAAATGGTAATATTTCTGAGACATGAATGCCTATGTATAGTCGTCAATACTTATATTGGTTGCAGAATACATGTAATTTAGGATTAGATGCCATTCTTCCTATGATATAAATGAAGATTTACAGACGCCTTTCTTCTTCTCATGCAAAGAGCAGAGAACTAGCCTTAATTGCTATGTGCACCGTGCATATCTCATACACTTATAATTTTAGGATGGTATACTGCTTGTGAGAAAGTATATGTTTTCAGAGCAAAAGAACTGGACTTTGAAGCTGGATCAGACCTGACAGGATGCATTCCTCTCAGCATGCTGGACGCTGACATCCTACATCCTTCATGTTCCAGCACCAAGTGCTCCAGTTGCTGATCTACATCAGAACAGGACAGCTCCCAAGACAGCTTAGAAGAAAGCGCCCTTACTCAATTGCTCCAGCATTTCAGACTGTCCCACACAGGACTTTTATTAAGCCTGGAAGTTCTCAACATTTATAAACAGGACCACAAATGGTATTCCTACCTTGTTTAACCATTTTCCCTAATTTTATCTGGGCCCCTACAAAGGTATTACTCTTCGCAAATCCGCTGCAAGAAACCCTAAGAGAACAACACCCAATTTCCCTTAAGGGGGGTTGAGTGGTTTTTTGGATGCTCTCTTGGGCTTTAAGTATTTCTTTTCACTGGGAGTTGGTTATAAGTTACTATTTGTCTTACCCAGAGAGAAAATGAGGTTGGGCTCAAGGATCTCTCTTTGTTCCTTTATCATTCTTTCTTCGGCTAGGAGATGAGGGCAGAAAAGAGAGAATGGGGAATGTAGAGGTGCGTGGGGAAGATACGACAAAAGGTGCATGGAGAAGATATGACAAGAAGTGGATTGTTGGATCAAGTCCTCAACTTAAGGCCTTAACTGTGCACACAAGGTTATTTTTAATCCATTGGTATAGAAATGTATATATTGATGCAAAATAAGTTTAATTTTGATACATTGGTTTAGAATTCAAATTCAAGATTATTCTTCACACATTTTATATATATATATATGTATATATATATATATATATATATATATATATATATATATATATATATACACACACATATACACACACACATATTTCTACTCTAACATAAGGTATAACACTCATGCTGCTCAAGTAGAAAACAAGGCTGACCTCCAACACTTTGAAAATGCTACTGCAGGCTGTTCAGGATAAGTAAGTTAGACAAGTTAATTGTTAATTGAGCAAATCATGGTCATTTCAATTACTAGTCTATTATCCCACAAGAAAATGCATTGTAAATGCAACAGATAGGCACGATTCTATAGATGGATAAGGTAAAATAGTTACTTAATGCCTTCAAAAACCCAAGTCCTGCAGATTATGGCATTTACAGATGTTATATTGCTTTAATGCTTCGTTGACAACAAGGCAGGTTAACTCCTGTCCACATCCAGCCTACCTCAAAGATGATGATGAGCATAAATGAACCGCTCATAAAGATGGCTACAAATATGGCCAACAAGACACTGGGCAAAATGCCCCCATTTTTGACCACTGACAGAATTCTGCCTAAAAAAGGGCAAGCTTGGATGCAGGCAGAGTCGATGTCCAAACTTTGCCAAAATAGGATAAGCAAGTCCTTAATAGTTCCTGTTCACAAATATGTCTGTCAGATATATAGGAGCAGAAGGCTGAAGATGATGCTCCAATGTTTTGGAGAGCTTTGGTGACTGTTGAAGCAGCAAACTGTCTCTGTCACTTTTTTAAAATTAGAAACCTGCTAACCCCACATTTCAGGTTTATTCAGGTAATTTATTTTACTCCTTTCAAGTCTCTGATGGAGTTGAAGACCAAATAGTTGAGTTTCACAATTAAGCCTAGTTGTTTAGGGGTTAAGATGTCTTTAGTTCTAGATAGATGCTTTAAGTTGATAGAGATGAGATATGATAAATATTGACTTACATTCAGAATTTTAGACTCACTGATATAGGAAAATGTTTTCCTCAAGGTTGCCAAATACAAACAGCAAAAACACTATGAATGTAATTACTGATTGTTCTGTGGTTCTTCTTGCTGCATGTAGTTTATTTTATATATGTGTAATAATATAAATGTATATGTGAAAAACAAAAAATGAATTAAAAAAGAATGGAAAGAATGCTGTACAGGAATGACTAAGAGTCATTTCTGGCTAGATGATGCATGAATACATGTTGGGTAACCATGGGGATTTGAGGTATTATTTCTGCATCCTAGAGCCTCCACAGCATTATAGTCAATGCCAAGGAATGGTGTATACTAAAATTATATTCTATATGCAGAAAACATGACCTGATGAGAAAATTATTTTAAAAGAAGGTCAAGTTGGAGAACTATAACAAAATTAAAAACAGGAACAAACAAACAGACAAAAACAAACCTTCCCAAACATTATGCTTTAGTCAGACACCAAAATAATCACAATGTGATTTCTACTTCATTGCATGTTTGCTTTAAAAAGCCTTTGTGGTGGGGGGAAGCCAGAAGTAGGCAAATTAGAAAGGGGCTGTTAACAAGACAATTCCCAGTCTCATGAAATACTGAATCATAGTGTTCCTTATTTAGCAGTCTCTTCAAAATCTAAGTGGTTTCGAAGCAGGATAAACAGGTCATCGCTACATTACAAAGCTGAATTATGCACTTATTTGTTGTCAATAAAACATAAACAAAGGTTAAAGTGTAATAAGAAAAAATTAGTAAATTTAGTTGAATACGCTTTGAGTACAAATTTATAATGAATAAAGGGGAAATGAATAAGATTGGATGATGAAATTTTTAGCCTGAATTTCCCAGATGTCAGAACCAGGGGCAAAGAACTAGAAAGAGTAAATTTTTTGAGACACAAATGATAGATTTATGATCAAGTCAAAATGGGAAATCAATTAAATACAAGGTTAAAAAAAAAAAACACACACTATTCTGTTGATTGACATTTGATATTCCAAGACCTGTAGCAGCTCCATATGAAATATATGTTTGTTTGTTTAATAAAGAGAAAGAGAAATCTATAAAGTTAAATTTCATCCCTCAATGATCAAAGCACCTCAGCAGTGATATTTCTTCCACACTTCTGGGTTGCTCGTGTTTTTGTACTAAGTAGGTTTCCACTGGAGAACAGTGTCATGACAATAGGAAAGCCTGGGGTGAAAAGGAAGAAACATGCAGTGCAGGATCAAAGAGAGATTGTCAGATCTGCCTGAAAGATGAGACTACTGATGATCTGTGGCTGCTGTTAAGATTCTGACAGAGAGAGAGAGAGTCTGAAAGGATGAAAAAGGGAGCATTCAAATGGTAATCTTTTATATCTTGCAATCCTCAATGGAGAAATGTATACCTATATCTATATATCTTTAGGCAGATAGATAGATAAATAGATAGATAGATACATAGATAGATAGATAGATAGATTTAGCCAAGTGGCATAGTGATGGTGGCAAAAAAAGGATAGGTATATGCTTTTACAAAAAAGAGAAAAAGTATTTAAAACTGACAGGATGAATTAAAATTCTGAGTAATTTTTCATTTGAAGAAGTGAACTGTTAATGAAACATTGGAATTTAGAAACAGTTATTATGAAATAAGTTAGGGAATTACCACAGGGTAGAAAGGCTAGTCGAGGGATGTAGGCACTATTTTAGATGTAGGTAGATGAGGTTGATATTTTGAGAGTAGAGTCTAAGTGGGTGACCTCACAAGATAGCTATAGAGTAGAGATGGAAAAACAGGCAAGGAAAGACTGATCCAATCTATGAAAAAAAAAAATGATTTTGGGTGTTGGTGCGGTTGGCACTTTGCTTATCCAGTTTTAATGTCTTAGGAGGTAACTTTTTTCCATTTGATTAAGTGCTTATGGGATTTGTATAATGGCACTCTCCTCTCTGATAATACATGTTCCAAAGCAAAAGGCTCTGGGTTGGTGCTACGGACTGTACCAGGAATCTCATGCATGCGAGGACAGCACTATGTCACTGAATTATATCCCAGCTCAACGGATCAAAATTTGAGCATCGTCTTTTAAAAACTTTATTATCAAATAGTAGGTGACATAAATTTTCTTCTGCATTACCTTTAAGATGTTTTGTAAATGTGCAGGATCTATTTAAGTCTGTGATCAAATTTGAGTTCATTTTTGAGGGGGGGGGGATAGAAAATGGCTTTATGCAAGATTTTTACTTTAAATTATCCTAGCCATTGAATTTTTAAAAATGGTTTCTCCTGCCTCATTGCATTCCATTTGTTCCTTTATTAAACAGAAATTGACGACATTTGTAAGGGACTTTCCGAACTCGCTGTTCTGTTGAAATATCTCTTTGTGTCTTCTTTCTTTTCTAATGCCTGCCAGATTGTCTTAATTGAGTATGTAAGTGTAGTTCACTTTGCTACCATCTTCCCTCTTTCTTTTTTCATGCCCTTTTCATCATCTTCTTTCTCCTCTTTGTCCTCCTCCTCCTCCTCCTTCTTACCATAAATTACTCTGAATTTTCCATATTTGGGTAGTTGTAAATCCCACAAAGAAACCTCTGTCATTCTATCTCACTTAAGTCTCTTTTTCTCTCCTCCTTTACCTCCTCCTCTTCTTCTTCTTTTAAGCAATTAATGAAAATAACCTAATTCTACTTCCATTCTCTAATAGACATTTCCTCATGTCTTGGGTCTGGAATTGAACTAAGTGCAAGGAGTCCCACAGCTATGACTGGTTTTAATCAATTAAAATTTTACTCATGGGGCTAGACACAGGGTTAAACAATAAGGAGTCAGAGATGGGAAGAAAAGAAAAGAACATTCAGTATTTATGTCTGACAAAATTATAACAATAAGACCCAACTTAATTATCTACTACAAAGTCTAAACCATAATTAAATTCAGAGAATGCATTTTCAGTTCATCTCTCTTTTATATGAGTCTCTAAATAACCATCTTTATAGTCGTGATCAGAGATTCACCCTGTATTGTCCAGAATACCACGGTGCCTTCTAAATAGAACAAACTTGACAATTTCTTTGCATTTGGATATTTATTACAGATTTCACTGAAGTTTTTAAAGCAGACTACTTATTGTTTTGCTGTTCTATTTAATGCCTTCAAGAAATGTCCACTTCAAGAGTATATGGGGCAACACAAATTATACTTGATGGATATCTTTAAAGGACACAGAGCTGGGCAGGATGGGAGAGAGGGTTAATCTGAGAGGAGTTTTAGGGGAGGATGAATGTGATCAAAATGCATTGAAATTCTTAAAGAATTAGTATAAATGAGTTTCAATCCTATGTAAAAAGTGGGAGAAGTTGTCTTATCCAAGGAAGGGAACACCAGTTGGTTATCCCATACTAAATGGTCAGACTTGAAAATATACATACAGGCAACATTATACAGACTGAACAGGTTGTATCTAGAAATAAATATATATATATATATGTATATGCATGTAATAAAAATTACCATAATATGGCTTTGGCCTGCAGGCTGTTGCTTCCTGGATCCTTTCACAAGCACAAATCCACTCAAAAGTTTAGGGGTTAACTTCTTGCAATGAGAGGGGAAAAAAACACTCCACAGGGAATGATGTAATCCCTTCAACTAAAGAAAAATGTTGCAATGCGTAAGAACTGTAAGGCGGGGAGAGCCAAGGCAATTTCTCCTCCTCTGTTAAAAAATGTCACCTGACTTTCTAACAGTTGCACATGTAAGACACACAGCTGGCCCTGGATGCTCCTCTCAGTCTTAATCTGAGCTGTTAGCAAGGACAGCCTCTCAAACCCTCACCAGGCCACAGGCCCCGCTCTCAGGAACTGACAGTCAGCAGCTTATTTAGTGAGGCCACTTCTTTTGTTGTTGTTGTTTGTTTGTTTTTATTTTATAGATATATGAGGAAAAACAGTTAAATAAGGTCTTCAAAAACCTCAGAGACCTACAGAGTATGGCACTTAAAGATGTTTTTATTATTCTAAACGTTCTTTGACAACAAGACAAGTTAACTCCCGGCAACACCCAATCTGTCTCAAAGAAGAAGATGAGCATCAAAGAACCTCCTTATGGAGTTGGCATCAAATGTGACAAACAAGCCACTGGTCAATATGTCCTCATTTCTGCCACAGAGAGAATTCTGCCTAAAAACGGGCCAGTTTAGATCCAGGCAGAGTCAATGGCCATACTCTGCCAAGACAGGGTAAGCAAGTCCTCAATAGTTCCTACCTCGCAAATATTTCTGTCAGATATAATGGGCCAGAGGGCTGAAGATGATGCTCCAACGTTATGTTGGGTGACTTTTCAGGCAGTAAACTGTCTCAGTCATTTTTTTTTTTTTTTTTTTTTTGGAAGCTGATAACCTGCACTCCGGGTTCATTCAGGTATTTAAGTTTTATCTCTTCTCGAGTCTCTGATGCATTTGAAGACCAGATAGTTTAGTCTTTCATTTAAGCTTAGTAGGGTAGGCATTAAGTTGTTTTTAGATCAAGATAGATGTTTTAAATTAATTGAGTTAAGATATGATAGATGTTAATCTCCATTCAGAAGTTTAGACCCAACAAGAAAGATGTTTAGTTCAAGTTTGCCAAATACAAATAGCCAAATCATTATGAATGTAACACACACACAGACACACACACCCACACACACACACACATATATATATATGTATGTATAATTCCTGACTGTCTCATGGTTCTTTCTGCTGTATGTAGTTTATTTTACTCATGTGTAATAATATAAATGTATATGCTAAAAATGAAACATAATAAAAATATTTTTTAAAATTGCTGTAAAAAGGAATACATTTGAAAGGAGAAAAAAGGTATTTATTGGAGGGTTTGGAATGAGGAAAGGCGAGAAAGGCAAGGGAAAATTCTGTAGAATATATTCAAAGGAACTTTTTCTTTCACAAGGTATTACAGACTGTATTCATAAATAAAAATTCTGCTAAATCTGATGTAGTTAAATCCAAGAACAAATGTGTTGGATCTCAAAATTATTACACTGGCCAAGATAAGCTTACCACACAAGCACAATGACTTTCGCTACTTAAGACTATACAGCCACTGAGTAGTCATATCTTTCAATTTTCAAATTATAAGAACTTAAAAAGATGCATTCAAAATGTCAAGAAAATGTTGAACTTCAGTAGAACAGAAAAAGGAAAACTGCACCATGATGTTCCAGAATAAACCTATTTAACTGCATAAATTTGTAAACACGATGAATAATTGGTGATAGGAATCAAGTCCATAGTAATCTACAGGGATAATGTATGAGATAGCAATAGAGAAGAGAAAAAATCATGCATAAGTGTGCTGTTGAGAAAAATTTCCATGTTATGTCTTTAAGAAACACTATATAATTCTACTTGAAGTCACACAAAAATCTATTTATATTATTGGATTTAAATAGTGTTGTAATGGACTTGCTTTAATGAAGAAAGAAAATACACACAAATAAACACACACACACACACACACACACATATATATGGAGAGAGAGAAGAGAGGAGAGAGAGAGAGAGAAAGAGAGAGAGGGGGGGGAGAGGTCATTCTATACAATCTTAAGAAAAATTTTTGAACTATGAGGATATAAAAATTTATATCCATAAAGTCAACACAGACAAATTTACAGTATTAAAGCAAATGCTGCAATAATTAAGAAATCAAAGAAAGGTAAAACAAAATCAAGCACAGAACCAGCCATTCACAAAAGGCAACCCAAATGAAATAGAAAAAATAGTTTGACCTCTGAGAACTTTGCAAATTCAAGCCACAAAGAACAGCTATTAGTCACCCTCAAACTTGGCTATAAATAAAACTAGAATGTAAAATAAAAGGAATTCTACTGTCTGCTGCTTAAGAGACAATTTGTTTAAAAATATAAATGGATCATTTGGATTTTGAGATTTTTTTTTGAAACAGGATCTGTTGTAACCCACAGAGGCCTCGTACTTGCCCTGTATCTAAGGAAGCCCTTGATCTTCTCATACTTATGGATTCCTTTCTTAAGTGCTGGGGCTACAGGCATAAAAGACCATGCCAGGACAAGCATCTGCAACAATAAAATTATCTAGTGAAGATGAACAAAATTATGTCTAATTAAGAAGCAGATATGATTAGAAATGCACACATTTATAGAGCATTAATACATTAAAATATGTCCATCAGTTGTAAAATAAAATATGTAATTTTATGGACTGAGTTTTAGGATTTCTCCTAAATTTATGTGTAAAAGCCTTGACCCCACTCAGATGCTATGTGGAAGTGAGATCTTTGAGAAGTAATGAGGGTTATGTAAGGTCATTGAAGATCTTCTATGATGAGATTAAAAGTAGGAAAAGATACAAAGGAGGAAGGGAGGAAAGGGAAGACTAAAGAGCATCCAAGACCTGGCATGTGAACTCAGGAGGAAGGCTTCCACCTAAGCACTGGAAAAAAATCCTTCATCAGGAACTAAGGCAATCAGCAGCTGTGTTTTTAACTCCACCCCCCATATCAGAATGGTAAGAAATCAAAGTGTGTTGGTTAAGATATTTGGATTTATTTATTTATAGCTACGATCATCAAGCAAGACAGAAATTCTACTATAAGTGTTTAATTCTCCTGTGAAAAAAGAAAATCCCAATTATTGAATTAAAATACTTGTCACGTGAGCACGAGGGCATAGTTGTGGTCACTAGAGCCCACATTAAAAAATGGGCCTGGCAATATATGTCTGTAACCCAGGGATTTGGAGGAGGGCACTACATGAGGACTACTCGGTACTTCCTGCCAATCTATACTAGTCAATGAACTTCAAGTTCAGTGAGAGCTTCAAAAACAGAGGTGTAAGATACCTGATATTGACCACTAGACTCCACAGGAGTACAGACAAACCATGTGTGTGTGCACGCGAGAGCACGCACACACACACACACACACACACACACACACAAATACATAGGCATACGTATACATGGCTCACTGTGTACATAAACACAAATCATCAAGAATAACATAGATCATAAAAAAAAAGAATAACATAGTTCTTCCTAATAGACATAATGCTGAATGAAAGGACACACACACATCGTACATACATTTTAATTTATGTCTTTTAAACTTAAGAAAATTACATTGGCTCATTGAGAATTCATGCAACATGCTTTAATCATACTCACCTCCCCAACCCTTCCCGGATCCACCTCCCTCCCTCCCTCCCTCTCTCCCCCCTCCCTCTCTCCCTCTCTCCCTCTCTTCCTCCCTCCCTCCCTAACTTTGTGTTATTTTATACTTTTTAATTTAAAACCTGTCAAGACAAATTTGTGCAAAGTATTACCAATAGAAACTTGAGAAATGGGCTGGAAATATTGCTGAGCAGTTAGGGGCACCTACAGCTCTTGTGGATGCCCTGAATTTGGTTCTGAACACTCAGGTGGTTGTTCCCAAGCAACTGTATCTTCAGTTCCAGGGTGCCTAGCTCCATCATCTGGCCTCGACCGTGTACATACATACACACATACAAAACACTCATTTTTTTTAAATTGGATAGGTAATCTATATTTTAAGAAATCATTTCAATACATCAAAAACAAGAGCATGGAATGGATTCATCTGCTTGCTTGGGTGATTCCTGTCTTCCATAGGAAGAAGGAGGTAAAGCCTGACAGGAGCATTAGAGACTCTTTGAGCACCTGCTATCATCCAGTTTTTGAGCCTGGATTATGGTCTTATGGTTGTATAGTTTTCACTTTGCGATGCGTTCCTGATATTTATATATTGTCGTATTCTTTTGTCTATCTCATAAAATGTGATAAGCTGAGGGAATGAGAAACACAAAATTATATACTAAGTCCTCCAGAGAGAGGGTCGGCTGTGGAGAGAAGGAAACCACACATATGTACACCCTTCAAATTTTACATGAATAATGCACAAACCATATATTATTATTACACAAGTGATGTTTTTAAAAAAAAAAAACAATTGCATTTTGATTTGTGTCAAATTTAGATGACGTCACACCTATGTTTTATGAAATGCCTGCTTGAACTCTCATATTTACCTTAATAAGTTAGTTTGAATTTTTCCCATCCAACAGGTAGCGATATGTTAGAAAGGATATATAGTTTTTCAACAGCAAGGGACATGTTGATGATGGTGGAGGTGGAAACTACTACTTCTGAGCAAACAATTGCATTGTTTGTTGTAGTAAGTCACTTTTTCATACCTTTATGGTGTAAAGAAGTCGATGACAGCACAGAAAATAATTAATTAAAGCAATCATTAATCATCCAGGCCAGTGCTTAAAACCATTTCATATTCTTAGCTAGTATGCAATTTTGTATTTTCATGTAAAAGAAGTGTATGTGTATATGTGAAGTCACTTGACTCTGCTGTTCAACTCACTGTTTAAACAGTGGGGATTGCTCTGTATTAAATGACTATCATGCAAGACTGATAAGACTTGAGGTAGGTTTCACACACAGGAGCATTTGAAATGTAAATGGGTAGCAATATCTACTGGGGGTCATTATCCTTAGCATGACCATCCTTTTGCTTTATGTAAATACAGGACATGTGTCTGTTGTAAGTGCTACTGTTTCAGTGCTCATCAGCCAAACTCAACAGATAGCCTGTGATGGCTTCTGATATAATGATTGCATAAAAGTGGCAGATTAGCGGTGAAGTTTCTTTGCAAAATACAAATAATCATGGTTAATTATTTCCTTCACTATATATTTCATTTTGAAGAGATTTTAGCACTTTATAAATACCATCCAGTGCTTTTCCATCTGCTAGATTCTGTCTTCTAATTAACTTCCGGCTTAGAAGTATTTTTGATAAAGGTTGAATTGTGATAGATTATAAGGGGAACTCCATTAGTCCACGGCAATTTGTTCTCAGGCTATACGAAGGGTGTCATTCATTTGCCCAAATGGAGTTGATTTTATTTAATATAGCCTATGTTGGTGCTTTTATAATCCAGAGGGAAATTATATTTTAAATTACTTAAGGGAAAAGAATTAGCATTGCTTGACACTGAGAACTAAATGCTTCTACATAAAAGTTAATTTATTTTAAGAATGTGAAATATGCTGATTTTTCTGTTCAACATCAGAGCCCAAAATGTTACAGGTAGATCTTGTGGACATCATGCACAGAAGAACCCAGAATTAACAACCTGATGATGTGTATGAAGGACAAAGGAAATATTAACTCCTGTATCTAATAATCTGTAAGTTTTTGCATCTTAAATGTAACAATTTGGCAAAGTCAAACCATGTCTCACAACAATAACTAAATAAATAATATTAAGGAATTAATTCCAATAAAAATTTAAATGAATGCATTGGTAGGCACCGAGATCTTTGGAGTGTGTATTGGTTGGGGAAAAAATGGAAATATAAAATGAGTCTTCTTCAGTAGTTGTTTATAGCCTAGAATGGCTGAGCATATAGACTGTGTGCAATTGGCTTGATGCAAAAGTTAAAACAACTCCCAGGCGTGAGAGATGCTCAGTGAGTAGAAGTTTCTGCTGCCATGCCTAAGGACTTGAATTGGATCTCTGACACCAGTTCAAGGAGGAAAGAGAGCACTGACTCTCTCAAGTTGTTCTGACCTACAATACTGCACCAAGACATGATGTACACACACACACACACACACACACACACACACACACACACACACATATATGTAAGGTACATATAATATGAAGTTATAGGATTGTTTGAGACTTTATTAAACAACCTTGGGGTTATTTGCCTTGCCTCTCCCCTTCTCCTTCGTTGTTGAGCTCTCCCCTCCCTGGTTCAAACCCTTTCCTCATGTTTGCCCCTTCTTCCTCTCACCTGTATTCTGTTTTCCCCCTTTCAAGCCAAAGGAAAATTTCTGTACATTAAAAAAATGTATGTGTATTTATGTTTATATGTGAGGATTTACCATGTGTGTGGGTGTTTGTAGAGGCCTAAACAAATTGCTGGATCCCCTGGAGCTAGTGGGACAGGTGGTTATAAGCTCCCTAGTGTGAATTCTAAGAAGCAAACACTGGAAATGTTCTTAACTACTAAGTCTCACTCCAGCCCTAAAATACAGAATGGTGTGGAAAACTAATGAACAAAGACCAGTTTAATAAATGATTAACCTAGGGAAAACTTGATATTAAATACTAAAGTCAAGACCAATAATTCATTCATTGTTTTAGCTTCAAATTTGTCTACAATATTTGTATGTGGTATGTGAGTGAGAGAGACAGACATACACTGAGAGACAGAAGAAGGCCGAGAGATACAAATACAGAGACAGAGGGAGAGACAAAGAGAAACAGAGAGAGAGAGGGAGGGAGGGAGGGAGGGATAGAAGGAGGGAGGGAGGCAGGGAGAGAGAGAGAGAGAGAGAGAGAGAGAGAGAGAGAGAGAGAGAGAGAGAGAGAGAGAGAGAGAGAGAGAGAGAGAGAGAGAGAGAAGTACCTTGTGAACATCGGAGGAAAATGTTCAGGAGTCCATTCCATAATGTGGAATGCCGGAAATGACATCATGTCAGTCCAAGGAGTCAGTTCCTCTAGCTTTACCGGGCACACGGTTCCACACCCTGCCTCCTACTACAGCTTCATTTGTAGTTATCAAGGCAGTCTGATACTAAACTAAACCTTGAATTCCTTTCTAGCCAACACTACCTACAAAAGTGCACACAAATCTCTCCTGTCATCAAAATCAACTAACAAATATCTAACTAACGTACACTCTTGCCAAGAGAATATGAATTTGAAAATCCAACCTAAGGGAGATGCAGACATCCATGAGGTTCAGTGAAAGCAAGTAAGAGATCCTACCTCAGTATAGGAACAAAAGAGAAACTCAAGGTTATAAGGATTGAGTACCACACTGTAGTGTATGTGTTACATTGGCTTAGATCCTAGGGCAGAAGAAAAAATAACTGCATAATTAAGAAAACAAGAATCACCTAGCACAGTGGTGCATCCTGTAATCCTAGCACTCAGGAGGCAGAGGCAGAAGGATCTCTGTGAGTTCAAGGTCAGCCTGGTCTACATAGCAAGTCCAGGACAGCCAAGGCTATGCAGAGAAACAACAACAACCAACCAAACAAACAAACAACAACAACAAAAAAAAAAAAACCCAAAAACCAAATCAACCCCCGCAAAAAAAACCTTAATCCTTAAAAATTGAAAAAATGTGTAAAACACATCTCATAAAAGATTTATTTGAAACTATGGAAGTGACATAAAGCAGGAAGCCTGGCTGCCACTGAAAGAGATGACCACAGATCCCCATCTCTGTAGCCCAGGTTTCAGGGGATGTAAAAACAGTTTTGAAAAACAAACCATCAGTCAAGCCACCAGGCCTTTACTGTAAGCTAACCAGCATCTTTGATAGGGACAGGGTTGAATATACAACTCGGTGTGAACCCCTGCAGAATCCTCAGCTTGCTGCTGTCTCTGTGTTAACTAAAAATTTAACTTTGCACAAGGATGAAGCTAGGCCTTAGGGCCCACGGGAGAGTACATCTCAGTGATCTTTTGACAGCATTACTTAGAACTCTGCTTCTTTTTAAGAGTCAGCACATTTAATTCCCCTTAACAGTCCTCCTGTAGGACAACGCCTTCAGACACAGACCTTGTACTATGAACAGAAGTGGGCCTTGCATTTAGAACATTTTAGAGACGCTGGACTTCCCTGCCATGTGTTATTAACATTGACTCTCAGCATTTTATTAGAATAGATTTTATTTTCCCTTTATGTCAATTACATTGACTGACAGACTGCAATGAGTTTCCCAGTAGCATCTAAGGGATTCTTACTTTACTATTCTTTAAAATATTGAGTGCCTGTCACTAAAATCACTTTTCTTTTCCTGATGATGAAGACAGTTTTTCACTTAACTCACATATAATTTGCAAAATAAAGTAAGACTTTAGATTATGAAATCGCTGACATTGTAGATTTTTGGTTTGTTCCGCCTTCCCTCCCCTTCCCCCCCAGTGTTTGTTTATTTATTTATTTTTCTTGAAAATACTCTTGACTGCTCTGGAAGTTATTTAGTGCTTAGGACTCATTTGTTCAATCAGAGTCATTTATTTGTTCAGTCATGGCTTACATGCTCTATATAGATGAAGTCAATTAAAACCTTGCTTATTGTTTTAACACTGTATGTAGCGTTGTTTCTGTATTTCCTTCAGAGCTGGAGGTATTGGAGCCCTGTGAGCTGCTTGAAGTGGGAGATAGAACTCAATTAGGATACTTTGGAAGAGAGAAAGGTTATATGTATGTATGTATACAAACTCTATATGTAGATATACATATGCGTGTATGTATATATATATATGTATATATACATATAAACTACTTCACTTCAGTATTTTTATGGGACTTCTGAACATGCACATGAGTGGGTCTCTGATTCTTTTTTTTTTTTTATTGTTCATTTTTTTAAATTAATTTATTCTTGTTACATCTCAATGTTTATCCCATCCCTTGTATCCTCCCGTTCCTCCCCCCCTCCCATTTTCCCATTATTCCCCTCCCCTATGACTGTTCCTGAGGGGGATTACGTCCCCCTATATATTCTCATAGGGTATCAAGTCTCTTCTTGGCTACTTGCTGTCCTTCCTCAGAGCCTTGTAGCTTCTCTTGGGGCCTATTCCTTCTGTTGGATTTCCTTGTCTAGCGTTGATGTTACAGTTTTCGTCTTATCTTACTACATTTTATTGTGTTATGTTTTGTTGTTCAGTTTGTGAAATTCAGAGCCAGGTTTTCCTAGGAGAGTTTTACAGAGTTAGGTTGAAGACAGAACAAGCTAGACACAGGAGAAGACAGAAGGATCCAGAGAATGATAAAAAAAAAAAAGCCAGAAGATTAGAACAGATTGCTAGAGCTAATGTGAGGCCAAGCAGAGCAAGTCAGTGAGAACTGAGAGAAGCCAGATTGAATCAGTCATCTTGTAGAGAAGTTTGAGCCAGATAGCTGAGTTGTACCAGGAAGCAAGAGTTCAGAATGAGCCAGAAAGTGTGAGCTTATTCAGCAGTGAGTCTCAGAGGTGGTAACTTCTAGGCTTAGATTACATTGGATGAAGACTGGAAGCTTTCAGTGCTAGGCCTAGGTTTAGCAGACAGAAGCAGTTAGCCTGTGAGATGACAATTGCATCATGGGAACATTCCTCTCAGCATGCTGGGCACTGACATTCTGCATCCTTCATGTCCCAGCACCAAGTGCTTCAGTTGCTGCACCTCATCAGAATAAGACAGCTCTCAGGACACTTTCAAAGAAAGCTTCTAATCCCAATTGGCCCAGCATTTCAAACTGTACCACACAGGACTCTAATTAAGCCTGGAATTTCTCAGTATTTAGAAACTGGACCTCAAATGCTATTCCTAGCTTGTTTAACCATTTCCCCAATTTTATTTGGGCCTCTACAAAGGTGTCATTCACACCAAATGAGCAGGAAGAAACAATAAGAGAATAATGCCCCATTTTCTTTAAGGGGGTTGGGTAGGTTTTTGATTGCTTTCTTGGGCTATAGAGGGTTATTATCAATGGAAGTTGATTACAAGTTATTATTGGTCTTATTTAGAGAAAAAAAAGCAAGGTTGGACTCAGAGATGTCTCTCTTTTCCTTTATCTTACATTCTTAGGTTTGGAGATAGGGGTTGAAAAAAAGAAAGGGGAGTATAGAAATATATAGGAAAGCTAGAACAAAAAGTAGATTAGTGAATCCACTCCTCAACCTAATGCCTCAATTGTCACTCACAAGTTATTTTTAATTTACTGGTATATAATTTTGTATATAGATGCACAATAAGTTTAATTTTAGATGTTGTGGTATAGAATTCAAATATAAGATTATTCTTCGCACACATTGTATATATATTTCTACTCTAATATGAGGCATTGTACCCATATAACTCAATTATAATACAAGGTTTACTCCAATACTTTGAAAGTGCTATCGCAGTCTATCTGGGATAGATAAGTTATACAAGTTAATTGTTAGTTGACCAAATAATGGTCATATCAATTACTAGGCTATTTTTTTATCACAAGAATAAACATTTTAGGTGCAACAGGTATGATTCTATAGAAAGATAAGGTAGGATAGTTAGATAAGGTCTTCAAAAACCTCAGAGATATACAGAATACGGCATTTAAAATGCCTTTTAAATTATTATTTTAAAGATTTACTGACAATGAGACAGGTTAACTCCTGGCAGCACCCAGCATACCTCTAAGAGGATGATGAACATCAAAGAGCCTCCTTATGAAGATGGCTTCAAATGTGGCAAACCAGCCACTGAGCAAAATGTCCTCATTTCTCCCACAGACAGAACTCTGCCTAAAATTGCAAGCATGGATGCAGGCAGAGTCAACGGCCAAACTCTACCAAGACAGGGTAAGCAAGTCCTCAATAGGTCCTGCCTCACAAATATGACTGTCAGATATTTTGGGCCAGAAGGCTGAAGAAGATGCTTCAACACTGTAGAGAGTTTTGGGTGACTATTCAGGTAGCAAACTGTCTCAGTCATCTTATTTGGAAAGCTACTAACCTGCACTCTTGGCATACTCAGGTAATTAAGTTTATTCTCTCTCAAGTCTCTGATGGGGTTGAAAGACCAGGTAGTTTAGTTTTACAATGAAGCTTAGTTATTTAGGGTTTAAGATGTTTTTCGGTCTAGATAGATGTTTTAAGTTGATAATGACAAAATGTGATGGAGATTGATTTACATTCAGATTTTTAGCCACACAAAGATAAGAAACATGTTGCCTTCAAGGCTGTCAAATACAAATAGCCAAAATAATAAGAATGTAACCTTTTATATAATTCCTGATTGTGTGTCATGGTACTTCTTGCTGTAGGTAGTTTATTGTATATATGTATATGTGAACAATAAAAGTTACTTTTACACTTAAATTAAAACTTTATAAGAAGCTTTACATTTTTAAAGATGAAAATATTTACTTCAAAAGTATTACTGAAGTATGGGTATCTTTTGATGTAATAAATGCTGATAAACATTTATGATACCAATCCATGTGAATGCATGCAGGAACCATCCACCCAAATTTGATGCCACATGACATCTATCTATATGCCCATTTTCTAAGTTATTAACGTCACTTACCTGCTCTACTATTAATGGTATTTTGTGGTTCCGGATAAGAATAATATTCGTGTGAACTTGTTTGACATGCATTTTTTTAGTAGTCAGGCTTTTCATTGTTACCAACAGAACGCCTCAGCAAAAAGGATTAAAAAAGCAGCACACTGTAGCAGAGACGTCTTTCTCTGTGACAGCAGATGCTGAGCAGAGCTGAGCCACTGAGAGCACAGTGGTCAGGAAGCAGCAGAGAATGCAGCTGTGCCAAGGAGCTTTCTCAGTCTCCCACTGGTGCTCTAACTGGGCCCCTACTCTAACAGGCTGCATTGCCCTGCCTTCAACGTGGGCATGGGCCTTCCTCTGTTAGCAAATCTTTCTGGGAACACTCTCCCAAGCAAATGCCTCTCAATCCAGTCACCTTCACAAGCAGAATTTTTTTTTTTAAATTAGACTTTAGTATTCACCTGTAGTGCACAGAAGAGACATGGAGGTCATAGCACATGCATTTATTCAGACACGGTCAAAATGATATGAATTAGATTGATTGATTAATTCATTAAATTTATTTCAGAAAAAAAATGTATGCACACATCAAAATTGCACTATGATCATAACTGTATGTACAATCATAACTATATATACCATATTTCCCAATTATGTAACAGAGACACTGCTTTTTTTTCTGATGCAAATTATAATACAGGAGGCCCAAATTAATGGAAGAAGTAAGCCAGGGCACCTAGATTACATTGCTCTTTCTCCTTATTTATGGATTGATCTTATTCACTTTCTATGGTTCTACTTTTATTTACTCATTAATTTAAGGCCTAGTCACATAAACAATGCATGTTCCCTATGCACACACATTTTGTTATTATGATAGTTAATTTACACATATATATATATTTCTTGTATATACAGAGTACCTAGAAAGTGATTTCCTATGAATTTATTGGTTAAATAAGTAAATGTTTTAGCGTACAATTTTTTGGTTCTGTATACTTTCATCAACTGAAGGAATGATAATGAAATTTTTCTTACAGTTTTATTAAATTTCACTATTAACAGAAAATTGATATACATATGTGTTATATATATGTACATATATGCATATGTACAATGAATAGAACTGCCACACCAATAGAGTATACATTTTTAATAAGTAGTGTTCTAATCAGTAATTCTTCAAATTTATCATATTCTGTCACGATACATTTGTGGAACTGATCCCTCCGAAGAACCTACTTCTGTCTTCTCTTGTCAAACAGTTTTAAAACATATCTTTGTAGTAAGGAGCATCTAACAGACTTTCACAACAGTCTCATTTTTAGGGAGCTGGTCTCTTTTAGCCATGTCTCAGACTAATTACATTTAAAAAGTACCGACACAGGTACTTATAGCAGGGATCACATTACTCAACACATTTGAAGTAAACATTCCGTGTACATTCTCTCCTTCCAAATTCTGGACAAAACCAAAAAGTGTCATTAAATGCTGAAAGATAACATTCAGTATTTTGTTGGGACTTTTAAAATGAATAAAGTCTATTATTTGCTTTCTGATGACTTTGCTAAACACAAATTCAGTGTAATCTCTACAACCTTTTAAGTTCAAGAATGGATGTTTATTTCAGATAACTTGTATTTTAACTAATTCTTTGCACTATCACTCTTTCTTATATTTGGGTATTTTTTGAGACAGGATCTCAAATAGCCCAGGCTAGCTTTAAGGATGGTTAAGGATGACTTTGAACTTCTTCCTTTTTCTGATAAGACTGTACCACCATGCCTGGCTTGCCTATCCCATCTCAGGTCGTCCCTCCATGATCACTTTTAGGTTTCAAATGCCTCAAGGACATGAACCTCAGATTATATCTTATTCTTTATGATGTGTGTATTATGGGTTTTCCAGAAACATATTGACCTTCTGACTAAAATAAGTCACATTACAGAAATAGGTGGACAAAAATTTGTAAGTATTTAGATAAAAGGAAAAGCTTAATTGATTTTCAGGTTTAAGTTTTGATGCTATTAATTCATATAAGACTATTCGGTAAGCATCTCATATAAAGTTTCCATGACACACTGCACAATTACTTATGCAATGGGGTCAGGCTGAACCATCTGTGTAAAGGGCAAACGGCTCGTTTTTCTTTCTTCCTTTCTGACATTAATTCTCCTTTGAGCTTTGGAAATGAGGGATAGTCTTTTATAAAGTGTTGGATTTTCTATATTCCAATAAATTCCACTATTAAGACCCCAAAAGACAAAAAGAAAATTAATGTAAGGAAATAAATTTATTTTATTTCCTTTCACAGTCTTCAAGTCTAAAAAGGATTTTTTAAAAGTCAAGTGAAAGAAAAGCGGAGGAGAGTGGGGGTGGGGCAGGATTATTCTAACTCTAGTTATATATACAAATTTCCAGAAAACCATTCCTGAAGAGAATAAGCTAATTTAGTTTCAAAATAATTTGCTTTATATTTTTCAGACTGACATTTTCAAGTAATTGTTTATTTATTTTACAAAATTGTGTGTGGTTGAATATATTTGCACAGCATGCTTGGAAATCTCTCCTGGGACCAGAAGAGGGCATCAGATCCCTAAAGCTAGAACTACAGGCAGTTGTGAGCAACCCAGTGTAGGTGTGGGGGACTGAACCTCGATCCTCTGAAGGAACAGCAAATACGCTGAGCTGGTGAACCATCTTTTGAGCCCTCTGACTTACGTTTGTGATAAGAAATTAATCTTGTTTCATGGGGTCCATGAACTCCCAATAGTAATAATATACCTGTTTGCCTTTTATAGAATTTATCTTCAAATTTGAAATAAGAATGAAAAGGATTGGACAAATACATAAGAAAATGTAGTATACGTGAGAAAGTCATATCCCACTCTCCACTCTGGTGCCTCACGTTTGACCATGTCCCCTGGAGGGGAGACTGGTGGCACTCAGAGGAAGGACAGCAGGTTACCAAGAAGAGACTTAATACCCTATGAGCATATACAGGGGGAGGAACAGTCATAGGGGAGGGGAATAAGGGGAAAATGGGAGGGAGGGAAGAATGGGAGGATACAAGGGATGGGATAACCATTGAGATGTAACAAGAATTAATTAATAAAAAAATTTAAAAAAAGAAAATGTAATATATATATATATATATATATATATATATATATATATATATATATATGGTAGAATATTACCAGATATAATAGTGATTAAACTGTCTTTTTAGTGATAATATGCATTTAAGTAAAAATCATGTGTTGAATGAATTGAGTCAGTCACAGAAATACAAGTGCCACGTTAGCCCATCCAAATGTGGAATACAAAATTTTTCATATCACAGAGGTTAATAGCAAGCAGTTGAGGTCAGATGAGAGGGAGGAATGGAGAAACATCCATCAATGAGTATTGCCTTATATTTAGGACGCAGGCAACGGTGTTATGTTGCGATGTTGCAGGGTCATGTGTAGCAGTGATAACCTGCCATGTCACAGAGCTACAAAAACGATTGCGAATGATTTTGGCATCAAGGTAATTCAAATCAAAACACTTTGAGATTTGATCTTACACTTGTCAGAATAGCTCATATTGACAAAACAGGTGACCACTCGAGCTGGTTTGTGACAGTGTCAAGTAAGAGGAGGACTCACACATTGCTGGTAGGCATGCAAACTTGTATAGCCACTTTGGAAGTCAGTGTGAAGGTTCCTCAGGAAGATGGGCATTGACCTATCTCAGGATTCAGTTATACCCGTCTTTGGGTAAAGAACACTCCAGGCTACCAAAGAAATATTTGTTCAACAATGCTCATTACAATGCACATTGCTGTTCTATTCGGCCAGAAAATAGAAACTACCTAGATGGTCCTCAACAGAAGCATGGATAAAGAACCTGTGGTGATTTACACAAGGGGGTATTATTCAGTCATTTTAAAAATGATAGCATGAAATTTGTAGGCAAGTGGAGGGAAGTAGAAAAAAAAATCATGCTGAGTGAGGTTTCCCACATCCAGAAATACTAATATCATATGTATTTGTTTTTATGCGCATAGTTGCTATTAAGTCAATAATAGCCACACTACAATCCATAGCACCACAGAGGATAGGTATAGAGTAAAGGACCAGGGGGAAAGATAGCTTTTGTTGGAAAAGGAGCATAGAATAGATAGATGTGAATGGGGGCATGGAATTGGAGGATCAGGTGGGGAGGTGGACGGGAGAGTAGGTTGTGGGAAGGAACATGGGAAAAGTAGCTAAAATTAAGGAGCACTTGAGGGGTAATATGTAAACCTAATACAGCCTCTGCCTATGAAGGCAATCTAAATGAAATTGCCAAGTAATGAGGGAGACAGAGTCCCAAAGAGTCATCTCTTGTAACCAAACAAAATTTCCAATAGCTGGCTTGGTTTACATCTTACTGAGTTGTTAGGCCAAATGGGGCCCCGTGGGAATTCCCAAACAGAGGCCACTGCAAAGCGTTGCATTCTGGAAACTGATATCACATTGCTGAGGACAACACGAGAACGACTCCCTGATATGGAGATATGGAGTTGATGGACACATAGAGACTTACCCTTTATACGCCAACATCTTTGGTACAGGGAGATATTCTGCATACCCTCAAAAGAGAAACAGAAAGCCCATGACAGCCACAAACTCTTTATCCACAGTAGTGTACTGCCTGCGAGAAATGCTGGGGAAAGAGTGACACAAAACCTGTGGAAGTTACACAGTCAATTGTCAAATTGACCTGAGGCCCACTCCATGAATTGGAGCCCATAGCTGACACTCCTTATATGGCCAGTCACCTGAGACTTGAAAACCCAGGGATCAAGGGTGAAATCAGATAATACTGGTATCAACATAAACAACAGAAGTAATAAAATGACTTCTAGTGATATTCTATTGCACTCAGATTAGTGCCTTCCTAAGCCATCATCAGAGATGTTTCATTTTGCAGTACCTGAGAACTAACACAGAGACTCACAGCCAGACTTCATGCAGAGAGTGAGAGAGACCTTGAAACCTTTAACCCCAGCTGAAATATCTCCATCAAATATCTCCCTTCAGTCCTCAGGGAACTCCATGGAGAAGAGAAGGCAGAAAGATTCTAACAGCTGGAAGGAATGAATAACATCAAGAAAACAAGGCCTTCTAAATCAACTCCCACTGAAAATAAGCATCTGTAGACCAAGAGAGAAAAACAGAAACCTTTCCAATACCCCTTAGAGGAAATGAGATGTTGTTCTCTTAAGATTTGTTCAGGCTCCCACCCCCTAAAAATTGGGGGAAATGGTTAAATAAACCAGGGATAGCATTTGTGGTCCATTTTCCAAATGTTGCAAAATTCCAGGCTTAATAGGAGTCCTGTCTGGGACAGTCTGACATGCTGGACCAATTGGGATCAGAAACTTGCTACAATGTTGTCCTGTAAGCTGTCGCTTGGTTCTTCTTGCTGTATGTAGTTTATTTTATTCATTTGTAATACTATATATGTATATGTTA
Source organism: Acomys russatus (assembly GCF_903995435.1). Lineage (NCBI taxonomy): Eukaryota > Metazoa > Chordata > Mammalia > Rodentia > Muridae > Acomys > Acomys russatus. Next base: position 18,663,439 of record NC_067152.1, on the reverse strand, counting down.
AAAAAAGAAACATAAGGAAACAAACCAACAAAAAAAGATATCTGGAGAGATGGCTAGGCGTTTAAGAGTACTATGTGTTCATCCAAGAGAATATGAGTTTGGGTCATAGTAGCTGACATCTGTACCAGGCAGCTCCCAACAGCCTGTAACTCCAGCTCCAGGGGCTTGAAACCCTCTTTTGGCTCTGAGGCCACCACACTCATGTGTACATAACTTTCTCTCTCTCTCTCTCTCTCTCTCTCTCTCTCTCTCTCTCTCTCTCTCTCTCTCTCTCTCTCTCTCCCTCTCTCTCTTTCTTACACACACACACACACACACACACATACACACACAACCCCACACAAACTCACGCTCTCTCTCACACACACGCACTACAAATAAAATAAATAAAACTATGTCTTAAAAGACTATAAGGAAACACTGTCATCTCTCCTCAGCACAGTAGCTACACATGAACTCACAGCAATTGGACATCATGCATAAAAACCTGTGAATGCCCAAGCCAGACCAAATCTCGAGCACATGAAGGTATTGGGGCACCCAGCATTATGCTGCTGTTTGGCAACTGTTATCTTCTAAGTGCAAGAGTGATTAAATTTGTTTTGAAAATGTAGCCTTCTGCACATTCTGCGATCACACATTCTTGAGTATTTTCTTATTGTATGGGAATATAATGTGGAGATGATTGCTGTACTGGTCTGGAGGGATCAGGAGAGAGGGGGCGGCAGGGGAGAGTAGGAGGAAGGAAGGGAGGAGAATCTGGGTTTGGAATATAATGTATGAAAAAGACAAAACAAACAAACTCTACCAAGTATTGATCAGGGCACTCTAGTGCAGAGGCAGGCAGTCTCTGAGTTTGAGGTCAGCCTGGTTCCAGCAAGTTCCAGAAGAAGCAGAGCTACATAGAGAAAACCTGCCTCAAAGCCCAAAATAAACCAAAACCAATTGCATTAGCCAAACCATTGGGGAATTGAGGCCGTTTGTATTGACGGATATTGATGACTAATGGCTGTTCATTCCTGTTATTTTGTTGTTGTTGTTGTTGTTGTTGTCTTGGTGGTGGCAGTGGTGGGGGCAAGGGTGACAGCAGTGGCAGTGGCCGCAGTGGCCACAGTGGCAGTGTGTGTGTGTGTGTGTGTGTGTGTGTTTCCCTTACTTTGGTTTTGCTTGTGTAAGATTATTTATTTCTTGTGTATCTTTGCCTTGTTTTATGGTATGTTGCTTTTACCTGTTCAACTGTTATCTCTTGGCGGCCTGCTCTTTACAGAGGGGACTAGAGAAAGGTAGGTGGGTGGATCTGGGAGGAGTGGAAGGAAGGGAAGTTGTGGTCAGGATGGATTTTATGAGAGAAGAACCTATTTTCAATAAAAAGAAAAAAGAAAGAAAGAAACCCCTCAACTATACCAAATAATTCTATTTCCATGTTTATATGTGTATATTATCTTTCTATACACAGAATAAAGTGTAGCTAGGAAGAAAACATAGCATAAAATCATGTAGACATTAACAGAACCTGTCAAAAGTATCACCTGCTGTTGTTTTATGAATTTAGAGTTTTAATTTTTGTGTAAATAACTTTATTATACATAGCTCTATGATAAGGACAAAGAATAAACAGAAGGAGCAAATGTGACTTAAGTTTACCACAATCAAATATTCTTACTTTCAACTTTTTTACTTTATAATGTAAGAGGATGTTTCAGAGATCATCACTTGTCTATGTTTTTAACCCACAACTCCCCACAGTTCCCCGAACAGCATAAGGGGTGCTGTTTGATTTTGTACAATAAGCCTCAGTATAATCTTTTGGGAAGATTTTTTTTTTCATCATATTATAGATTCATTCCAAAACTATTTCCACAAGGGGATCTCTCGTGCTTCATTATGCTGGATTTGAAAGCAGTTAACATGTTATGACAAAGTGCTCCAAAACTGTTTGAGCACAAGTGTCATTAAAATTTGCAAACTGAATGCTGAGCCTTCTGAGATATGCATGAACCATTGCTTCAGATTTTAGGAAGGTTCTGTTCCCTAAATAAAATGCCAAAATGCGCAAATAATAAAAACAGCCTTGTGCATATGTTTGCTGTTCCAAAACACATATTGGCTTTTCACTCAAACACAGTAATGTAGAAGTGAAGCTGGGCCAAATAGAAGACTCACTTGCTGAATTATGAATACTCACAGAATATTCAAGAAGGTCCATCTGGAAACCAGAGGAATTTTAGTTTGAATATTGACAAAAAAAAAGTTTTAAAGTGGAAGCATGGATATGTGTCTACTCAGGTGGGATGGAAAGCTGTAACTTTCAATGTAGTGTCTAGCAGTTATAATAAAGAACTGATGAAATATAAAATGGAATAAGTGGCACAGTGTCCCTCATCCTGGCTGATATATCTACAACACAACTAATACAATTAAGAAGAAGGAGAATCATGGAACCTGGGGGAGGAAAGATTTTGAGAGTCAGAGGGCAAGGATGCCTGTTGCTATATAGTGTCGTCTAGACCTGACAAAAAGGGTGTATCTATGAAAACTCAAAAAAAAAACATTTATCCAAAAAAGACTTGCATAATGACAGTGGTAGTACATGTGAACGTGGATGGCCGGGGAGGTGGGGGTGGCGGGGGTTCACAAGTCCTGCTGCAGGCAAATATGTCTGCCGAGAGAACAACAGCACATTTTCCCCACAGTCAAGCACCCTGATAAGTTATTTGATCCAAGTGGCCAGAGCTAAACACATGTACACACAAACAGACCTAAACACACACACACACACACACACACACACACACACACATACACAACTATATAGAATTGAAGAAGTGTTCATGATTTTAAAAGGGAGTCAGCATACATACATTGGAGAAGATGAGGATGGAAGAGATGTGGGATGAGAATGATGTAAATAAACTACTCAAATATGAAGCTCTCAAAAGTTAAGAATATAAGTAAGAGGCATAGATGTTAGTTTTTCTGCCCTTTTATAAGACAGGTGTTGTGCACGAAACACAATGTTCTATAATTGATGCTTACACTGAGGATTGGCCAATTTAGAGAAATGTTCGCCATTACACTTAAATTTTGCCCCTTTCCTCATGGTGAGTGAAAAGTCCTGATGCTTAATTATTGGAAAGGTGTAGTATTGTATTGCTTGTTCTGTTCTCAGTGCCACAGAACACCAGAAATTTTATTCCTGTCGAAAGTAGCAGGTACCTACAGTTCTGCCTCTCCATACCACCATCCTTGTCTTCTCAGTCTTGTAATCATTATCCTACACCTGGATTCCAGGCAACCAACATTTTTAGATCTTATTGTGATGGAGACCATCCAGTGTTTGTTTTCTGGGTCTCACATTTTAAACAATGTATTCCTTCTCCAGCCATGCAGTACCATATGGCAAAATTCTAGAATATATTCCTAAAATTATCTATCATTTACTATCTATCTATCTATCTATCTATCTATCTATCTATCTATCTATCTATCATCATCTATCTGTCATCTATCAATCATGCATGGTCTATCATCTATCTATCTATCTATCTATCTATCTATCTTTCTATCTATCGATCACCAATTTATGATTTACTCTCTATTATCTAATGCTTCCTTTATTTAACCATCAATGACTTGAAGCTTAGATTGGTTCCATATCTTGTTTATTTTGAAGAGCTTCAAAACAGGAGTACAAGTGAATGTGATGCCAGCTGAAAGAGGAAGGCTCTATTTTTGTTGTTATTGCAACTAAATTTTGCTTTTATAAATTATTTCATACCTCATAAAATTGTTTACCTTTCTTTCAGTGCATCTTTCATATGTCCTACTCACTGCTGAGAGCATAGATTGCTGAGATTTTCTTCATCTTTCTGTGTAGACAGCAGTGTGATCTATGAAACCTGCATTTCACTGAGTCTGCATAGCATGGGGACTGAAGTTTTGATAAGTATCCAAGTACAGGCTTACATACATATTTCTTAGTGTTTAACCTTTTCATATTTCATATTTCTTATCTATTAAATGTGTTTATAATAGCATCAACTCATAAGAAGATTTCTATGGACAAATGAGATAGTAGGTGTAAAAATTAAAACAAATTCTTGCATAGAAATGATGTAACTATTATTTCCATTTGTAATTGATTGACCTGTAGTCCATCATTTGTATTATTTACAGTCTTATATTCAATGTGTTGTACTAGGCAGTATTTTAGTGAATAGCTGCTTCCCTTTACACAGAAACCTGTGTAAATGTCTGGAGGGCAACATGCAGCCATTGATTCTTGTGACTTTAAGAAACAAGAAACCACTAATCTCACTCATGGGATAAGACTCTCTACCCATTGCTCTGAAACTAAAAGATTATGATAAGTAATTCTCCCAAGGATGAGTGTAATGATAATAATTGATTCTATTCCAGAAATACAAAAATGCTATATACTCACTTATAAGTGGACATTTCCCCTAAAGTAGAGGATAACCATGCTACCTACCATCCACAGACCCAAAGATGTTTAGTAACAAGGAGGGCTCAAGGAGGGTGCATGAATCTCACTGAGAGAGGGAAATAGAATAGACATCATGGGTGGACTGCAGGAGGCGACAGAGCAGGGATGGGGGTGGAGATGAGACCAGGAAGGATCAGGAGCAGTGAGGATTGAGGGAGATGGTACTGGGACAGACAAATAGAAGTGAGGGCATCTCTGTGACTAGCTAGACACTTAGGACAATGGAAACTCCCAAGAACCTATAAAGGTGAATCTAGCTTAATGGGGGATATGTAGCCTGGACTGACCATCTCCTGTAACCAGGCAAGGCTTCCAGTGGAGGGTTTGGGACACCTACCCAGCCACAAAACATTTGGCTCCCAACTCTCCTGCCTACAAGACATGCAGGTGTAAAGATGAAACAGAAATTGAAGGAATGACCAACCAATGACTAGTACAGTTTGAGACCCATGCCGTGAGAGGGAGCCTATCCCTGTCACTGTTAATAATATCCTGCTACACTTGCAGGCAGGAGCTTAGCATAACCTTCATGAGAGAGGATTCATCCAGAAACTGATGGAAATAGATGCAGAGACTCACAGCCACACATTACAAGGAGCTTAGGGAATCATGCAGCAGGTGGGGGGAGGAAGGATTATGGGAGCCAAAAGGCCCCACAAAAAAACATACAGAATCAACCTGGCTCTATAGGGAACCTCAGAGACTGAACTGCCAAGTGGTGAGCATGCTTGGGACCAACCTAGGGTCTTTGCACATATGTAACAGTCTTGTGGCTTGGTCTTCATGTGGGACTCCTAACAGGAGAAGCAGGGGCCATCTCTGGGCTTACTTTTTTTTAGCTGCAATAGAAGATGCACATAGTCTTGCTGCATCTTGATATGCCTAGGCCAGTTACTATCCATGGGAGGCCTCCCATGTTTGGGAGAGAAGGGAAGAAGGAGTAAGTGGGGGTGGGTAAGAGGGGGAAAGACTGGGAGGAGAGGACAGGGGATAAACTGTAGTAGAGATGTAAGTAGTTAATTAAAAATAAAAATAAAAATTGGGTCTGTTATACAAATTAGACATGTTTTTATAACTTGGAATGACAATATTATTGTTAAAAATTTGACAAGATGCCTGTCACTGAAAGAAAAGAAGCATTTATAATTGAGGGAAAATGTTCCTTATCCCAACAATGCTCTAGACTTGGATACAAGCCACATGGTGTGGTATGTGTGAAAATTATGCATAGCATGATATATGAACCACTCTAAAATATGACTTCTTCAAGCTTATAAAATGGATATTATTTGCAGAATATTGAGTTAAAAAGGAAGTTATTAAAATATAGTCACAATCTAATTTTTAAAAGCCTGAAATAATGTACATATTCAAGGGTATTTGTTTTATAGTTTAAATAATTGTTTTTTATCTATTCCCTCCATTACAAGGTCTAGTATATACTTTGAAATTAGTATAATCAAAAATTATATAGATTCTTATATTACCCCATTTGGGTGAAAGTTATAATTCAGTCATAGAGCATTTGTCGAGTATGCATAAGGCCTATGTTCCATGCCACACCAAATGAAAAAGTACATATATATTTATTTTAAACATTTATATGTTATATATAGGAGGAATATAAATCTCAGCATCATATAAAAGACGTAGATAGCATCTAATTCAAATGTATAAAATATATAACTTCACATTGTATAACAAATATAATGAGTTCAGAAGTGACTAATGACAGAGACAAGTAAAGCAGTTTACTGGCAGTGAATGCAATGAGAAAAGAGATGCTTAGGTTTCCTGAAGGAGAATAGCTTCCTCTTTACAATAATTATTAACCTGGGATCAACTTCTAACATGTGGCTGCATGGAGTCCTGGAAACGCATTCTATAGACAAATACATATACCCCCTCACACACACATTCCATCACTGTGATTTTTTCCTCTTCCTTGAATTGAAGGAATGCATTCAAGCAAAATTAGTTTGTCATTAAAAGAGGCAACATCAAAAAGTCCCTTCAGTTACATAAAGGCCCACTGAAAATGCAGCAATTACACGAATACGGCCACCTCCTCGTGGAACTGGGAGAAATATGGGAAAGATTGCCTATGACCACACTTAGAAATGGACATATGATTATTACTCATTGTTTTCCTTAAAGATTAAAAGAGATGAGCCATTTCAAACCAGCATTTATCTCTTATACACTCGTGATAAGAATTATTTAAAAATATTTTGAGTTACTTTTAAACTTTGTAGAAAAGATATAGCTCTCCTCTCAGGAACATGATCAGACACAAATGCACTATATTCCAGAAAATCCAGGCTGGGTAGCTGTGTGAGTGTGTGTGTGCATGTGTGTGTATGTGTGTGTGTGTGTGTGTGTGTGTGTGTGTGTGTGTGTGTGTGTGTGTGTTTCCTGAAACTGTTTACAGGCTCAAATTTACCCAAAGAGAACTTACACTAAAATGTTTTAACCAAATGAAACTGCTTGTGAGTGGGGACATGAGTGCATTACTCACACCAGCTCCAGATAGCTTCACATGCGCTTTGGATTTTAAGCACTCTTATGCAAAGAATAATAGTAATATGCAGAGTTCCTTTGAGGGTTCATATATAGTTCAGAATTCCCTAGCTTCCAAATTTACTAGTGTGTGTGAGAAGCGGGGGAGTACATATGATCTATATAGCCATCTATATATTATAATACCCCGTTCTTCATACAGAACACTTTAACTCTTTTTTTTAATGTTTCAACTATTTTAATGAAGCTAAAATATTACTTTACATAAAATTCTGAAAATAAAACTGCCCATGTTTCTCATCCTTCTAGACAAAATAAATAACTTGTGTGATATCTGCAGCATTGAGAGGTAACTCTGACTATGTGGAGTTTATTTCCAGGTCATTATAATTTAACCAGTGATTAAGACAGGGAGGGCATGCCAAAGAAGTAACAGTAAATTTTCATAGCAAATAAAATCAGTATAACTCACTAAAGTGAGAGAATTTACATTTTGTATAAAATACTACATGCCACCAGTTTAACTAGGCTGGAGGAAAAAATTCAATTCCAAGTACTTCTTTTCATGTCATTTTGTTTTTAGAGTTTCCATTGGAAACTCAACTATTATTCTTATGTGCCTGAACATGTGATGTGACTTTTCTCTCTTAGAGATTTCAACACATTTTCTTTTCTAAGAATTATTTAATGTTTTCATTAAAATGTAGCATGTGGATGTTCTTTTAAGGTCTTATGTGTTTTATACTCTGTATGTCTCTGGTACCTGGATGGGTAGCCCTTTCCATAGATTTGGGTCATTTTTATCTATGACTTTATTGAACATGTTTTCTATGCCTTAGGTATATAATTTCTCTCATTCTTCTAAGACCTTATTCATAAATTAGGTATTTTACAGTATCCTGTCTATAGATTTTGTTAATTAAAAAGTTTGTGTCATTGACTAAATGACCTGATGCCTCTACCTTGTCCATAATACTAATAATCTATCATCCAAATAACTGATTCTATTGGAAAGGCTTTTCAGTGAGGTGTATATTTGATTTCTGGAATTTTTCATTTCCAGTATTATTTCAATTATTTCAATCTCCTTATTGGATTGTATTTTCATATCCTGAATTAACTTCCTCATTTATTTCAGCTGTTTATATTTTCTTGTAATTCATTCTTCCTCTAAATATGTGTGCTTATTTACTTGTACAACCTATATCTCTCTGGACATACTTGTAATCATTTCCATGGTCTCTTTGTCTGGGTTTCCACCTAAGTCACTGTCATTGGTGCCTATTTGTGGGATTGGTAATTTGTGGTATAAACTGTGGCTTTGTTGTCCTTGTGTGCATATTTTTGTGTTGACTTTCGTACATCTGAAGCCTTTCTTTAAAGTATCTGACACACTTGAGTTATGTAAGCCTTTGTTTTTGGTGCTTTGTGTGTAATGGTTACCCTCAGTGCTGCTTACGGCTAAACATGGAGAAAGTTGGTGTTGGTTTGTGGGTCAGGCAGCTGAGTGTTGTTGGAGATGAGTTGGAGGGCAACAACTTCTGACTTTTTAAACAGCTACACGTTGACTCTTATTAAGGGATGAAGAATGCCTCAGAACAGCAAGAAAGAACACATCCCTCAAGTTATTCCTTCCTCCAGACTATTACCATTTTTCAAGCGTGAAAAAATGTCATGCACAGCAGTTAATTTCAAGATGTTCAGAAAGTCGGACATGGTGGTGTACACTCTTCATCCCCTGAGCAGAAGCAGACAGATCTTTGTGAGTTCAAGGACTGCCTGGTTCATGAAAAGAGTTCCTAGAAATTCAAGGCTGCCACACAAAGAAACCCCGTCTGGAAAACCAAACCAAACCAAAACCAAAACCAAAAACCAAACAAACAAAAATGTTCAGAAACACAAGCTCCCTGTCTTTCAAAAGAGATGGTGCATCCAAACAAGAGCTAGTGTGCACGGCTCAAAGTAATGTAGCCCCTTTGTTTCATCAGAATGTTTAACTCTTTTAAGTTACACAGTGAAGCTTTAAAAACATCAAGTAGGTTCTCCTTAAAACACAGAACTTGAACGAGACCACAGAAAGACTCTTTGTGCTGTGTATATTTCTATTCTATTTGTTTCTAGTCTACATTGTGAGAGCACACATATAACAAGCTTTTCTCTTTAGCAATTATATGGGAAGATTTGCCAAATGTATCTTGACAGTATTCTGACAGAGACTCACAGAAGTTACAAATTATTCTTAGAAAGTTCATTTATGCCGCTGTATATGTTCATGCTACATGAAGAATGAATGCTATTTATTCATGTGGTAATAGCAACACTCTAAGGCATTTCTGTCACAGAGAGATGGGTCATTATTTGTTGGAATGAATAGTCATTAGGGTGTGTAATGTATAAATCTCAACCTAGTAGTAGTGCTTTATTTTTAATTTCATGTACCATAAATTAAAAATTACAATTGTCTAACAAGCTATGGTTATTTGTTATCAGTGCAAAGCCAAAAAAAGAGATAATCAGCTGTTGAGAATCTATCTACGTTAAGAGAGACAATATGTTAGACTGTTATTTCAGAAAAAAAAATCAGATATCTAACTTTGAAAGGATATTTGAATGCATGTGGTATATAAACGAGTCACTAAGTTACAGGGTACACCCATGCCCACTGTCTTCACTTACTTTTAGAAACTGAAAAAGCAGATAGATAATCCACTAAAAACTAAGCAAATTTGGAACATTACTGCTGAGACTGAGGCACCAACCAAGGACCTTGCAAGGACTGGCCATAGGTCCCTTACAAAGATGTAGGTGATGGGTAGCTCAGCCTTCAGGTGGGTCCTTTATTGAAGGGATCTGGAGCTCTCTCTGGCATGGACTCTCTTGCCAGTGTTTTATTACTTCCCCCTGGCAGGACTGCCTTACCAGGTCATAGGGGGAAGAGGACGTGCTCTGTCCTGATGTGACTTGATGAGCCGCGGTGGGTGGGTAAGGGCTCTCTTTTTCGGAAGAACAGAAGAGAAGAGAGGGAGGGAGGGTGGGACTGGGAAGTGAGAAGGGATGGGGCTTCACCAGGATGTAAAGTGAATGAATGAATGAATGAATGAATGAGGAAAGAAAGAAAGAAAGAAAGAAAGGAAGAAAGAAGGAAGGAAAGAAAAGAAGGAAGGAAAGAAGGAAGAAATGGTTCATTGAGTACAGGCACTTGTCTCTAGTCTTGATGATCTGAGTTCAATTCCTTCCAGGGCCTAAAGTGACACTAGGGCAGAACTGATTCCCAGAAGTTATCCTGTGCATTCAGCACTCCTGCATACTCACATAAAACACAGTGGTAAAAAAAAGGTGCTAAGTCTGTCTTTTGACAATTCTTCATGTTATCTTATTTTTAGCTTGGTTTAAAAATATTTATATGGCAAATGTGTCCTCATTTTGTTTAAAGAAATATTTTTAAGTTGTAGTAAATGTCATGCTTTCACTAAATGGTTAAGCAGAATAGATAAAAGCAACATTCAGTAGAAGATAATTTTGTCTGGGGGAAATGACTCAGTTGGGAGCCCAGACCTGTGGTAGAGAAGTCAGATAAAACCTGATGCCGAATGACAAGCCAGCCTCAATGAACTGCTGAGCTCGAAAGCAGCTGCAAGCCCTAATCCTGACATAAATAAATAAATAATCAAGCAATTGCCAGGGACATAGTCAAGTAAAAAAGCAATAGAATGTGTAAGTAAGTAGGGCGCAGCCAGCGCCACAAGCCTTAATCCCAGCACTTAGGGAGGCAGAGTTAGGTGGATTCTATGAGTTCGAGGCCAACTTGGTCTACAAAGTGGAGTCCAGGACAGCCAAGGCTACACATGGAAACACTGTCTCAAAAACGAAAACAACTACAAGGACAACAAAAGAATATGTACTTAAGAAATACTAGCAAACGTATATAAAATATGTCAAGATGGTGAATGCATATTAATGCATAATTAATCAAAATAAATATAAACGGACACAATTCTTATTGGAAAACAACATTTTTGAATGAATTAATATAAATAGCATATCCTTTGACTCAAAAAAAGTTACATGTGCCGTAGATAATTAACAAAAGAAAATTACAAGAAAGAAAAATATATTCCAGTAGAAAAATTAAAATCTGGGGCTATGGCAATACAGAAAAGTAAATCTTAAAGAAAAAAATCAAAACAAAAAATATATGTAAAATTACCTATATGATGTAAAATATTTAATATTTTGTTCATCTAAATTCTTATCTAAAATATTTGAAGAAATATTGTCAAAAATAAGGTGGAAATATAAACAATATTACAATTCCTCAGGAGCATGTACTCACCTATGTGTTAGTATTTGGTACATGAAACTAGTGACAAATTACATTTACAACCACCTTATCAATAATCACCTCACTGATATTTATAAGACTCAAGAAGCATATGCATGATTTGTACATTATTGATAAACACATATATTGCTGTTTTTATTATTGGGGGGGGGTGCATTAGTAACCACTGTAGAATCCAGTGGCAAAACTTATCTGCTTGAAAATTAATAAACAACACAAGTCTATATAGTTGGAAGGCAGCTTTATAAACATACACTATTGAAAGAAAATGGTATGTAAAGTATATGTACCACAGTTTCTTTATCCATTCTTCTACTGAGGGACACTTAGGCTGTTTCCCTGTTCTGGCTGTTATGAATAAGGCTGCTATGAACATGGTTGAGCAAGTTTTCTTGTTGTGTGCAGGAGCATCTTCTGGGTATATTCCAAGGAGTGAAATAGCTGGGTCTTGAGGAAGCCTTATTCCCATTTTTCTGAGATAGCACCTGGTACAGCCACAGGCTGGTTGATCAGTGGAATTGAATCAAAGACCCAGATGTGAATCCACACACATATGGTCACTTGATTTTTGACAAAGAAGCCAAATCCATTCAATGGGAAAAGGATAGCATCTTCAACAAATGGTGCTGGTCTAACTGGAGGTCTATGTGTAAAAAAATGCAACTGGATCCATATTTCTCACCTTGCACAAAACTCAAATCCAAGTGGATTAAAGACCTCAACATAAAACCAGAGACATTAAGTCACTTAGAAGAAAAAGTGAGGAAGAGCCTGGAACATATTAGCACAGGAGACAACTTCCTGAACAGAACACCAACGGCCCAGGCCTTAATGTCAACCATTAATAAATGGGACCTCATGAGGCTGAGAAGCATCTGTAAGGCAGAAGACACAGTCAAGAGAACAAAGCGACAGCCTACAGACTGGGAAAAGATCTTCACCAACCCTACATCTGACAAAGGTCTAATATCCAACACATATAAAGAACTCAAGAAATTAAACACCACCAAACCAAATAATCCAAGTGAGAAATGGGGCTTGGAACTAAGGAGAGTATTCTCAACAGAGGAATATCAAATGGCTGAGAAACACTTAAAGAAATGCTCAACCTCCTTAGTCATCAGGGAAATGCAAATCAAAACAACTCTGAGATTCCATCTTACACCCGTCAGAATGGCTAAGATCAAAAATTCAAGCCACACCACATGCTGGTAAGGATGTGGGGAGAGAGGAACACTCCTTCATTGCTGGTGGGAATGCAAACTAGTACAGCCACTTTGGAAACATTGCTGTTTTTTTATTATTTGGGGGGGGGGGGTGCATTAGTAACCACTGTAGAATCCAGTGGCTAAACTTATCTGCTTGAAAATTAATAAACAACACAAGTTTATATAGTTGGAAGGCAGCTTTATAAACATACACTATTGAAAGAAAATGGTATGTAAAGTATATGATATTGCTGATGCAAAATATTAAGAGAAATATGCTTCTGAAAAGGGATACTATAAAGAAAAATCTATTTTAGACATGTGAGGTAATTATTTGCAGAAAGAAAATGATAATGAAATAGAAGAAATATAAGAAGCTCTCAGAAAATAAACATAATACCTATAACTAAAAACAAAATATAACAAAGGAAATAAAAATATGAGAACAAAAAAGTTGCAAAGAAGCCTTTCTGGGTTTCTGGAGGTTGATTAGCATTATAAATCTCTTGATGTCAAATTGCTTGAGCGATAATCTGAGCCCACTGTGGATGAGTTTGCTATTTTAATAAAAATTATTAAATACAAAAAGAGGAATGTTAATATGTACTTATATATGAAAACATGAATATAAAAGGCATGTATAGTCTTGCTAGTTTGATCACTGTTTCATGTAATATGCTATCATATAGCTGCTCAAACCATTTAAAATATGATTAATTAAAATATTAAATAATAAAATAATAAAGTAAAATATCTATTAAAAATCATGTAACAATGAGAATTAAAAAACTAATTTAACAAATATAATGGTAAATTTAGGTTTTTATACTAGCACTATGGCAAAGTATTCTAAGTAAATTAAGATATTTCTTTGAATAAACTCTTTTAGTGAGTGTAAGGAAAAGAAAGAAAATTAAATGATCACATTTATATTCACAGAATTACACTACATAAAATAGTATTCAATGAACTTCTGAGCTTTTAAATATCTAAAGTTATAATGGCATCACAGAGGCATACTAAAACAATGGTTTCAAAATTTTATAATCAAAATGCTCTGATAATAAGATACTCAAGATTAACTGTTTGGTGAATGAGCCAGAATATTGTCCATGCATTGATGTATGACATAACTTTAACTAATGGGGGGGCTAAGTGAACATGGAATCAATCAGTTTAAGGTATAAAATTAAGACAGCAACTTAACCGATGAAGGAGTACAGTCATTTTATGAGAAGGATTGAGGAAAATGAGAATTTTCGTCATGGAAATTTTTCAACTCACATTCCCAAAGGGCGTGATGAAGAAAAAAATGATTCAAAATATTTTTTCTTGCACTCAGTAATAACATTCACAAGGAGGAGATTATACATTTAGTTTTTATAAAAGCACAAACACACAAAGGCACATACAGCACAAACATATCACACAAACGCACGCACGCACTGAAATGTGGCTGCTTTACATTGAAGACACAAAGGAGGGCAGAAGTCAGCAGAACTGTCAAGTGCTTTTCTCTGTAGATTCTATACACGGTCTTGTTTTCATTCAAGGTTTGTGCTTTTACACAGTTGATAGGTGTTTATGAATCTGAGAAGAAAAGAAACTTTAACCTGAGGATAATGGTCAGTGGTAGAGTTTTTGCCCATCACATTTGAGGAAGCCACGGGTGCAGTAACCAGGACAAGAGAGAGGTGGAGAAGGGAAGGAAGAAAGGAGGAAGGGGAGGGAGGGGGGAGGGAAAGAGGGAGAGAGAGAGAGAGAGAGAGAGAGAGAGAGAGAGAGAGAGAGAGAGAGAGGAGAAAAGAAGAGGAGGGGAAGAAAGAAAGGGTAAAAACAACTCTTTGCTGCTAGACCTCTGCTCCCAGGAAGGGCTGGGAAGGCTGCCCTACCACCACAGCATCCTTAAGTGGTCGAAGTTAACTTCTGACAACAGGAAGGAACTGATTTATAAACTGGCCAAGAAAGGTCTGACTCCCTCCCAGATAGGTGTGACCCTGAGGGACTCACATGGTGTGACACAGCTCTGTTTTGTGACTGGTAATAAAATCTTTTTTATTTTATCCAAAAGCAAAACCAACATTTTATATTAAAACAAAATATATTGAGATTCATTTGGTTATTAAAAATTTTCTTTTCTATTTATTTTTTATTTATTCACTTTAAATCCTGATGGTAGCCCCCTCCCTCATCTCCTCCAGGTCCCACTCTCCCTCTCCCGTCTCCCATCCATCCCCTCTCTAGTCCTCAGGAAGGGGAGCCCTCCTCTCTTATCATCTGACCCCAGCCTATCAAGTCTCATCTGGACTGCCTGCTTCCTCTTCCTCTGTGGCCTGGCAAAACCACCCTGCCAGGAGGAAGTGATCAAGGAGTTGGGCACAATATCCCATGTCAGAGGTAGCCCCTACTCTCTATATTAACATTAATGGACCCAGAAGGAGACTGTACTGACTCTGAGTTAATTGACAGCACATGCTGGTGAGAATGTGGAGAAAGGGGAACACTCTTCCATTGCTGGTGGGAGTACAAACTTGTACAACCACTTTGGAAAACAATCTGGCGCTTTCTCAGAAAATTGGAATAGTGCTATCTCAACTCCCACCTGTACCACTCCTGGACATATATCTAAAAGATGCCCCACCAATCAACAAGGACATAGCAGCTTTATTTGTAATAGGCAGAACCTGGAAACGACCTAGATGTCCTTCAACCAAAAAAAAAAAAAAAAAAAAATGGTTAAAGAAACTGTAGTATATTTACACAGTGAAATATTTCTCAGCCATTAAAAACAAGGAAAGCATGAAATTTTCAGGCAAATGGATGGATGGAACCAGAAAGAGTCATCCTGAGTGAGGAAACCCAGACCCAGAAAGACACACATGGTTTGCACTCACTTATAAGTGGATATTAGCTACATAATACGGGATAACCACACCACAATCCACAGACCTGAAGAAGCTAAGTAATAAAGGGAACCCTAGGGAGGACATAATGGTCATTCAGAAGGACAAATAGAATAGACACCAGAAGTGGTTAAAGAGAAGGAACAGGAAGGCAGCCTATCACAGAGGTCCTCTGAAAGACTCCACCCACTTGGGATCGAAGCAGATGCCAAGACTCACAGCCAAAATTAGGAGAGGAGAGCAGGGCAGGGAGTTTTAAGGTAATGAAATCTCGAGAATCCTTAAGTCCAAAGGAAGGACTTTCTTTGATCTCCCTGAGGACCTCTTCCATTTGATTAAGAAAGTCGTTGCTGTCTGCAAACATCTTGAGAGAAACAGAAAGGAGAAAAACGCTGAATTCCACCTGATTCTGACCTAGAGCAGAATTCACCTGTTGGCGTCTTACTATAAGACTAAGCTAGTCCATCCACCTGTTTGAAGATATGATTCCTCCACAGTCTCTGCTCTGGTGGCATAAAGTCTCTTGCATACAGTAGCAATAGAACACTTTGAATAAATAAAAATAAATAAAGAAGAAAAGGGTGAAAAGAAAGACTAATATGAAGTTATGTTATGTCAGGGATTCACGTTCTCATGGTACCATGAACACCAATGTCCCCAGCTGTCATTTCCTGAGGACACTGCTCTTTGGACTTCTTCCACGATTTCTAGGCTTAACTGCTGAACCCTGTAGACCAGAACATATGCCAACGTGCTCTTTGACCAAAAGGATTTTGCATTATTCCATCTTCTGAAGGGAAGCAGCTAGTTGGCCACAGTCTAGCAATTTTCAAAGGCTGTGTATTACAGAAGTTATCCTTAAAAATACACAAGTGACTGGAGTCTTAGTTCCCACTTACCCCAGGTTAAGCGTATATTTAATGACATATTTATAAGTTGGCACAAATGAACAAGTATACTTTTGGTTTCCTGGCATCTTCAGAAAATATTTTCATACTTTGCCAACCCACTATCCTTCCTACAAATGTATTTTAAAAATATGATCCAGTTATTCTTTTTAATCTGCATTATTTTTAAATTGTAGCTTGTGTGTGTGTGTCTGTCTGTCTGTCTGTGTGTCAGTGTGTGTAAACCATATCTTGTCTGTGAACATTAAAGGACAAGTTGTGGAGCTTAATTCTTTCCTATCACCCTGTGGGTCTCAAGGATTGAATTCAAGCCATTAGGCCTTGCCACAGGCCCCTTTACTCACAGAGCCATCTTATATTCCTTTTCCTTTTCTCTCTCCTCCTCTGTATCTATCTATCTATCTATCTATCTATCTATCTATCTAACTCCATTTCTCTCCAGAATTTTTTATTTATTATTTTTAAATTTTTTGTTTATTTTTGAGATTTTAGTATAACTGCATAATTTCTTCCTTCATTTTCCTCTTTCTAAACCCTCCCATTTACCCCTCCCTACTCCCTTTCAAATTCATGGTCTTTTAAAATTAATTGTTGTTACATATACATATATGTGTGTGTATATATATATATATATATATATATATATATAATGTATATCTATATATTCTGGAAATAGAACATGCTGAGCCTGAATAAAGTTACTCTTATGTATATATTTTTTCGATGCTGACCACTTGGTAGCTGATAACCAATTGTTGTGCTCTTCCATGGATATAGATAAGATTATTTCTCCCTCTCTCAATATTGAATAATTGTCTGTAGCTCTTTATGTAGGGTTGAGGCCTCACGGTCTGGCCCTCATCCACTTTGACATGTCTACTGGTACCGTCCTTGTTCAGGTCATGCCTTGACAGTTACATTGGTGATTCTTGGTTGGTGCAGCATCTGATATTACTGGAAGACACAGTCTCACAGCAAACTTCCTGATCCTCTGTCTCTGATCCTCCCCTTCATCCACAATGCTCTCTGTGTCTTAAGTTCACATGTTCATTCTAGTTATAAATTTTAATTGGTTGTGGCTTTCTCTAGCGGTTTCTGCTTACTGCAAAGAGAAGTTTCCTTGATGAAGTTTCCTTGACTAAACAACTTACAACAACAACCACCACCAACAACAAAATGTACTCATAGCTTCCCATGTAGACAAGCAAAAACATCAGAACATTCTCAGATAGTCTGGTTGTGACACTTCTAGATACTACACTTCCTATTTAAATTTTGTTATTACTGTTTTCTAAGAATAACAGAGTGTTGTAAAATTAGTGATGCAATTACTCAGAATATTTTTCATAATCCTTATCCCTATACTTCCTGTACATAAAAGAAATTTTGGGTCTAAGGTTGGATAGGTATCCCCCTGCCTCCACTGGAAGTCCTACCTGACTATAGGAGGTGTTGACTTCAGGCTCTTTAACCCCTGCTGCTGCTAGGAGTATCAGCTAGTGTACCCTTGTAGACTCCTGGGAGTCCCCCCTGTCCCAGAAATGCCCCACCACCAGTTTCTATTCCGTCTTCCAGTCCTCCCCTGACCCTTCACCCCCAATCTTCCCATACCTCATGCCCACCCATCCCCACCCTCTCTTCCACCAAGTTCCCTCCCTCTATCTACTTCAGCTGTCTGTTTTATTTCCTCTTCCAAGTGAGATTCAAACATCCTCTCTTGGGGCTTCCTTGGTGTCTTTGGGTTTGTGTAAAGCAAGGTTATACTTTATGGCTAGTATTCACTTATAAGTGAGAACAAACCATGCATATATTTTTCTAGGTCTGGGTTACCACTCTCAGGATGATCTTTTCTAATTCCATCAATTTTCCTGCAAATTATGCAGTGTCTTTTTTTTTTTTAACAGCCAAGTAGCATTCAATTGTGTAAATGTACCACATTTTCATTATCCATTCTTCTGTAGAGGAACATCTAGGTGGTTTTCAGATTCTGACTATTACAAGTAAAACTGCTATGAACACAGTTGAGCAAGTGTCCTTGTTTGTATGGTATAGCATCTTTCGGGTATATGCCCAGGAGTGGTATAGCTCGTTCTTGAGGTAACACAATTCCCAATTTTCTGAGAATGTGCCAGATTGATCTCCACAGTGGTTGTACTAGTTTGCACTCCCTCCAGCAATGGAAGAGTGTTCCCCTCACTCTACGTCCTCACCAGCATGTGCTGTCATTTGAGTTATTGATCTTAGCCATTCTGGCTGTAATAAGATAGGATCAGAGTTCGAGGGAATGGCAAACCCGCAATGACTAGCCCAACTTGGGACCTACCCCCTAGGAGTAGCAAACCCTGTCACTATTAATAATACTCTGCTATGCTTGCAGACAGAATCCTAACATAACTGTCAGCCAAGAGGCTTCATCCAGCAGCTGGAGGGAACAGATGAAGACACCGATAGCCAAACAATAGGCCACACTCAAGGAAGAGTGACAGGAAGGACAGAGAGGCTGGAGGAGTCAAGGACACCACAAGAAGACCTACAGAGCAAAATAACCTTGGCCAATGGGGGCTCACAGAGACTGAGCCAACAACCAAAGAGCATGTGCAGGATGGACACAGAGCCCCCTACACACGTGTAGCAGATGTGTGGCTTGTTCTTCATGTGGGCCCCCTAACAATGGGAGTAGGGGCTATCTCTGACTCTATCGCCTGCCTTTATATCCCTTTCCTCTAGCTGGGCTGCCTTGTCAGGCCTCAATAGGAGAGGATACTTTTAGTCCTGCTATGACTTGAGATGCCAGGGTAGATTGGTACCCCTTGGGGTCTTCCCTTCCCTGAGAAGAAGAAGAAGAGAGGGAAAATGGGTGAGGGAGCTGTGATGGTAGAACTGCAAAGAGAGGAGGGAGGTGGCTGGGATCAGGCTGTCAAGTGATTTAAGAAACAAATAAAGAAAAAAAAGATCACTCACAAAAAATATACATGGCATTAAGAAGCAGATGGAATGCGTTCAGGAATTTATAGAAATATATGAATGTCATTATTAAAAGTCTGACCTGAAACCACCACCTTTGGAGGCACTCACATTGAAAAAGCATGAGTAGGACCCAAGGTCACAGAACTCAGGGTCACAGAAAATCTTAGCCTATCACTCTAAACCTTCTACCCATGAATAACACCAGAAAATACAGTGGGGCTTCCCTAGCTCTCACCAGGAGTATGCACATGGGACTATAATGCCAAATAGCAAACTTTACAATAGGCAGGCATATGGTGTTTTGTTGAACAGGCAGGGATGGGGTTTTTATTTCTTTTGCTAAGATCTGTAAAGAGATCCATGTGAGGCTTTGGTTTGAAAGAGAGCCAGAAACAGAGTGGCGCTTGGTACACTGGGAATGTGGGTAACTTGCTTCTGTGGTTGTACGATATTTTTAAGAGCTACCTGGCGCTGTTCTTTCATACTCACTACAATCCACCACTCAGACTGGGTTATTGGAGGTGTTGAGTCTAATGGCTGGATAAACTGTTTTGTATGCATTTGTGTATATAAGTGCATGTTCATATGTATGTACCCCAAGTACCAGCATGTAAATAAAAGTAGGGTTTCTCAGTGTGATGGAACTGGTATGGCCAGTGAGACTCAGGCATCCTCTTCACCTCGGCAGTGGTGAAGTTCATGTGATACTGGGAGTCAGCTTTTCCATGTGAGTTTTGGTCTCAAACTCAGATCTTTGGGTTTACAAGGCAAATTCTTTCCCAAATGAGCTATCCCAACATCTCCTGAGAAGATGTGTATCCAAGTATTTAAGCACAAATAGCTTGGAAAAAAAAATCAGTCGATGCCCCATGGACAGATGCTCACTCTCCAAAGCTGCCCGAAGGGACTTGAGTTGCTTTTGAAAGATTATTATTGTTGTTTTTCCAAGGGTGCTCCACAGAAGCTTCAGTGCCCAGGGGAGCTTACTTGAGATTGTCTGTCTTGGCTGATAGTTGATTAGCAGAAGATGTAGGCCTGAGATACACCTTCAGGGTACACACACAGAACAATAATCATTAAAAACAAAACAAAGTAGTACAGCCTACACCTACCAAAGAGACTTTGTTAGAATGAGCACCAATGGTGAGATGACTGCCTTGAGGGTAACTCCAGAATTACACCAATAGAGTCCTGTAAACTGTGATGTATATTCACTTAAAACCAATCCAAAGGCTGCTTTGTCTCTGGTTAGGGTACCAGGGTATTGGACAATGCTTCACTGACTTAGAAGGAAAGGCCTTCCGTGCCCCAAACTCTTGGCCTGCCTAACCTCTGTGGTATAGAGGATACCCCCTCCTTCTGCTCCTGTCTCTCATCTGCTTCTGACACTTGCTCTTGACAAATGGGGAGAAATGAAAACCTCTGATGTTGACAAATGCAAAGCAACAAAGGCCATCAATGGGCAACAATTAAAGAGTGGGAAGATATTATTTCATATTTACTTAAAGAGAGATGATGTGTATGTATAATGTTATGCAGCTTGTGGCAACAAGGCTTCCCTCAAACACCATAAGCCATGTAGAAGAGCCCAATGCCAGGCATGGAAAACTCCACTCAAATTATTGGTTAAGGAACTCAAAGAGACTATTGCCATTGCTCTTGGTTGTCTCACAGGACATAAAGACCCTATATCTGAAGAAACTGCACACTGAGGACACAGGAGTTGAGTCCATTGGGAACTTATGTGGAGGCTCCTCCCTGGGTACTACCTCCTATAACATCCAAGGATGCTATGCAAGTAGCCAATCTAGACAACTCAATTAATACTCCTACCAAGCTGTAAAGTCTACAAACGAAAATTATTGGAATGGCAAGATAGCCCCATGAGTGCAATAGTGGCACTTGTATCTTGAAGGCAGATAATAGCTGTCTAAGTGGGCATTAAGCTTTAGACCCTTTTAATAGGAAGGAATTCATATTTAGTACTGCAAACCTGCCCATGGTGAAGCCATGGGCTCAAGAGGAAAACCTACTACTTTTCTAAACTAGTAGCAATCCCCAACTGCATTCTAAACACTTACCCTAGATAAATGCAGATCTCACTTCTCCTCAAAGACACTTCATTATGCAGCAGATGAAATATTCAACTGGTCAAATTGCAGGGGACAATTGACTATGTAGTTCCAGGCTCAATGGGTACACTTTCAATGCAATCCCAAAACCTAAGGCTCAAGGAACACATTGTTTTCTGCGTATATGTAAGGAAAGGAGCACACATTAATGAAGGTCCAGTTATCTAAACAAGTGTGCATGATAATAACAACACTGAAAAGTCAAGGTGGATGAAGGAAATCACACAAAGGCCTATCCTTCTATGAAAATCTAGAGGTAATTAATTAATGGCTGCTGATAAAAGGAGAGTCAGGCTTCTTCAGGGATGGGCCTCTTGATAAGTGGCCAGCTCTAAACACATATACATATGAGGAACATTCAGCTGACTCAGCATATGTGAAGAGTGGGTACAACAAAAGCCCCCCATGTGGCTGAATGGGGAGAGTTGCAGTTCGAACATCATGCAGGCTCTGAGTGAAAGAAGCAGACATAGCCCCGACCCTTCAGACTGTACTTGATTCATTCAGCTCTGGGTCATGGAGATTGACTGCATCAGCAGAAAGCGGAGAAACGCAGACAGTATCTTTCTAGTAAATTGCCTGCATCCTCTCAGAAAATTTTAATTGTTACAATGTTCAGTTTGTTTTCCTAATTTTCTATACACAGGGATATTTTAGGGTTTTTTTTTTTTTTTAATGTTAGGCCTACCTCAAACTATGTGGGTACTCCCTTGCAGAGGGCAGATAACCCTGACACAGGGGATAATGTTTTATTGTTGGGCTTGCAAGGTAAAGACGTCTTCCCATTCTGTTTCATCTTATAGAAATGGAGAAAAAGTAGTTGTCAGGTCAATGGCTACTTGCCATCTAAATCGATCTGACCAATAATAACACCGTGTCTGGACCAGCCGTTGCACTACAATGCTGATTTAGGGATGTTTAAGATGTCAGACTCTGTCTCCAAGGTGCATTTATCATTCTGATGCCCCATTGCAGGGTCATAAATAAGAACGTGACGAGCATCAACATCCAGATTCATTAACATTTTCATGCAGACTCCAAGATAAATGATTTTTCTCACAATAGGCTGCTATTTTTGCAAATTGTTATTTTTATCTATAGTAGTCCTTACTTGTGTAGGTGAGCTATCACCGTGATGGCTACATGTTCAAAATACACATTTATTCTTAGGGATTCTGTCAGCAGGAAGTTTAAGTCAGCCTTTTAGTCATTTGACCACTTGACTTTGACTGTTGAACCTGCGATGTTTGGGTGTCTAGATAAATCTTACCACACATGGCTGTTCCTTGACATTTCCCTTCTGTGGGGGATTGAAGTGTATAATTATGCTAATGTCATCTCTCCTCAAGGAGTTGCCTTTCTTTCACCTGAAAGGGTGCTGATTAACTGTCTTTAGATAAGCCTGCGGATCAGATCATCTTTAGCCTCACAAGTTAACGGGATCTAGACTTACTCAGAATGTAGGCTTGATTGTGAGAGATTATCTAGATTGGATAAATGGAGGTGGGAAAACATACCCTAAACATAGGCATTATGGCTCCATGGGCTAGAAAGAGAGAGACAGAGAGAGAGAGTGAGAGAGAGAGAGAGAGAGAGAGAGAGAGAGAGAGAGAGAGAGAGAGAGAGAGAGAGAGAGAGACAGACAGACAGACAGACAGACAGACAGACACAGACAGACAGACAGACAGACACAGACAGACAGAGACAGAGACAGAGACAGACAGAGAGAGACAGAGAGCGAGACAGAGAAAGAGACCTAGCTCCACATTTAACAAGCATATTCATTGCTCTTTGCTCCCTCACTGTTGACATAATGTGCCAGCTTCAGCAACTTTCTCCTTGACTTCCGAGCCATAGTGGATGGCTTACCCTTTGGATCACTTGATCCAGTGGATCAAGGCTTGATGAAAATGGGGAAGCCAGGAGGCTGAGCAGGAAAGGAAGCAGATGACCCATCAATAAACAGGCCCCACATGGTGGAATGAGACAAGTGACAGTCCTCAAAGGAGACCTTTAACCTCTGTCTTGACAGGAAGGATTGCCCCATTAGAAAATAAACAAGTGACAGCATTCTGAAATAAGTTAGAGAATGAAATCTCCACTTTCTGTTCTAACATCAGGTATATACTAATCTGGCCACAATATTTTATTTTATTTTTTTCACGTGGTGATAGTGTTCTATTTACTTTGAAATCCTTATCCAGTTTTGATTACCTCCTATTTAAACAAAGAGTGTTTCTTATTGCCTGCTAAGCTACTCTGGGTCCACTGCACTTGTCTTTTCTTGCCCCCACACCCCCACTTAAAAAAACTTTTAATTTTAGTTAGTTGTTCACTTTACATTCCAATCATAATCCTCCTCCTCCTCCTGGTCTCACCCTCCCACCTTCTTCCCTCCTATCCCTTATGTCAAGAAAGCCCCTCCCCACCACTCACCCATCCCAGCACTTCAAGTCTCATCAGGACTGAGCATATCATCTTCCATGGAGGCTTGGTAAAGCAGCATCTCTGGGGGAAATGGTTGAAGAGCATGCAATGGAGTCTATGTCAGAAATAGCCCCCACTCTCCTTACTAAAGGACCCACAAGAAGACCAGTTTGCCCATTGTGTATATATGTGTAGGAGGCTTAGATCCAGTCCATGCATTGGCTCTGTTGGTGCTTCACTCTGCAGACCCCCTGGACCAAGTTAGAAGCCTCTGATCGTCTTCCTGTAGAGCTGTCCCCTTTGGGTCCTTCTATCCTTCCACTAACTCTTCCCCAAAGCTGCTTTCCCTCCAGCTGTGAGTCTCAGAATCTGCTTAAATCCTTTACTGGGTAGAGACTCTCAGAAGACAGCTATGTTAGGCTCCCATCTACAAGCATAGGAGAGTGTCACTGTTAAGTGTCAAAGGTTGGTCTAAGGTTGGTCTAGGAATTGGTCTCTTGTTATTTGTTAATTTAATTAAAACTGGTGCTTTTTAAGGAATGATAGCTTGCTACAAACCTGAATGAATATGATCGACCCATATGGGAGAAATATTCACTGCTCAAAATTGTAAAGATGAGAAAATGAACCCAAACTGCAGATGTACACCTCATTATTTATTCTGGTTTCCCAAGTCAAGCTATAATATAGATTCTTTCAACTATAACAAGAGTATTCAATAGTTGACTTTACCCTTCTTCATGATAGCCTTCCAGCATTGAAAGAAACAGCTTTTAGGAAAACACACACACACACACACACACACACACACACACACACACACACACACGTGCATGCATGCACACATATATGTGTGCGTGCATGTGTATGTGTGTTAACTGTTTAATTTAATCTTGTGTCTAGAGACTTTTAATGGTTTTGCTTTGCATATTTGTTCAAAAAAATGTGTGCCATGAAAGCCCACAGTATGCCAGGTGTAAGGTAATGTACGATTACAATGGATAGCTGGGAGAGAGAGGCTCTGGTTTCAGACTAAGAAGAAAAAAAGCACAGTGAATACTTTATTATCATGGGGGCAGTCAGAGGGATTTGGGGGCTTACATGAATTCAAAATAAATTAGGAAAAAAATCATAAGTAGGAACAGATTTTCATAGAATGAAAGCAGAGAACATTGATTAAATGAAAGAAAATAGGTCAGAGCTACAAGATTTTTGGTGTCTAATTTTATATTGGAGACATTACAGGATTTATGCACATATTAAGAAAAATTAGAAATTTTTAGCAGGGATCAATGCTTTTGAGATTTTAAGGATCAAAAGGAAGAAGGGTTTCCATGTACATTTGGCACTGCTAGGGAGATGTTTCAGGATAACTAACTTTTCTTTCAAAGCCCAGTGTTGCCAAAACAGACAATTCCAAATTATAATACAAAATGATATTGTGGATCTTTTCAATATTTTAATATTGTGTAGAAAAGAACTGTCTTGCTATTTCCAAAGATCACACAGCCCAGGAATGCAAACGAATAGGTGCACTTCGGTTTCCAAAGCATCTAGTAAATGCTCAATAATGGTAATTTCCTTAGAGTGAGTTGATTCCTTTTGTTAATCCTCCATAAATAGATATTTTTATATGTGTTGGACATGTTGGATGAAAGGTTTGGTGCAATCTGATGAAATAAAAGAATTACCAGTTATATTTTTTCAACATATTCAGAGACGGCTCAGGCTTGGCTGTTGTGTAAACAGAAGCAATGCGTATAAAGATAACTGGAACATTATGTAATAATTATAATCAGCTTTACTACCACATTCCCCAAAGCAGTGCAATTACATTTAGAATGCTATTTAATCACATTTATCTGTCTGCTGTTAAACTGGGCATGACACTGTCAGCTCTGCACAGTTTTAAGGCATGATTTCAGCTCGGTTATGGAGGTTTGGGATTGCAAAACAGGTTGAACACAGTCTTTTCCCGTGAATTAATGAGACGCTCGCGTTCTCTGCACTCCCTCATCTCCATTAAACATCTCTCAAAAATGGCAAGGGGGTAATTGTGCTAAATTTTTGCTGTGTATTGTGTTAAGATAACACTGTATAATTTACAACACACAAGGCTAAGAGTAATGGTGAGTGGTTTAATGTACAGGAAAACAAACTCAACTCTTTATATGCGTCTGCAGTCAGCAAAGAAATAATTGTCCTAGATCTCTTTTTGAAATAAACTGCTTTTGAGAATTACAAAGAAAGCACAGAAACTCAGCATGTGTCTAAAAGTCCTCAAATTTGTTTTAAGTGCCCAATGTATAGGACACAGCTTTTGAGATCCGAAAGAAACAAAAATACATAACAATTTGAAGAGATTAACATTTCATCTGTACAAGGTTCACATTGTTTGTTTTCCTCCTATTTCAGAGTTTTTGATGGATGTATTTGCTTTCTTACTAGCTTGAACTACTCTTTCTCATGAGCTATTTACTTAACTAAAGGGTAGTGAAGACGGAGTAAGTTCTGAGATTGCACCTTAGACCTATCAGAATGACTAAGATCAAAAACTCAAGTGACAATACATTCTAGCCAGCATGTGGATAAAGGGGAACACTCCTCCATTGCTGGTGGGAGGGCAAAATTGTACAACCACTTTGGAAATCAACCTGGTGTTTTCTCAGAGAATTTGGAATAGTTCTACCCCAAGATCCACCTATGCCACTCCTGGCCACCATACAACAAGGACATTTGTTCCACCATACAACATGGACATTTGTTCAATTATGTTCATAGCAGCTTTATTCATAATAGCCAGAATCCGGAAACAACCTAAATGTTCCTCTGCTGAAGACTGGATAAAGAAACTGTAGTACATTTTCACAACAGAAAGCTACCAACCTATTAAAAACAAGAAAATCTTAAAAATTCCAGGCAAATGGGTGAAACTAGATCCTGAATGATGTAACCCAGACCCAGAAAGATATGCATGAGATATACTCATTTATAAGTGGAGATTAGCCACATAATTCAGGATAAACACACTACAATACATAGACCTAAAGAAACTAAATAACAAGATGGATCCTAGGGAGGATGCTTAATACTCATTCAGAATGACAGATAGAATAGACCCTGGAAGCAGTTGAAGAGAAGAAACAGGAAGGGAGCCTACCATAGAGGTCCTCTGAAAGACTCCACCTAGCAGGGGATCCAAACAGATGCTAAGACACAGCCAAACTTCAGCATGGATGTCAGGGAGTCTTATGGAAAAGCTGGGGGTTAGAAGGGCCTGGAGGGGTTAGGACCTCCACAAAGAGACCAATGGAGCCAACACATCCTGGCAAAGGAGGGGGTACTGCAGAGAGTTATGCACCAACTAAACACCATGCATGGTAAGGACATAGACCCTTGCTCAGATGTAGAAGGCAGATAGTAGATAGTAGATATGTCTTCTGACATAGACTCTGGCCCCCACACATTGATTCCTTTCCCCTGGCAGGCCTGCCATGCTAGGCCACAGAGGAAGAGAATGCAGGCAGTCCAGATGAGACTTGATAGACTGAGGTCAGATGTTAGGGGCCAAGAGGATGGAGGGAGAGGGTGCAAGGGAGGGAGGGTGGGACCAAGAGTCAATGAGGGAGGTGGCTACAATCCAGATGTAAAGTGAACAAATTTAAACAAGCAAACAAAGACAGGAATCAGTATGGATACAACAAGCTGATTAAAAAATGTTTACAGATGTGGAAAAAACAAAACAAAACAAAACTCACCTTCTTGTAAGAAAAGGTGCAGAAGGAAGAAAGGAGGAGCTTGATTAATTTTACTTATGGCTACAGTATGAGGGCTTATTTGCAGAAACATGTACAATTTATCGTTGACTAACCCAATGAAGAAAATATCTCTTCCTTCGCCATTAACTCTTAACTGTCTATAATTCCTAAAAGAAGAGTGGCATTTCCTGATCTTCCTCATCCATTCTGAAATTTTGAGGAGCCCAATCTTGGGTTCAGGTAATTTCACCTTCTATGCATTGAACTGTACAGACACCAGGTTCACCTTTTCTGTTTATCTGCCCTTTGTTATGTGGCATTTCATGAATTTACGGTTAATCACCATCCAATAAATGTGCAAATCAGATACACAGGAATAATATTAACAGGAGCAAGTAAGACCTCAACATTTGCTTTCTTTAATAGAAAATACGAGCATGTGATTGTATAAAGATTTAAGGATCTGCATCATCAAACAATATGAGCATTGTATTTATATATAATTTCTGAAGATGCTACCTGAAAATACATTTATGCACACGCTTACAAAGTTCAAAGTAATTCACCAAAAGCAGTTAAGACCAGTGGATTCACTTAGAAGATGGATTTGAAAAGAATTCTGGCTCAGCCACTCACTCATAGGAGCACCCCACTGCCGGAATCATTTTAGGCTTTATCCTTAAGGCTTATCGACTAACTATGCTTTTAAGTCCTTTTGCAGGAGCAGCACACCTGAGGTTACCGTCCTACTCTAACGGGAAAGAGGAGAGTGTCCATATAAAAATCATTATAGTGCGTCTCTCCTGCTCTCCTTGTCAAAGTTATCCAGATACCAAAGCAAGACAAATATGAATGGCAGCTCACGAACTGTCCAAAAAAAAAAGGAAACCGTTGTTAAACTGTTCACATAATATTTCAGTGGTTAGCATTTAATCAATAAACATAAACCTCAAAATGCTTCTTTAGTTATGCTGGCCTGATTAAAAGGTAACAAATTGCTTAAGTGTATTTTTTTTTCTGTTAAATACATGTAAACTTGAGAAACTTAAAATCTAAATTATTTATTAGTCAATTTTTTTCTCTCACAATTTCATACATGTACACTATGTAATTTATTTCCTTTGCTCCTTAGCCCTTCGACCTCCCTCCTGCTCCTGCCAGTGCCTCTTTCTCCTGTGAAATCACTTTCACATATTTGCTAGTTTGAGTTTTATTTGGCGTCCCATGGTGTCTGGTTGGAACCGTCTGTGTGATTGTGAGTTTGAAAATAACCACTAGACTTTGTTAGGCTCAGTAGTGTGCTTACACATGGATACTATAGTCCCTGATATCCAGAATTGGTCTTCGGCCAGCAGATCAACAATGTGTGATAGGGCCTCGGTCACCAAGGTGCGGTAAGGCCTAAGAGACTCTTCCTCTTCTACTGCTCACTATGAGGAGGTCTGGACTGAGTGCCAGGTGTACACAGTCCCTGTCAGTTCTGCTCTCCAAATCAGTGTTCTCTTTAGTATATGGTATATTGCAGTCCTTTCCTCAATCATTGGGCTTTTACATTTTTGTTTTGTTTTGTTTTTCAAGACAGGGTTTCTCTGTGTAGCTTTGGCTGTCCTTGACTCACTTTGTAGACCCAGCTGGCTTCGAACTCACAGTGATCTGCCTGCCTCTGCCTCCCGAGTGCTGGGATTAAAGGTGTGTGCCACCACGCCCAGGTAGCTTTTACATTTTTTTTATGTCTCCAATTCAACAATATTCCTTGAGCCTTAAGAGGGTCATGCAAATGGCTTGTCTAGGACTGACTCCTTGTGCATTTAGGTACATTCACTGAAAGGTGGAAATTCTATAAGGCTTAGAACAGGCTTTATCTGTGGTTATAGACACAGATATTCATGAGGTGGTGTGATGTCATCTAAATTAAGCTAAGTAGCCATCTTAGCACCCCCTTTGGGGAGTCTGAGAATTCTTCAGTCATAGATTTAGGAATAGGTTTACAGTATTAGACATAGATTCCATCTTGCAGAATATTTTCTAAATACAATTATAGAGTGATTGCTTATCCCTGTGCTAATTATGTCATTACTACAATAATGTGTACAGCTTGAATGGAAGGTTGGTATTACAGTCTGTAAAGTTCGCAGTTGTGTTAGACTTTAGATGCCTTTACTGCCAGAAGACTGCATTGCATGATTTGGCATTGTGAGAGCCTCCCACTGCTAGTAATTGCTTAGTTAGTGTCAGCTTGGTTTCTCTGTGTATTGCATTCAAGAAGTATTGTGCCTATAATGGTTTGGGAGCTACCAACTAGTTCTGGTGAGTAACCATGGGAAGTGTCAAGATCCAATATGAGTGCCAGCTCTAGTCTTAGCAACAACTTCTAAGGAACTCTGCATTTTAAAATAACTCTGCCTAGTTTTATAACAATAAATTCATACTTGAATCTTCAACTTAAAAAAAAAAAGGAAATTTTACAACATACCTACTACTTACTTCTAATTTTACATCAGAAAGTATTTCCATTACACACAGCTCTGCACCTACGAAAGCATATGGCTGCTGATTTTTTTTTTTCTCCCCACCCAAAAACCAGAAAAACAACACAAACGCCTTTTTTTTGTGTGTGTGTGTGTTGACCAGCTAACTACTCCTAGGCATAGGGCCTACCCTGGAATGCGGTTGAGATACCCAGTGAGAGTTCCTTTCAACAAAATAGATTTTCCTTTTGCCAGAAGGCTATCAATTGCAAATCTCTTCTTGGTTAAGGGTGGCATTCTGTTTCCACTTTTTTCCTCTGTCCTGGGTCTTCATTGAGATTGAACTGGTACAGGTATTGTGGGCTGCCACATTGTGGGTGAGTTCATATGTGTATCCGTCCTGTTGTGTCTGAAAGATAAGGTTTCCTTGGAGTCATCCATCACCTCCGGCTCTTAACAATCTTTCCACCGAATCTGCATAGATCCCTGAGCTGGATTGTATTAACACCTGAATATTATTTCCACCCGTCACCTTTTCATAATGAAACACACTTTATTTGGCGTTTGTTTATGTGTATATTATTGTTTTCATGATGGCTGGCTTATGTGTCTCGGTTCTGTAATTTTTCTTTTCTTGTAATCTTTTAATTAATTCTATGAAAAATTTGCTCATATGTACAATATACGTCAATGATAAATAACTCAACTTTTCAATTTCCCCATTCTGGATAGAATGTGTGTCCCCCACCTTTGTGTCCTCTTCTTTTTCTGTATTTTCTTTAAAACTCCCTGAGTACAGTCAGTGCTGCCTCTATGCACATAGGTGATCTACCATCTGGGCCACCATCCCATAAGAATAATGACTTCCTCCTCTACCCTCAGCCATCAATTATCCACTCAACTAGGGGTAAGAACATCGCGAATCCCTCCCTCGTCTTTATTAGAATTGTTAGCCGTCTTGAGCTTGTGAAGATCGGTCCTGTAAAGGTAAATTTGGTCGCTCTCAATTCCATGAGTACAACGGCTATATGATGTCTAGAAGACACCATTTCACTGTAATTCTCACTAGCCTCTGGCTCTTGCATTTGCATTGCTTCTGCTTCTACTCCATAGTATCCCCTGAGCTGAGTGAGGGTGATATAAATGTGACATTGAAGCTGAGCAGTCAGTAGTCACTCAGGCTCCACGCTCTGTCCAGTTAGGAACCTCTGCATCTGTTGCCGCCTGCTACAAAAAGGAACTCTTCTGATCAATGTTGAGGGGGCCATTAATATTTTGTTAAATATTTTGATTATAAAAGGGAATGGTAGGTGATGACTTCTTCTCATTTACAGTTTCTGCTTTTCCCCATGTTGATAAGAAGACTTGACTTTCTGAGCCGTATAAAGCAGTTCCCCCCCCCCCCTTTTTTCAGAGTTTTGCTCTCTGAGTCTCATGATTTTCTGTGTTACACATGATTGCTTGCTATCTGTAATTATTAATTTGGAAATTCTAGAAATAAATTATTGACAACTTTGGGCACTGCTACATACTAGTCCCATTATGAGTTCTCATACTTTACTGATCCATGATTACCTAGATGCCCTTTCTCCTGTGTCACCACAGTCACTAGTAGCCCAGGTTGCTTTGCAACCTCGACACTTCTCATCTCCCCTCGTCATGCAGACCTTATATCAGCCCAAATCATCACAAGAAAAAATGCAAGTACAGTGCAAGCAGACATTTCAAGGATATACCTTATTTTTTTTTATTAAAGTACGCTGTCACAATCATTTCATTTTGTTATTAACTACAACCTCGTGCTGGCCAATTTATAAACTAAGCTTTATTATACAACGCATATCAGATAATATTTATAGGATTGCACTGCCCTCAGTGTGAGGCATCTACTTCTCCAAGGACTCTACATGAGGGTGTGCTCTCTACTACTAACCCTTGAACGAAGAAGCCCTGATGTCTAGACTTCTAATTACAGCCTGCTCTACGTAACCTTGTCTGCACTATATTCACCTGCCAAGACTCCACTGTTTCTCCTTTTGGTGACTTTTCTTTAATTAGTCTCACAGTTCTTTGGTGGCTGCGACTTAAATACTTGTTTCTGTCATCACACTCAATAAAGGATAAAGGGTTGCTTCTGTTTTCACCTACAGGACTTTGTCAGTTACATAGCTTGGGGTATGGGTTTTTAATTTTTTTAACTTAATTGATTTTTTTTTTTTTTTTTTTTTTTTTTTGGCTTTTCAAGACAGGGTTTCCTTGTGGAGCCTTGGCTGTCCTGGACTCACTTTGTAGACCAGGCTGGCCTCGAACTCACAGCAATCCATCTGCCTCTGCCTCATGAGTGCTGGAATTAAAGGCGTGCACCACCACTGCCTGGCTTAACTTAATTTTTTAAGTTAAGGATCAAAGTTACCATGGGAAGCAACATGATGACACAGCTCTCACCTCAAAATAAATAAATAAATAAATAAGAACTCATTCTGATGTCAAATTTTAGCAACAATAGCCTGAGAGACATGAAGCTAGTTTAGCCAAGGATTCCATACTCCTTGCATGCAAGCAGGCCTGTGGACAACAAAGAAAGTCCTAAATCTAGGCAATTACAAAATACATTGGTAGCAATATAAGGAATCTCTCCTATATGCCTTAGTTGCTAGCTAGTGATTTTGGGTGTTGGCGGAAGCTGCAAGTATAGATTCCAAAAGGGTTTTATTGCACAGTCTCAGTATGTAGTTCCAGCACCAAAGTAGCCAAGTGATGGCTATTTGAACAGCTCAAACGAGCCCGAGATAAGATAATTAGGCTCTGTCTGGCGATATGGCGGTTTCTCCGCCCTGGCACTGATATAGTTCTAACCAGACAATCAATTCCTTCTGACACACCCACTTTCCAGTGATTTTCATTTACAAGTTCTTGCGTGAATTATATAATTTATCTCATGTGAAAATACCTGGAGCTATTACAAGAGTAGAGAATTAAACACTATCACCTTAAGTGTTTTTAATCGTGACCACTGAAGAGAAATGAATAATAATGACCGTTAGAGACTCACATTTTATTATAAATACAGATACGGTGTTCACTGTCTCACTTCTGAGAGCTACCCCATCCAGAGGAGTGTGGCAGCATAGAATTTACAGTTAGAAAATGGCTGACAAAAAAAAACCACATAATTCTCCATATGTGTGTTCCTTATGATAAGATTGAAACCGCAATTATCAAGGGAAATTTCTCAGTGCCATTCAGCTAGCAGACAGGAGAGTTGAGAGAGCATGTGAACCTCTTCACTCAGGTGTTAGCTCCTTGGCTTTGGCATTTTCTATGAGATATAAGTTGAAGTGTGAAGGTGAATGCAGGCATAGGCACGAATTCATGAGTCACCTTTCAGAAGGTCTCTCGATAGAATACTACGCTGGCAAATTCATCAACAACAAACTCTAAATCTACGAGTTAGGCTTAAATACTTCAGTTTACCAATGGTTCTCCCACAGAGATCACATTCTCTGATAGCATACACATAAGAAAACTTATGAAAAATAGTATGACAGCTATTCTGTGAAGATTTATTTTTTATTTTATGTGTTAGTGTTTCCCCTCCCCTCCCCGCCTCCCCACCTCTTGCTTGGTGTGTGTATACGATCTGCCTGCAATGACCGGATTGACCAGCAGAGGGCAGTGGAACCTCTGGAAATGGAGCTTCTTATGATTTTTTTTTTTTTGAGTGCTGGGAATGGAGCCTGGTTCTTCGCTAGCTCAGCAAACACTGTTAAATATGAGTCATCTCTCCAGAGACCTAATGACAGTTCCTTGATTTATAAAGAGAATATGTTCCACTGATAATAATTTGGTATCATTTATTTAGGATTTGGAGGGCTTCTGAAGAGAAATTGTCAAGTTAATTAAAAAAATGTTATCTTTAGTGACAGTCTGATAAAAATGGAAATTTATCTCTGAATGTCCTTATGACTGTTGCCTTTCATTTCGAATACAACTAATGTCTTTCACCAGAATGGAGCCTTCATCTAGCATTTAACACTTGAAGCAGATAGAAGTTTCTGGACTGTTCACTATGTACTGCCATTTATTGTAGGAGTACATACAGATATATGTGCATGCTTTGAACACTGCTATAGATTACCATCTTTTATGAAGTACAGACAATATCTAATTACCTGTAAGTGGTCTTCGTGTTTCATGATCCCACTTGGTAAGAGAATGCGATGACTTGTTATTGTAAGCTAAGGCACTGTGTTTATGCAAATGCCAAGATTCACACTGTCAGATATCAGAATGGTTTGCTTTACATAAATAAAGAACTAAATAGCCCTTCTAAAAGAAATATATATGCCCTTATATATTATTTAGCTAATTTTAGTGAAATACAGACTTAGTAGTGAGCATGTAGGAAAGACTTATTAAAACCCAGTGCAGATTTAGGGACAGTAATTGTTTCTATTTTTAACCTTAACCACTGTGATTATGAATAAATGTAAATAAGATGCCTTTCCTTTATTCCTACAGAACTCTGCTTAGGTTAAGTAGTCAAGAGCTACGTTTGTTTGTTTAATTAATTAATCACGCAGTTGAGTCTCACACAGCCCTGGTAGGAATTGGAATTTTCTGTCTAAGCACAGCATGGCAGTAGACACACCGAGCCAGTGTTACAAACAGAAACATACCAGCCTCTGCACTTATTTGTCAAATTTCCCCTAGCTCTAGCAGCAGGCGCTGACACTGAGTGACAGCACGCAGGGTCCGCTAGTCAGACCTTACTTGAGACTTTGAGTAGAATCAAGCACTACATGTGTAAAACAATCTCTAAATAATGTATTTTTTTTTCTTGCATCCAAGACATTTATTTAATGAATATCCCACACGTCTCAAACAGTAGTGGGTTTCTTGCAGATATATTGGCAGCTCTAAAAAGCACAGACAATTTAGTAGATCTCTGTGGTTTCCTCAAATACTTTCTCTAAAGTTATGATGCATTGCCAATTAAAGGACAATGACTCTGTGATGATGGGCTTGACTCACCCTTTGCACTTTGCTCTCTCACTTCCAAATCAACTCTAGTTTTTACCCATAGCACCAGACTTTTTTAAAGTATATGTTTGACAAAAGAAGATTGATGTATAAAATTCTTTTATATGACCTAAAATTCTATAACCTGTGGAATGCTATAGACACATTCTTATGTATGGATGTCATAAGCTTCTCTTTATTTATTAATAAATACTTAATATCCAATTAAAGAACAATTTTACCATTGTTTATGGCTTCTCTACAATCATTGAGATATCAAAACAATTCATGAGAGATTTTCACAGGCCTGGTTAGCTGAATGCCATATTATATATATGTATATGTATGTTTGTATGCATGCATGCATGTATTTGTGTATGTGTGTCTGTATATATGAATACATTCATCCATGTATTATCTATCTATATGTCAATATATCTACATATCTAAATATGTATGTATATATGTAGGTAATTGTCTATTATCTTTCTACATATCTATTTATCTATGTACCCATCTATATATGTATCTAAATATCCATGCATGTATGTATTTATGTATTATACACGCATGTATCTTCCTCCCTATCTATTCACTCATCTATATCTATACATATACCTACCTGTTGAAAGAATCTTAAATGCA
Source organism: Acomys russatus (assembly GCF_903995435.1). Taxonomy (NCBI): domain Eukaryota; kingdom Metazoa; phylum Chordata; class Mammalia; order Rodentia; family Muridae; genus Acomys; species Acomys russatus. The sequence goes on along the minus strand of NC_067152.1, from coordinate 18,627,632 downwards.
ACCAAAAGAGGTTACAGTTCTGGAGTCCAAGAACAAGTAATACAATGGAAAATGATTTGTAAAAAACATTCTTTAATCACATTCCTTAGTTAAAGGTGCTATACATAGTATTTGTAGAAAAAAAATCAAAACTAATGTCTCACATGTGAATATCTATTAGGCAAAGATATATAGAAGTCAGCATTCTATCAAATTCCGTAGCTGGTTTATTAAATAATTGCCTAATGACTTGAATGAACTAATTAAAATTTATATACAATCTGAGCCAATAGCTCAATTTCAGGTAATCTTTCATAAAACCATAATTTACACAAAGGGTAATTTACAATATTACTTAATACACTGAAATAAATATAATCTACAGTATATAGAATGCTTCATTGTGCACCACAGAACAAAATACTGCTTATTCACCAAAAGACATGAAATAATAATACTTAAGAATGAATATAAAAATATAAAGTGAACGGCATTTAAAATTATATGTAAAGTATAACTCTGTTCTTTTTTTACTAATTTATTCATATTACATCTCAATTGTTAGCCCTTCCCTTGTATCCTCCCATTCCTCCCTCCCTCCCTCTTCCCCGCTTCTCCCCTCCCCTATGTCTGTGACTGAGGGAGGCCTCCTCCCCCTATATATGCTCTTAATAACCTTTATTCTTTTAACTATTACTGATGTTTACATTCAATACTGACATGCAATTATTTCTTATGTTTTATTCTTTTTCTTCCATTCAAATCTCTGTCTTTGTATATACATTATGTCTTCCAGTTCACTGTTTTGTGGAATGCTGAGGGTGCAAATTATTGGGATTCTGATTCTTGTGCTTTCTTTCTGTCTTCTTTTCTTCTATTGATCCTTTTTTTTTTTTTTTAATGTGTGAACACTACTGATTTTAAATTCACTTTAGCATGTGCACAATTGTGGTTGGAAAGTATTTTAGTTAAATGAAGGGTTAGGCAGAATGTCAGGCATATATCCATTCTATAAGAGGCTTTAATGTATGGATACTATTTATTAACATCTTCTTAAGATTTTCTTTCATAAATTGTATGCAATGGTTTTGTGAGCAAATGTACAATGTAAATGATGCGCTCAAGTAATAAACTTTATAATGTCACCAGGCTTAAAAATAATAACCTTCAATTTCATCCTCAAGCATGCAGTATTTTTCTTAGTGGGAGATAGCATGTTAAACTGCACAAGTTGTAAGGCATCTCCCAGCAAGTTAAATGCATGCCACCCTGACTGACTCTATTAGATTTTCAAACACCATCAGAAACTGTATCTTATCCGAAGAGACAAATCAAAGGAATACTTAATTTTTCTCAAATCAAGGCTACTTTTTGTTTGAACCTTCTAAATTTTTGAAGCAATTCGAATTTTATTGAGCATTTTCTTGTTAAAAATTGAAGAAGTCATGTGATTTTGATATTCCTCTGTGGAAGATTCACAGCATTAGCATTCAACCGTTATAAAACTTCATATTTGGGTCAGAATATTCTCCACAGTTGAGTGGAGAGTGGGATATGACTTTCTCACGTACTCTGGTGCCTCACATTTGAACATGTCCCCTGGAGGGGGAGACCTGGTGGCACTCAGAGGAAGGACAGCAGGTTACCAAGAAGAGCCTTGATACCCTATGAGCATATACAGGGGGAGGTAATCCCCCTCAGGAACAGTCATAGGGGAGGGGAATAATGGGAAAATGGGGAGGGGGAGGAATGGGAGGATACAAGGGATGGGATAAACATTGAGATGTAACAAGAATAAATTAATAAAAAAAAACAAAAAAAATAAAGTTTAACTTTAAACTTTAAAAAAAAAAAACTTCATATTTGGAAAAATACAAAGGAACATCACAAATGTACTGATTCATCATGACAAGTTCTGAGTGTCTTATTTCATCAGGTCATCTACCCTGACTGTGCAGCTCAGGCCATGTCTCTTTCCATGAGGAAAACAAACAATATGTATTCCTACTAAATTTTTCTAACCAAATCAAAATTCACAAGACTAAAATTGTAATTTGAGACTTTGCAAAAAAGCCTTTGTTTACTAATGAATATAAAATAGAAATATCTCCATTCATACTTTATAATTATTTAAGTCTACTTATTTATCTAGACATGGGTCCTGCATGTGATTGGATTTTAAACTTAAAGAAATATAATGATAGTACTATCATTATCCAGTAAATTGAATGAACCATGTTTCACTATTATTTAAAAGACAGAAATTAGTTTTTAAAAATATTGAAGAAATCATAAGATGTAAATGCATAAGCCTAATTGAACAGATAATTTCACAAATAAGACATAGTTAAACAATTGTCAATGTTAGCACACAGAGTATCAGATGCTTCTCTAAAGGAATTCACTGGCATCTTTAGGTCATTGTCCCCCCCTGCAAAGGAAATGTTGCTGTGTTTTTCTATCAACTTACCTCTTATTTGTAGTTGCATGACTGAATTATTTCTTTCATAACTGTGTTTTGGGGATCCATAGATATTTCTTCTTAATAAGAGTTCCGTCTTTAAGATCCACAATTTTCCCCTATATTTATCTATATATTTATAACCAATTTATCATTTCTTCTAATAATTACCATGGATATATTTCTAGATTTTTGACAAGAACAAATAATGTGTCCATAAATATTTGAATATGTCCAACTTGGAACTTGTTTCTAGAATATATAGCATTTAGTTCTTACCCTTCCAGCGGTGGCATACTGCACCTCTTTCCCACTATTTCTTTGTCAGTTTCACTTTTCTAGTGATATGAATAGGATGGGCACATCTTCCTCCTTCAGCAGGGATGCACACAAGCTACTTTAAAAAGCTTCTGTTGATAACCATCTGCTGTATGAGGAAGCTTCTCTGATGATGACTGACCATGTGGTAAGCAATAAACACATCTGTATGAGTATAGTAGAACATCATTAAGATTAATTTTATTGCTACATTCCTTCAGCAATTATTTGGGTTTTTCCCCCCTAGGTCACTGGCCTATATGGTAACATGCTCTTGGCAAACTCAAGCAGTCTGGGTATGGCTTCCATCTCCTGGAGTGGGCCTTAAGTCAATTAAGATATTGGTTGGTTACTCCCACAATCTTCACACCACCATCACACTAGCATATCTTGTAGGCAGGGCACCATTGTAAGTAAAAGGTTTTATGGTTGTGTTTGTTGGTGTTTATGTTTCTCCTTTGATAGCATGCAGACACTAGTCAGTCAGTGTAAGGCTCTCGATAGGTACCATCACTACTTCTCTGTGTTCAGAAGGACACTTGTGAAAGTGTTGGGTTCAGCAATAGGGGCCTTGGCCTCAGTTTGCCGAGAGCAGTCTATAACCTTGGCAACAGCCTGAGCTGTTTGGAGCTCTTCACAGGATCCCTTTGGCCATCAGCCCAACTAGATGTAACCCATATCCAGTCCTGGAAGCTCCATTTGGTTACAAGAGTTATTCAGTTGAGGCTTTGTCTCTCCCAATAATTTGGTTATTTCATTTAGATCTTTTTTTGTCTCATTAATTCATTTATTCACTTTACATCTCAATCATAGCCTGCTTCCTCCTTTCCTTCCAGGCCTGCCTTCCCAACCCTTTTCCCCATTCCTCTGTTCCCTTCTCCTCAGTAAAAGAGAGACTCTCCCACCAACACACTCCAGAACATCAAGTCACATCAGGACAAAGCACACCCTCTTCCACTAACACAAGTCAAGGCATCCCAGCTAGCTGAAAGTGATCCAAGTGCAGGCAGCAGAGTCCATGTCAGCAACAGCTCCTGCTCCAATTAATAGGGGACCCATATGAAGACCAAGCTTCTCATGTGTAGGGGCCTAGGTCCAGCCCATGCATGCTTTTGGTTGGTGGTTCCATCTCTGTGAATTCCCATGAGCCTAGGTAGTTGACTTTGTTGGTCTTCTTGTGGAGTTCTTGTGCCCTCTGGGTCTTTCTATCCTTCTCCCACTCTCCCATAAGACTCTCTGAACTCCTTCTAATGCTTGCCTTTGGGTCTCAGCATCTGGATAGAGCCTCTCAGAAGACAATTATGTTAGATTCCTGTCTGCAAGGATAGCAGAGAATCATTAATAATGTTAGAGGTTGGCTCTCTCCTATGTGGTAGGTCTCATGTTAGGCCAGTCATTGGTTGGCCATTCCTTCAATCTCTATCTTTATCCATGTACATCTTGTAGGCAGGGTAAATTTGGGTCAAAAGTTTTGTGGGTGTGTTGGTGTCTCCCTCTCTCCAATGGAAATCATGCCTGGCTATAGATAGTGGTCCCTTTGGTTGTCATATACCCCACTGCTAGTAGTCTCAGCTAGAGTCACCCCCATCTCATGTCTCCAGCTTATCCCTGAGATGATTATATACCCCCTGTTTCTGTTACCCTTCTCTCCCCCAGCCCTCTCACCTCCTACCCCCATTCTTCCCATAACTGATTCCCACTCTCATTCCCTTTCCCACTCTCTCTCCCACTCCATTCCATCTCTTCATCCTTGTCTGCCCTCTGTTTTATGCCCTCTTCTGAATGAGATTCAAGCATCATCCATTGGACCTTCTTTGTTATTTTATTTCTTTGGGTCTGTGGATTGTAGTATGTTTATCTTGTACTCTATGGCTAAAATCAACTTATAAGTGAGTACATACCATCTGTGCCTTTCTGGGTCTGGTTACCTTATTTAGGATGATCATTTCTAGCTCCATCCATTTGCCTGCAAATTTCCTGATTTACTTGTTTTAATAGCTGAGTAGTATATCATTTTGTAAATGTACTACAGATTTTTAATCCAATCTTTGGTTGAAGGACATCTAGGTTGTTTCCAGATTCTGTCTATTACAAATAAAGTCGTTATGAACATAGTTGAGTTGATGTCCTTGTTGTATGTTGGAGCATCTTTTGGGTATATGCCCAGGAGTGGTATAGTTCAGTCTTGAGGTAGCACTATTCTCAGTTTTCAGAGAAAGTGTCAGACTGATTTGCTAAGTGGTTATACAAATTTGCACTCCTACCAGAAATGGAGGAGTGATATGCTTTCTCCACATTCTGGACTGTCCATTGAATTTTTTATCTTAGCCATTCTGGTAGGTGTAAAATGGAATTTCAGAATCATTTTTATTTGCATTTCCATTATAACCAAGTATGTTGAACATTTATTTAGGTATGCAACCAAAATGTGGCAACAAAACCAGGGAACATGTATATATTCACTACTATGGTATGATTTACAGTTACTTAAGCAAAATGTTTTCTTTTTAAAAAAAGGTCATGTGTTGGAATTATTATTTTTATTTGGTTTTCAGTTCTCCCTGGACATTCAATTTGGATGTCTATGTACTTCATTCCTTGCTTATAGGACCTTGTTTCACCTTAAAAACTAAATCAATCTATAGCATGTTATTGAAAACTATATTCTAGATGCACATGAATGTCTTTCTTATATGCATTTCTCATTTACTACACAATAGTGGTTTGTCACCATACTCTTGTTATTTTTAACTACTTGGTTAATGTAATATCTCTTGTTTGATGCAGAATAAAGATATACTTTTACTTCCTTTATATTTCTAGGCTACTGCTATTATTCTGAAATAGTTCTTAAATTGTGATTTTCCCATTCCACTACTCTTTGCACATTATTACCTGTGAAGTAAAAAATCACTCTTACCCCAATAATGTATTTTTTCAATGTCAGGGCCATGGTCCCTCTTGTTTCCAGTAAGTTACAATATAATATGTAATTACTTATGTTAAAGTTTGAAGTTTCATATATTTGCTGAATGTAGACTTTCAAGTTGTTTTTAAGATTCCTTCTTTTTAGCATTTCTATGTCATAAAGTATTCCAAGATCTTTGTCTACCATTTTGATCTAATCATGGTCTCATTCCTCCAAACAGACACAGAGAGAGAGGGAAAAAACACATATGCATATTTATACATACACATTTATAAATGTATATTTCTCAAGTGTGCATGTATTTCCCCTAATAGTTCTCTGTGGAGAACTATGAATTCACACCATTGTCTCCAATTGAAGCAGCCCATAGGCTTCTTTTGTCATCTCTTTTCCACCCTTTTTTTTTTTTACTTTACTTATTCATTCATTTATTTAATTATAGAATGAAGTTTCCTCTTCCTCCTCTCCTCCCAGGCCCTTTCTACCTCTCACTCCCCTCCATTCCTATCCATCCTCCATATCTCTTCAGAAAATGGAAGGCCTTCCTTCCATGGATATCAACCAGACATGGGATAATAAGTTGCAGTAAGACCATACACCACCTCTCCTATTAAGTCTAGAGAGGTCAACCCAGTAGAAGTTAAGTGTCCCAAGGGAAGGCAGTAGAGATAGATAGCCGCTTTAATTCTAATACTACTGTTAGGAATCCCACAAAAGACCAAGCTATACAACTCTAACATATGTAAAGGGAGCCTAGATCAGTCCCTTGAAGGCTCCGTGGATGGCAATTCAGTCTCTGTGAGCCTCAGTGAGCCCAGGTTAGTTGATTCTGTGGGTTTTCTTATGATGTCCTTGACCCTTCTGTGTTTCTCCAATGTTTCCTGTCCCCTCTTCTCCAGGATTCCCCAATCTCTGCCTGTTTGGCTGTGGCTCTCTGCTTTTGTTTCCATCAGTTGCTGGGTGAAGCCTCTGTTAACATTTGGCTTAGGCACCAATCTACGATTATAACAGAATATCATTAGAAGTCATTTTATTATTTCAATGACTTTGATTTTTAAATTTGTTTTGCCAGTCATGTTTGGTTCTATTGTAGGTAGTATCTGGGATTATCAGCTTCTGGTTCTAATTCTGTCCTCTCATTGAGAAATCTAGGTGACGTTTCTCTATTTAGCCCATTGACCAGTCCTCATGTATTCAGCCTCCTTATCCTTGACAGGCATTGAAAAACAGATTTGTAAAAGTGATTTATCAGTCCTTTTTGGTTCCCATGCCTTATGTGGGCTACAGGTGACATGTCCTTTGAGTGGGCTGCTCTTTCTTCTCATTCTCTTGGCTTTTTGCTTTGTGGAAAATTCCCTTATTCCTGGGCAGTTACACTTCGCACTCACCTGAGCTCTGACCCAACGCTCCGGTCCACCACTGATCTCATCCATCCTCCTTTTCAGTTGCCTACCTTCTGCTCTGCGCTAGAGCTATAGTAATAGGAAGCTCAATGCAGCTCTTACTTGCTCTCATTTTCAGAATGCATAGGAATATTAGGGGAATATTAAATATTTAAGAAATATTTAACCTACCATGGTCTTCCTTCTTGGTAGGTGCTGAAGCTGATTTTTTTTTTTTCACTGTGAAACTACTTAGGCTTTTAATCTTTTCTGTAAGATTTGCAGTGTGCCACTATACATCTTAATTTTAGAAGACAGCATGAGCAGCAAGCCCGTAAGTTCTGATCTTTCTTTGTATTTCAAATCTTCTAAGTATGTCTTCGCTTTTTAAGTCCTATCTATAAGAGCCACAGATTCTACTTTTTCCTTGTCCTGAGAAATTAGAATCAGCTCTGTGGGCTCACCTGCCTAATTGCTTCATTCACTAGTTAATCCAGTGACTGCCTTCTGGGAATCTGTGGCTCCTTGAATGAATACTTCCCCTTGGGAAACTTTGCTCCTATCTCTTGATTCCTTTATCAGCGTTCTAATATCTCTCAAAAGATATTTTTAATTTCGATTTTGGTTGTTCTTCATCACCATGTTGGTCTACCAGAAACAATTCCATCTTAGCCCCCATTTCTGTTGGCTTTTCACACAGACTCGAGCGGCAGGAAAAGCTTCCCTTGTTGTGAAATCCCTTTGTATGCTTTGTAAAATTTGTAAATCCTCAAGGAAGTAAAGTGGCCAGGCCCCCACCTGAGGGCCTGCAGAAGCCAGGCCCCACCCCCAGGCTTTCCTAATGGTCATAACGGCCATTTTCTAAGGCCTATAACTGTCATTTGACGCCTCTAGGTGAGAGAGTGCCCAGACTACCCTACATAAAAATGCCACCAATACCTGAACTGGAAAACCCACTAATCCCTAAGCTTCCCCAAGCTCAGGGCTCCATCCCTATGAAAACCTATATAAGCCCTGCCTACTATTCAGTGCCCTTCTGTCTCCTCCCAGGAGCAGAGGTAGACATCTCTGGATTCGTTCCTCCAAGGCCTGATCAGGCCCTACCAATAAATCTCGTTTATGAGATTTGCTGCCTGGTGTGAAATAAAAGAGAATGGAGGGGGGGCTGTGGCCTTGAGCTCCTCAGCTCAGCTGGGGATACCCTCCCTGGGAGCTGCAAAGGCCCTGGTGAGGAGGCTTCCTCTCAGAGCACTGTGGTTTCTGGTCTCACATGTCCCAGGATACCTTTCTACTAATTATAAAACCAAAAGGACATAGATCCTAACCACAAACCACAGACACTGAAAAGATAAAAAGACTTAGGCGTCAGACGGTATGGACCAGGTTAAAAGCCAATGAAAAACATACTGGATTTTCAACTTCCAGGCTGTAGGAGTGTAAAAGGATATTTAAAGATGAATTTTAAAACTATGTGTGTGTGCATGTGTAGGTGTGAATATATGATTCAGTGGGCATAAAAGAGCCATTTGGACATTTAATGTTAACAATTTTAAACAAAATATCTTTTGTTTCATGTATGTAATTATTTAGGTACATAATAATTCCAAAGCAAGAGTTAATATAAGCTGAATGATTCAAATCTTTTTCTACGTTAAAGGTGATTAAGGAAAAAACAAATACAAGCAGGTGACATGTTCTCCACCTTTATTAGGTAACATCAGAGGAACGCTAACTTCATTAACACTAGATGCCACAAAATACCCCATTTTTGATGACCACAATGTCTCCCAAAGATGGTGAACATCTAAACAATAAAATGGCCCCTCTCCTTGGTATTCAAAGGTCTACAATGAAGGCATAGGGTTTCAAGGGCAGGGGACTGAGCCTGTTGGCTTTGTTGCACTAAACTGCAAACTCCAGTGTAAGTTGGTTACTTTCTTCCAGTATGACCAAAGAAAACTTGAATTTAATAGTAACCAGGCCATGCACTCCTCCCATTCAGAAACTAATTAGAGTAGATGGGAAATGGTAGAAAGTCCCTGACTCATTTCACCTTCTGTATACAGATTTATAAAACAGTAAATCATCTGCCAAATTCAGTGTAGCTGAGTCTTGTCTCATAATCTCGAGAGTATGTTTAGAGAGAAAAGAATTTAATTTCTACTAAACTTTTATTTAAACTTAGCAAAGGTGATGTAAATGTTTCCTTGGTCTTCTGTAATTTGTCCACTTTTCACAACATCAATTTTCCTCTTTCCAGCACTTAACCATTTTGCTTACTAGTTTAGGGCTGTTGGAAATGATCCCTTATGTGCGATTATGAAAATATGATATGAATTATTCCAAGAAATGAGAATACTAGAGAAATTTAACATCTAGAAATTTCAGCTTGGAATTTAGTCAATTGCAAGTAGTTCCATTTAGTTCTTTGAGCATACTAACTTTTCTTAGCTTTACTTCTAATGCTTATCACAATGCTTAGCATGTAATAAAATTAGTTGTAGTTGATATCTACCAAGTGCTTTCGTTTTAAAGTGAATAAATAAATATTTAAGGAATATTTACTGCAGTGAGTTAAAATTTACGTTTGAATTCAGGTAAATGCCCATACACTATTAATACACTGTGACATGTATATAATTTGTCAGTTCAATGAGGGAGTCATCCCAAGTACTGCTCATTGCTGTAGAAGCATTCAGTGAACTGTATTTTGAGTTTCTATCTATAATAAAAATATAAAATATCACCTGTCATATATTTTCCATGTATATCTAGTTGTAACAATTAAATATATAATAAAAAAATGAAAATAGAAAATTATCCAGGTAAATGTAAACATGCAATATGAAAATAATGATGTTAAAAATCAATATAATTGACATTACTTGAAAAGTAAAAACTCCCAAAATATAAAGGAAGGGAAATAATAGATTTGTCACTATGCTTTTCAGTTGTACAATGTTTCATTACCAGATTTCATGGACAAATGTGTGCGTTTTACTACACAATCCATTAAAAAATTTTCAGCGTATAATATCGTTTGTCACCAACAATCAAACAGTAAGTGAAAACAGCAGAGTAGCAAGAAAAAAATGAAACTAAATGGTAAGCTTTTTTTTCTCTGTAGAACAAACTACACACACACACACACACACACACACACACACACATATATAGTCTATTAATACAATTTTATAAAGAGCTGTTGCTGCCACTTGCATGTCACTGTATTGATCCCTTTCTGTTTTGCCTGTATTCATGTTTCCCTGCACGACTATGTGCCACGTCTTATCAAAGATGCTCTATTCATTACATTCCTGGTGATGTTGGTGACACATATTCCCTTTTGGTAAATTCCCTGATCCTCTTGTTAAGTTAGATATCTTTCTTGCAACCCTCATTGCATCTCTTCAGAAAGTAATGTGGTACCTTCTGCACCTACGTATTTTGGCTGTATACTTACTTGCCTATCTAGCCATAGTAATTATGGGCCCCATGTTAGCACAGCTTACCTTGTTCTTATTATACAAGATAGATTGCTCTACATATGAAAAAGGAAGAAAATGATGACTGAAATGCTAGTGCTAAGTATATAAGCCCCCCGCCCCCCAGCACATTGCATGTACTGTCACCAAGTCTAGACCCACACAACTTCAGAGTTCCCATAAGGCTAAGGAGAAAAACAACAGCATCAGCAACAATAATAACAAATCAGAATGCTGCTACGACTGGCTTGATCTTAGCAAATATTCAAGCAAAGTTTGGCAAAAAACGTTTTCTACTCTACCTTCCTCACACACTTATTGTGCTGTATATTGCACATGCACCTTACAAGGGTAAATTGTGTGTGTGTGTGTGTGTGTGTGTGTGTGTGTGTGTGTGTGTGTGTGTGAATGTGTGTGTGTGTGTGTGTGTGTACATCATGTGCTGTAAACACACAAGATACATGGTATGTTATGTCATATCTATTCTCAGTCTGGGAGAACCTCTGATGTTCAAGAGAACCACAGCTCTGTGGTTTACAACTTGAGAATTTTGCTGAAAATGTACCAGTTATGGGTCATTACTGAGCACAGAACCAACTCATTAAACCCTCCAGTAAAGGAGGCTTCACACATAGATGTCTATTACGGTGATTTAGCTGGTTGCATAAAATGTATCTACTGGCTGGGACCTAAGATTACCAGTGTTGGTAGACTTGCAGGTAGGGTGTCACTTCTCGCCTGGCTTGCAGTGATTATATTATGTAACAAAAACTGTGCTGTCAATTTAACTCTCCCTTGAATCAAAGGTAGCTTTGGGGATTTTATTAAACCTAAAAGGTTTCACCAATGAACTGGGCGATCTTGTAATGATTGAATTTGATCGTACTTTAAAAAAAAAAAAAAACAAAAAACAAAAAACAAAAAAAACAAACCTCTATTTGCACTTAGAAGATTAATCCCCCTCTTACCCAATTCATAGATGAGGATAGCTAAAGTGTTTGTTTGTTTTCAGGTAGATACAGGTTTCCAAATCAGTAGGGAGACACTTTTTTTTTTTTTTTTAAAGCATGGTGCTAAGTATCTCAGCCAAATATTATAATCTTCTAGGGTAAAGCATACGCATGTTTTGTGTGTGTGTGTGTGTGTGTGTGTGTGTGTGTGTGTGTGCGCGCACGCATGCGGAAATGCAAGATACCTTTCTTCATCCTCAAATAATTTTGATTGAGAATCATCAATCATTTGAACTACACATTTTTTGGTACAAACCAAAATCAAAGAACATTTGTCTTTAAGGTTTCAGAAATTAAAGAGAGGTGCAGACAGAGAACCTGCATTTCTATCTGCAAACGGAATTTCTGATAATCATCTCTCTAACAGCTGTAATTATTTATTTCTGTGTGGATACCTAGATTATGGCAAGAATTATTTTACGTCTTCAGAAAGCAGAACCCGTGTTTGTGAGACATATTTGATTCAGTGTCTCATGCAGTGCTGAAACAAAACTGAACATAAAACCTTACTACCTTGGATAAAACCAAAAAGGTACCTGAATCTAGAAGATATAGCTATGTGTATGTGTATGTGTGTGTGTGATAAAATTTTCAGTATAGACTACTCTGTTTTACCTGGGAAAAATTTATTTAATCTGGGGAAAAAATTTAACAGGCACTGTAGCTACTGGAACTATAGTTTTTACTAGCTTAGTCCTTCAATTTGCCAAAAGGTTTGTGATATCCTACTTTTAAAAAAGTATCTCCTTCATAATTAAAGAACCATGAGATAAGATTTATTCAAACTACTTACTTGGCAAGTATCCAAGTTTTAATAATACAACATGTTTAAACACTTCTGGAGCCAAGCTGCAGTAAATAATCACAGAAAAATGACATTATTCCCACTGATTAACTCTTAATCTATTATTTATCACAGCTTTAAATAATTCCTGTAAGTACATTCAAAGAGAAAAACAGCATTTCACATCATGCCCAAGATTAGTGCAGACCCACAGGGGACTAGTGAACTTGCATGGCTCACATGCCTTATTTCCAGACCATAAACTTAATAGTTTCATGTCTTGGGGAATGCAAGCCTACTACTAATTATTCCTCCACTGAGGTGTGTGGGACATAAGGTTATTAAAGAAGCCCCATTGAAAATAGAGCACTCAGATACCCTCTTCTAGTTCTCAAAAGCAGGTGTGTACACACACACACACACACACACAGAGACACTAATATACATACATATGTATATTTGTGTATATATGCATATCTTTGAAGTATTTTCCCTAAAAATGTTGTATAACATGAAACATCCAGGATAATATTAAATGGTTGTCAATAGTAAAATTTTACCAATAAAATTCCATAAAAGTCATAGACTAAATATAATTTAGAGAAAGAGGAAATATGTGATACTGAAAGGCATTTTGTTTCAAACGACCCTTTCTATCTTACAATGGCATAATAATCCCAGTGATAGATGGCTAATTTTAATATAATTAACTAGAAATGTTGGTATTAACATATATTAGGAGTACAGAGCATTAAGATTATTAATGAAACCCTTTATTCATGCACATCATGTAGGTTGACCGTATTTACCACCCATTACTCTCTTTGCCTCTCCAGTCCTCTCTTAGCCCATTTCCAAAATATCCATCCCTTTCATTTTTATGTTGTTGGTGTGTTTGTATGTAAAATTTGCATTGCACATATAATCCTCTCTCCCTCATCCTCCTTTCCCTATTCCTCAGAGAAGGAGAATCCCCCCCTCACCTCTCACCCCCAGCTCATCAACTTGTGTATCTTCTCCTGTGGCCTGGCAAGGCAGTTCCTGTAGGGGGGAGTGATCAAAGACCAGGCAAAAGAGTCCATGTCAGAGACAGTCCCCTACTCCACTTACTAGAGGACCTACATGAAGCCTGAGCTCCCATCGGCTACATCTATGTAGAGGACCTCTGTCCAGTCCATGCATTGTCCTTGGTTGGTGTTTCAGACTCCACATGTCCCTCTGTGCCCTGCCTAGTCAATAATTAATACTGGATCTCTTGAACCTGGAAAGCTTCTGGAAGGCAAAGGACAATGTCAATAGGATGAAGTGTCAGTCTACAGATTGGGAAAAGATCTTCACCAATCCTCCCTCCTACAAAGGGCTAATATCCAAACTGCATAAAGAATGTAAAACATTAAACACCAACAACAAAAAAAAATAACCCAATTAAAAAATGGGTCACAGAGCTAAATAGAGAATTCTTAACAGAGGAATATTGAATGGCGGAGAAACGCTTACAGAATTGTTCAACGTCCTCAATCATCAGGGAAATGCAAATCAAAACAACTCTGAGATACCATCTTACACCTGTCAGAAAGGCTAAGATTAAAAACTCAAGCAACAGCACATGCTGGCAAGGATGTTGGGAAAGAGGATCATTCCTCCATTGCTGGTGAGAGTGCAAACTTTTTACAACCACTTTGGAAATCAATCCGGGGCTTTCTCAGAAAACTGGGAATAGCTCTACCTCAAGACCCTGCTATAACACTACTGGGATTATACCTGAAAGATGTTCCACCACACAACAAGGACATTTTGTCAACTATGTTCATAGCAGCTTTATTTGTAATAGCCAGAATCTAGAAACAAACTTAGATGCCCCTCAACTGAACAGTGGATAAAGAAATAATTCCATCTTTTGATAGAAAATAATCCTTAAATGTTTGAACATAGAAGAAGTAGTATCAGATTTGTGCAGTATCCATAGACACCATTCTAACATCCCTTCCCCTGAACAGGATTTCTTGGCTACGGTGCTCCAAGATACACTTATTGAATTGGGCCTGTAGATAACGTGAAAGGGAAGCAGTAAATAGATGTAACAAGAGCCTTAGAAAGGGCCAAAATTCTGATGTGTTGTGATGCGGATCTCCACAAGTGAACTGATGAAGAGAGGTGAGGATTATGTAGAAATATTTTGGGTAGTCCACATGCTAATGATTTTAAGTAGCACTACCATTATTGCAAGGATAATCAAGCCTTGATGAGAGCAACATGTGTTTGAAAGAATATTTTGCTAGAAATAGTTTCTATTTCTGTGCAGACATGCATAGTTTCTAGACAAATAAGTCTTGATACTAAAATCATATGATAAGTATATTAGTATATTTTATTCTTAGTTTGAGGGCATTTGATTTGTTATTGAGTTACAGTAATAGCTGACATCAAACACTAGTCAGAGAATGGGTTTTTTTTTTTTAAGTGCCCTGCAATGGCTTTTAATTTTGACTATGAGTTTGTGAACTACAATACAGGGAAGTATTTTCTCAATAATACTTCTCCTACAGATAATCTCTGTAGGAGTCCACGTGCTCATAAATAAGCACTTGGAGAACCTGGAATGTTAGCCCACGGGGTTGACCCTTCAGGAGAAGGAACTCTATAACTTTAACCACTCAAAAAGCCGAGAGAAGGTGTATATTCTAGACTGGTGACCTCTGCACTATCAGTATGGCCAGAGACGACACTTGGCCCTCCCTCACACCCTTACCATAAGCTTATTTTTCTCAGACAATCTTTAGAATCTGTCTTTATAGTAGGAGTCAGGTGTACTTTACAAAGAGTTTCAATGTAGTCACATCTGATCTGCATTTTTCTTAGTTTTATCCGTGCTTTATTATGCACATAGGATTGAGTCAATTATCAGCACAAAAGTTTTCACCAACTATGCCTAAAATAGAGAATTCAGGGTCAGGCACCTGAAGTGTGGCTCAATACTACCTACTTAGCTATGTTGAACTGAACTGCCTTCTTGCCTCCAATGTATCTTCAGTCTGCTGCCTGGAGAAATCTTAGAGACCTATGAAAATGTTAATTATAGTATAAAGATTATTCCTTTCCCTTTTATTCATTCCAGCTGCTTAATTTATTAGATTATTGCAAAGTCAGTGAGCTGAATTTGAGGTAGTTATTTAATAGGAATTCTATGGCTAATTAACCTGACAATAGTCAATAGATACAAAATTATGTTTTATTTTTTTAATTAAACATTTTTTATGTTATATATGTATATAATTACACATATATACAATAAACTACCTATAACAAGAAGAACAATGATACAATCAGGAATTATATAAGTGTTACATTCTTAGTGTTTTGGCTATTTGTATTTGGCAACCTTGAAGAAAACATCTTTCCTATCTTGGTGCGTGTAAAATTCTGAATGTAAATCAATATCTATCATATCTCATCCTTGTCAACTTAAAACATCTATCTAGACCTAAACACATCTTAACCCCTAAACAACTAAGCTTCATTGTAAAACTAAGCTACCTGGTCTTCCACCCCATCAGAAACTTGAGAAGGAAAAAACTTGATTACCTGAGTGTGCCAGGAGTGCAGGCTAGTAGCTTTCCAAATGAGAAGATGACAGAGACAGTTTTCTACCTGAGTAGTCACCCAAAACTCTCTATAATGTTGGAGCATCTTCTTCAGCTTTCTGGCCCAATATATCTGACAGACATATTTATGAGGCAGAAATTACTGAGAACTTGCTTACCCTGTCTTGGCAGAGTTTGATCAACTCTGCTTGCATCCGAACTTGCCCTTTTTTGGACAGAATTCTGTCTGTGGTAGAAATTAGGACATTTTGCCCAGTAGCTTGTCTGCCAGAGTTGAAGCCATCTCCATAAGGAGATTCTTTGATGCTCATCATCCTCTTTGAGGTAGACTGGGTGTTGCCAGGAGTTAACCTGCCTCGTTGTCAGTGAATCTTTAAAATAATAAAAACTTTTAAAAATGCCATATTCTGTATGTCTCTGTGAAGGCAGAAGTTAGTCCAGATAAAGCAACCAAATCATTAAAAAATGAAAGTCATGAAGCATGAAAAAAAAAGTTTGATTGAATATAATTATAGGCTGATATAATTGAATATCAAAAGAAAAAATATTCTATGATATAAAGTTATTTATCCCATCGTGAACACACAAAGTGGTCAAATTAACTATTCACCAGAGAAAACAGCAGACATAGCCCTGTTGTGGATAGCTTTGATTCACTTGGCCCACCTTCAACATAGCAGAAAAGAGCTAATTGCCTCCATCAGATTAGCCTGTGGGAGTGTTGGCATAGAAGGTTAGTTCTGTCTGACATTTGCTCACTCCATTCCATATATTCCATCTCAGAATTTCCATCCTGCCTACTGCAATATGAGTTAGCAGTGTCTTAGCTCAAGTCTTCACTGCTCTGTTAAGGAAATCAGCTGACCCCTATTAAAAGAGTAATGAAGGAAGGGTGGCAAGGCAAATTTTCATTTTCCCCTTGAAGTGCCAGCTACTACCTGCAGCTCTGATTAGGTGAGATTTGCTGCTGGTTAACAAGAAACTCAGAGAGTCCCTCTCAATACCCTGGAGCTATGAACAACAAGGGAGATATTGCAGCGATCTGCAGGGAATGTGTTATATTTGTCTCCTTGCCTGAGGACCTCACCAATTATGTGAAAATGTCAACTGGTCTCCATAGCTTATTTGAGTAATATCACTCATGTAGAGAAAAATGTCCACAGACATCAGACTAAAATCCAAACGATAAAAATACAGGATGGTTTCTGTTTTGAAAGGGAGCAGAGGGAATTCAAATCTTTTAAGAATATGGAATGAAAGACAAAATGGGGGTAGTAGAAAGATGGCTCAGTCAGCTAGGTTCTTTTTGCCCAAGTAAGAGAACACAGGTTTATATGCTCAGACTCCACCTAAAAGGTTGGGCACAGTGGCATGTACTTTAAGCACACCAGAGGCAAGGTAGAGACAGGAGTTTTTAACTGTGGCATGCTGACCATTCAGGATGAATCTCATATAGCTGAAGTGGGGAGTTAGTGGTTCTGTCTTAAAATAAGCTGGTGTGGCGGAATGGTGGGGGTGGTACTACCCAGGAAGACAAAGAAAGCTGGCAGCATTAGGAGGGAGATGAGGAAAGGTAACAGGGCATTAATGTAGTTCACAGTACATTGCAGACAAGTATTGTGTCAAATGTGTTAAAGGATTCATTAAATAGAGGGGGCAAAAAGATGTCTAGAAAGTTAAGAATGTATGGTGCTCTTCCAGAGAAGCTGGGTTCAAGTGCAACCTCGTGGTGCTCACAAAAGTGACAGAGGTCCCAATGCCTTCTTCTGGCTTCCATGAGTGCCAGGAATGCACAAGGCGTGCAGACATACATCCAGGCTAAGCACTCATACACGTAAAGAAAAGTTAACTAAAATGTTAATTTAAAGAAGTTAGAGGGGAATAAACATCTCCGGAAGGAGACATCAGAGAACAGGTGAAGCAGACAGCGTCGAGCACAAGCGCTTGGCCTTGACAGGCCTGTGCAGACACGCATAATATCATACACACAAGCATGTGCACACACACATGCGCATGCACACACAGAGACAGCATTGGCGAACACTGCCTACGCTACATCTATTTCTGTCGCAGTGATAAAATGCCCTAACATAAAACAATAGGACCTTACCTGATACTGTTGTGGTAGTTCCTTGGCATGAAACCCACTCCACCAGAATATCCACACAACAACGGCCAAAATATAGCTGAGCATTAAAATTGATAGAGAAGGAGAAAAAACATCGCAGGCATATATTATTTATTGTTGGAGGGCAAGAGATGTTTTCATCCATAAAATATGCATTTACTGTCTTCTTTGCACTCTACATCTGTGGCTGAAATGAGGAAAACAGAGCAGCTCCACTCTCTAAGAAAATTCTCTTAAACTCTCTTAGCTACTCTTTGCGCTTTCTCGCTCTATAATAAGCAGATCATTTGCTGCCAATTGTGAGTGCCGTGGGGACAAGTGATTTGTGTTCTATTTTGTGCATGAACGTGTGTTCCTACACAAGACAATCACAGATACAACAAAGAAGACTTGCTTTCACAAACTGCAAATGCAGTGAATAAAGGAACAAACCCATGAATAAAGGGAAATGGCATTATCCACACCTGAGCTGAGCAATCAGCTTCTGTGAATGAATGAATTTCCTCTGTTATCGTTGTCAAGTTGCTTTGGGGTAGCGTGAGCAAACACGGAAGGCAAACTTCTTAAACACACAGACGCTGTGTATGTGTGAGGAACACCTAAATCATATACATATGTATACTTAGTGAGATAACTCAGTATGTATTTATCTACCAAAGCACCTAGTATATTTCAAAGACTTTAACATACTTTTATGTTCCTGATGGAATTCTTCAACTAGTAGGAGATCCTGAGGTAGTTCTGGAGGAAAAGCAGAGAATGGGATGAAACAGGAATCAGTGAATCCTGAGAAAAAACTAACAGCACAAACCGTGCGAGATATCAGCATGACAAAACCCCTTAGAATATTCTGACATTAAAGCATAGGGACAGGAGAGTACACAAATCAACGGTGTCTTCTATGAACTTTTACAAATTTTATACTCTATGTATAAAAGATACTAAATAAAATAACCCAAATGTCCCAGAAACCCCTCTTTGTCCACTACCAAACAGTACTATTTTGGCTTTAATAACAGTTAAGTGGTTCTGCCTCATTTTTAACTTCCTTAATATGTGACTTCTCACGTTAGCTTTTGTTTCGATCCACACGAGTGTATGTAGGGATGTTTCTTTCATCCCTAAAATGTCTGGGTAGGGTTTCTGTGGAATGATTTTACTCTATCCATTTTGTTTTTGATGAGCATTTAGGTTCTTTTCAGTTTGGATTAGCTATGATGCTATGCTTGTATTTCTGAAACCACTAGTAATAAAACTCGTATGTTACATCCACACATACATACACACATATGTTCAGCTCTGGAAGATATTGGCAGTTTTCACAAATGGTCTTATTAGCTAATTATCCTTCCTCCAATATATGCGAATCTAAGTTTCATATCCATATCATGGAAATGTGAAACTGGGAGATGGCTCAGTAAGTAAAATGCTTGTTCTGCAATCCTGAAGACCCAAGGTCAGATCCTTAAAACTGATAAAAACCCAGATGTGGCAACGATGTCTGTAGACTCAGCACTGAGCAGACCAGAAAGAATTATCTTGGGAGCTTATTGGCCATCCATTCAATCAAGAGAGTGAGCTAAAGGCTCAGAAAAATACCCTGTAGCAAAATGTAAGATAGAAAAAACTTATAAAGGACCCTGATGCCAACTTCTTGCTTCCACATGACGAAAAATCAAGGGCACTTGCACATTTATTTACATATACCATGTATATGCTCACAGGGATGTAGATTATCCTCACAGAATAAAGAATAAATACTTGAACCCTGAGCCTTAGCTTTTGAAAAGTTGTATTTAATTTTTCCTACAATCCAATGAATACAAACACTCAATCTTTTAACTTAATTCAGTTCATGATTCTTTGTTCATAGTTCTGTACATTAGTATATTTTATTATAGTGCTTAATATTCTTCAGTGTTTTAAAGATTTTTTAAAATGAATTTTACTAAATATTGTTTGCTTTCAAATAATATAAAATAGTGGCAATAATGACTTTCTGATGAAGATATGTTCTTACAATAACTTTTAGACTAATGGGCACTAGGAATAATAATAATATTAAAAACACTCAACTACTGTCCCTAGGGTAGGAAACAGTTACAATAAAGGCTGATAATAATTGTGATCACTATCTTGATCCAATGTAGTGAATTAAGAGGGCAAAATATAAAATGATCTAAGAGGGAGGAAAGAAAGCAGAGGTTTTAAACATGGTATTTTAAATAAATTTAGAATGAGAAATTTGCTAAGTAGATAACTCTTATCTGTCCATTTGTATACTTCCATTTATAAGTATGTAAATGTTTTATTTTTATTTTCTCAGATTGCAGCAGAGATTGTTGTAATGCGTGCTCTAGCAGTGAGGTGATAGAATACCAGTGTGTGTAAAGACAGAACAACACACGGTCCCCTGGTGATCATTAATTCTTGCTCCAGCTTATACTTAAGCTCTGTTTAGTGACTCGGGTTTGCTAGATTCATTGCAAACATTTTCTGTGTTTATATGTTGCACATTAACTATAAGCTGGTACTTCTTGTAGATTCTGCATCTACTTTTAAGGACAAATCTGTCTTTCAGATTGTGTTTTTTGTTTAAAAGATAAAGTTACACACACTACTTAGATGCTGCTTTTATGTGACATGTAATATGTATTCTAATACCATGTTGCATGTTACATACATAAGTACAAAATAGTACACTGATAAAACATACGGCATAAAAGCACTGAAGTTTTGAGCTGAATAGATGGCTTTGTGATGAAGAACATCAGCTGCTTCTTCTGAAGACCTAGGGAGCTTCCCAGTACCCGCAGAGAGCCACTTATTACCAGCTATGATACCAGCTCCAGTAAATGTGACTTTTCTGGTCTCCATGCCCACCTGAACACACACGGCATATACTCACACATATACATAAAATAAAATATTTAAAACTACAATATTATAACAAGGTTGATAGTTTGGGAGGCTATAGTGTCCTTCAGTTGTTTATTTTACCTATTATGTTTGTTTAGAGGTAGCTATAATATATGGATAACCATATTCCTTCCCAAAGAGAACTTTCTTTTGAATTCTACTTTTTTGTTTGTTTGATTTTTCTTTTTCGTTTTCGTTTTTGTTTTGAGACAAATTTCTCTATGTAGCCCTGTCTGTCTTGGACTCACTTTGTAGATCAGGGCAAGCCTGGAACTCACAAGAGATCCGACTGCATCTGCCTCCTCCATGCTGGGATTAAAGGCGTGCACCACCACACCCACCTTTGTCTTTCATTAAAAACTCATCTTTTTTTTTTTTTAACTAATTTGGCGATAAACAGGCTTCATTAGATTTTGTTCTAATTATTATAACTCTGTACATGTCATTTACATTACGGTATCATATTGATACTTTGTCTTATTCCAATTGCTTGGCTTTATTATGTTCCACCTCCTTTTACCTCTGTGGCCTCTTTTCAACACCTTCTCCCACATCGCACCAGTAGCACCGCCATCCTCCCCTTTTACTAAGACTTGAACCCATGACTTCGCACGTGTTAAGCCACTGATACATAACCACTAGGCTCTCTTGTCTTCCTTGTCATTTTAAGACAGAGTCTCCCTAATTGCCTAGGTGAGTTTCAACCTTGCTATGTAGCCCAGGCTGACACTGAACTCTATATCTTCCCGTTGGCCTCCTGGGTAGCTAGGAAAATATGCCATCATGTCAGGCATCCCTGGTAAAATTACTTTAAATGATTGCTGCTTATCACTGAATTCTTTATTATTTTACTCCCAGTATGAGTAACCGTATACAATGTTTAAAATTATACGTTTACAGAGTTTTGGGCTAACTAGTTAAAAGTAAAGTTATCTGTATACATATTTCTGTGTTTAAAATGTTCGTGAAGTATGATGAATCCTTGTTTTGATATTTCCCTTCATTAATAACCAGTAAAATGGCTCCACATACACTGTTTTGATTTTATGTTTTAATGGTTTCCAAACTTTCTATAGTGTGAGTGTACAGTCTTTCTTCCACCTTGATGCTTATTTATTTGCACTACAAACACGGTTTATGAAATTTTTACAGTCGTGAAGGCTTTGACTGTCCATCTTTTATCTCTTTGGCACAGGTTCTCCAAAATGGAATTCCTGAGTTTAACATATTTTAAACGTTAATATTGCTAAAAGAAAAGGTATATTAGCTGAGCTGGAAAAAAAAAATCTCTGAGCAAGAAACAACATTTGTTGTGCAAGCATGAGAATGCAAGTTAAAATCCCCAGAGCACACATAAATATTCAGGCATGGTCGCACATAGATTTGTAACCAAATTGCCAAAAGGGCAGGGGAGATGGGGGATATAGACCAGAGGACCACTAGCCTAGGTCTAGCTTTAGAAAGACTCTGTCTAAGGAGAGTAAAGCAGAGAGCAATAAAACACAGCCCTGGGCATCCTCCACTGGTGCACACAGATGCACACAAGTGAACTCAGCACTCACTAACACACACGCATAAGTGTCACACACACATGCACACACACGAAACACAACACACACACACACACACAAATACACACAAGTAATAGGTAATCATTTGTGCAAAATTCATGAAAGTATATTTCCTCTCCTACTCCATGCCAAGAAAACTTCATCGCCTTCTTCAAATATTGACACATTGGCCACTGAAAGGTGTCTCTATATTACCTGAATGTATAAGCCTCTGTCGAATACCACATGTAGCTGTATTATTTATACCCTAACAATGTTTTATATCTTCTAAGTTATATAGACATTTTAGTTCTTTTGCTTTGGGGACTTTTATACATTTCTTGACAATCTGTAAGAATTGCCTTTGCAATATGGCTTTTCCTCCCCCATCTGCTGTTGGTTTTACAATTTTCCTCTCAGTTATATTAAGTTCTATTATTTCTGTGCTGTTTTAAAGAGCAGACAAAAAAAAAAAAAAAAAAAAAAAAAAAAAAAGAGCAGGCAATAACACCAGAGGTGTAATAAGAATATTTATGAAACTACTGTAGTGGTGGCTTCCTCATTTCTCACTAGCTGCCTCAAACACGAGGAAATAATTCATATAATACACTTAGAATCATCTGTGTTGCTTTAGACCACCTCCACAAAGGAGATTGTCTTTTGTAATGGAAGTAAAAGATTTAAAGATTAAAGATTAGGCATAAAGAGGCCTTAGCTGTTTGTAGCCGTTGCACCATTTTTATATAGACCCCCCTGCTCCTACGGAGTACGGAAATATGCTCTTGAAAAGTAAAATGCATAGGCTATCCAGCTGCAACTGGCTCACATGGTTCAATGCACTGATAAAACCATGACTTGCACAATGCTGGAGCACTCGGGGACCCTAGCTCTGAAAGAGTCAGCATTCAGCATTCACTATTGCCTACGGGCAGGATAAAAATGAACCCCCCCCCAAAGGAAGTAAGTGCAGAGATCCACCACTCAGAGTTAATTTATTTGGTTATTATATTGATGTGGCATTTGGGCATTTTAAGGAACTAGGTAGCCTCCAGCAAATGAGCCTATAATTAACTCTCAACACCAGGTGAGCAGTACGTAATTTCATTCTGGTAGACATCATTAAAAGAAAATTCAAAGTGCACCATCATAGGCTGCCTTTCTGCTGAGTTCAGCACCCAGTCCCATGTTAAAAAACACTGGGCCCTCTTTATTGTTCATACTTCTAAAGTAGAGGAGTGAAGAAGTAGTTTCGGTATTAAAAATAGTAAAATATGTTAATCAGACTGAAAAATCATAAAGAAAAATAAGGCAGGAGAGAAAACTGATTTAACCCAACAAAATTCACTCACATACAAAGTATCTTACAGTATTTTATTTAGATACAGAGTGATAACTTGCTCTAAAATAAGTATTAGTTTTATGCTAAAATTAGTTTTGTGATAGATCTTCAGTCTAGAACAAATCTGTTTATTTTACATAAATTTACTTTATAAAAGCATAGGAAAGGAAAAGAGGAAAAGCTCAAATAAGCTGAGCGCTCATTAGAACAGACCATTTTCCATGACATGTGCCTCATTTACTTTATACAATGAATATCTCAGTTATACCTAGGATTTAAGACAGAACGTCATGCAAGCATGTAGTAACAACATTTCTTTTATTAAATTTTAATTTTATTTTAATTTATTCACATTACATCCTGATTGTAATACCCTCACTCTTATCTCTCTGTTCCCACCGTCCCTTCCTCTTCTGTCCTATCTTCCTCCCCTACACCTCTGACAGGTGAGGTCCTTCTCTGCCACTATCTGAACACAGCCTATTAGATCTCACCTGGATAGCTTTCATCTGTTTCCTCTGTGTTCCACAGAGATATCTCCCACAAGTGCCAATGATCAAATCGTGGCCACTAGAGTTTGTGTCAGAAGCAGTGCCCAGCTCTTCCCTCCACCCTTTCCCCACAAGAAGAATGAGTTGTTTCTCAGCTACATCTAAACAGGGGATCTAGGTTCTCTGCTTTCACTGTCCTTGTTTGATGTATCATTTTGTGCAGGCCTCACTTGCGGCACTTCACCCAGAGTCTGGCTGCAAGTCCTAGTAATTGTCCCAATCCTCCTCCGCTGGGTAGAATGTCTCCACGTATGTTGGACTAATATCCACTTATAAGTGAGTATATCCTATGTGTGTCTTTCTGAGTCTAGGTTACCTCCTTCAAGATGATCTTTTCCAGTCCCATGCATTTGCCTGCAAATGTCAAGACTTCCTTGTTTTTAATAGCTGAGTAGTTTTCCAGTGTGTAAATGTATCACAGTTTCTTTATCCATCCTCTGGTTGAGGGACATTTAGGTTGTTCACAGATTCTGGCTATTACAAATAAAGTTGGTATGAACATGTTTGAACAAATGTCCTTGTTGTGTGGTGGAACATCTTTCTGGTATATGCCCAGGAGTGGTGTAGCTGAGTCATGAGGTAGCACAGTTCCCAGTTTTCTAAGAAAGCACCAGATTTATTGTCAAAACAGTTGTACAAAGTTTCACTCCCTCCAGCAATGGAGGCATGATCGCCTTTTTCCACATCATTGCCAGCAGGTGCTGCCACTTGGATTTTTGATCTTAGCCATTTTGCTACGTGTAAGATGGAATCTCAGAGTTGTTTTGATTTTTATCTCCCTGATGGCTAAGGATGTTGAGCATTCCTTTAAATATTTTTCAGCCATATGATATTCTTCTGTTGAGAACTCTGTTTAGCTCTATGTCTCATTTTCTTTTTTTTTTTTTTTTTTTTTTTTTTTTTTTTTTTTTCACTTGGGTTATTTGCTTTGGTGGTCTTTAATTTCTTGAATTATTTATATATTTTGGATATTAGCCCTTTCAGATGTAGAGTTGATGAATATATTTTTCTAGCCTACAGGCTTTTGCTTTGTTCTGTTGACAGTGTCCTTTGACTTACAGAACTTTTCAGTTTCATGAGGTCTCATTTATTAATTACTGACCTTAGAGCCTGAGCTGTTGGTGTTCTGTTCATGGAGTTGGTTCCCGCACCAAAGGGTTCGAGGCTCTTTCTCATTTTTTTCCTAAGAGATTTAGGTTTTCTGGTACTAACATTTTATGAGGCTTCTCTGGTTCACAAATATTTTGCTTTTCTGTTGGTTTTGTTTTCTGTTTGTTTGGTTGGTTTTTTTTAACTCCTTGACAGCTTTGAGGAATCATGGCCAGGTTCTTTTATCTCACTGGTCTTTAATTTGTATCTTATGATTTTAATTTTTTATAGTTTTACCAGTGTGTGTGTGTGTGTGTGTGTGTGTGTGTGTGTGTGTGTCTGATTGAGTGCATGTGTGTTTCATGTGCTTCTTTTCATTTTAGAGTTGTGTCTTGTTTGTTTGTTTTTGATTTTTGTGGGTTCATCCCACCTTCTGACCTGCTTGTTTCTAAGGAGAGAGTGAGAAAGAAGGCGTGGGGTTGGGTGGTGTGGGAATCTGAGAGTACCTGAGAAGAGCTGTGAGAGGGGAAATGATGAACAGAATATTGCATGAAAAATATATTTTGATAAAATAATTACAAAAGAAAAGGATAAATGACTCTAAAAGCAATAAGAAAGAATATAATAATAAATGAAATAAATGTATACAAATAAATGGGAGTACAAAGACCAATCTAGAGTTACAGATTTTAGAAACATTACCATAAGGAGGTGGGCCTTTCTTGTAACATCATACCCAGAGAACAGACTAACAAAATGATTTATTATGAGAACATTAGCTTGATCCTGGTTGTAGCAGAACTTGCCATGTCTCTATAATAAGGTCTTGATTTTTCTTTCTAATGAGCAGCACCTATTTCTGCTTCTACCCACACCTATCTATTCAATTACCCATTCCAAGACACACCCACATGGAAGTCTAGGTGTGTGCTCAGTGAACTCCACTATCCACTGATATCATTGCTATGTGGGAGGGATACAGTGAAACCAACTAAAATGCCAAATGTTGTAATACATGTATGTTCAGACAGGAAAAATCTCTAAATATCTGGGGAGAGAATCCTAAAGACCCCTGTATACTCAGGGACTAGTTTGGAGCTGTTTGAGGATTACAGTTTTATAGGACATCATATTGTTCATGGAGGGCCCAAACCTCAAAAAGAAGATTGTGTGTCCATCAAGATTTTCAGACAATGCTGTGGCTTTTCATCATTTTACTTTTAAAAAATTAAGATGAAGTAACATCTACAACAAAAGGAGGGAAAATAAAATTGTTCCTGCTCTTTCTTTTTTTAAAAAAATTTTTATTAATTTATTCTTGTTACATCTCAATGGTTATCCCATCCCTCGTATCCTCCCATTCTTCCCTCCCTCCCATTTTTCCCTTATTCCCCTCCCCTATGACTGTGACTGAGGGGGATTTCCTCCCCCTGTATATGCTCATAGGGTATCAAGTCTCTTCTTGCTCTTTCAAATGTACAGTTTGAGTGTTTATTCAGAAAGTTTACAGAGAAAGTGAACAGAATAAAGTCAAATTAACAGATATTATGGACCTACAACTAAATTAAAATTCATTTTTAAAACTGTGTATGTACAAGTCCCCAGCTCATTACTTGCCCTGCAGTTTCATTACTCAGCAGAGCCCAGTGGACATTTGCATCTCCCCAGGCAATGCCTCTTTAAGTGACTGACCAGGGGTAAGGCTGTTCCTAGGCTCACAGTGTTAATGGACCACATACCAATTAGCAGCAGCAGAAAGTAGCCTTTGCATTGCATGTAAATGAAGTATAAGCCCAGCCAGCTTTACATGTTAGCTAAAATCTTTCCCAGTGGAGACACTCTCTGGAGGCCTCCCTTCCCTATGCAACAAGGATAAGGAAAGACTCTTTGCTCTTAATTCTGCCTCAGAGATAAATTAACAAGGGTGTTCTATCAGGAGGGGAAAGGAAAGGTGATTTCTCACATCAGGTTGCCATTATTAAGGAGGTAGAGTTCTCCTCTGGCAGTGTTGCTTATGTTTATTTCATGTGGGTCTGAGAAGAGTGAGAAATGAATGTCGTTCTCCATTGATCACCAGGGATTCACCTCAAAGCCAAACTCTTGCTATCACTTTACTCATCACCTTCTGTCCAGATGTCATACCCAGTCTCCTGTCAGAAACCTCCTGAGTGGTGGCAGACAAGCAATCAATGAGCTAAGGAAGTCATACCACTGAGGAAACAAGATAAGGCACATTACAGAAGTTGGAAGAACAAGATAATTTAAGATTAACATGAATAAAAGAGGAAAAAGGAGAACTTTTAAAGACAAATACACAATCTTTGAATTATGAACAATTCATGGGTAAAGTCTAAAGGACCCGTCTCGAATCCAATGCCTCGTTAACACACTTCTGAGCAGAAAGATGAAACTCAGACCATGATGCCTCTCATTTCAATAGTCAAAACTTGACCTATGACCAATTTTGTCATATCCACTGTGTTAGCTCAGGATTGACCCAACTCCTCAGACAGGCAATTGTTCTTTGATCAGAACAGCTGACAGAAACCATTCTTCCAGCAAGAGGAGACTGTGTTTCCATGGCACTGGGTGTTTGGGGCTTGGGGTTATAGTGTGGAAAAAAAAGAGCTGTTGAGATGAAAGTTTCCATCTTCAGGTCAATAGCCATGCACTCTCAAAGTGGTAAATAACAATGGAGACTGATTGGCATGTTGATCCTCTTATAGGAAACTTCCTTGTCTGGATAACCCACAAGTGTTATCAGTCAAGTCAACCTTACTCTCTGGAATTTCCCACCTACCTGAGACACAACACTTCACATGATATAAACATTCCAAATATACAAAAATCAGAGAGGAAAATTAGCACTGTCCTAAAGGCCCTTAGCCAGATCACACTGACTTCAAGTTTGAGGTTTTGCTGAGCTGCAACATCAGAGATTATATTAAATGTATCTAGCATCGCTCAAATTTGTTTAAGAGCGTCACGGGGAAATCATGCACAAAATTCATGGTCTGGGTAAAAGTCCAATTCTAAAGGATCCCACCTAAATTCTTCACGCTCTACTCTAAACCTAATCCTAAGGATTCCTAATCTACCTTTCCTTGAGCACCTCTTATTGCATTCTTTTTTTTTAATTTTTTAAATATTTTTAGTTAATTTATTCAATTTACATCTCAATTGTTATTCTATCCCTTGTATCCTCCCGATCTTCTCCCCATCCCGCCTTCACTCTATTTCCCTCCTCTATGTCTGTGACTGAGGGAGACTTCCTCCCCCATTATATGATCATAGGCTATGAAGTCTCATCTTGGTAGCCTGCTTATCCTTTCTCTGAGTGCCACCAAGCCTCCCCCACAGGGGAAGTGATCAAATATGGGGAACCAGAGTTTGTGGCAGAGTCAGTCCCCATTTCCACTCAATTATGAAGAATGTCCTGTCCATTGGCTAGATCTGAGTAGGGGTTTGATGCATGTATTGTCTTTGGTTGGTGCAGTAATTTGAACAGGACCCCTGAGCCCAGATTAGCTCGTCTTGATGTTCTTCTTGTAGGTTTCTAGGACCCTCTGGATCCTTCTATTTCCCCATCCTCCCATACTTTTCTCACCTAGAGTCCTATTAGTATGTTCTCACATCTATCCCAGTCTCCTGGTAAGTGAAGACTTTCATGGGACATGCCTCTTGGGTTAGTGCCCAATTATAAGTGAGTATATACCATGTGAGTTTTTCTGCTTCTGGGTTAACTCACTCAGTATGATCATTTCTAGTTCCATCCATTTGCCAACAGATTTCGGGATTTCCTTGTTTTTAGTAGCTGAGTAGTATTCCATAGTGTAAATGTACCACAGTTTCTTTATCCATTCTTTGACTGAGGGGCATTTAGGTTATTTCCAGGTTCTGGCTATTATGAATAAGGCCGCTATGAACATGGTTGAGCATATGTCCCTGTTGTGTGGTGGAGCATCTTCTGAGTATATTCCAACACTCTTTCCATTATCAGACATCACTTAACAATTCTGGAAGAACTTCATTGAGCAATTTGAGCCCAGGTATATATATGGTTGACCTTACGAAGTCATTCCAGAGTGAAGTCACTTATGACGCCTTGATAGAACATTGAGTTTGAATCTATTTGAAGAGTGTTTTAAAAATTATGCTTTAGTTATTACAGTGACCAATAGAATTCTTTGACGAAACATAACTTTCAATCACTCCTGAGGTGATAATGACTGTCAACTGTGCTAAAATTCTTGGCACCTCCTAGAAATATCAGGGAAGCTACACTCGCAAAGTCTCACCAACATGGCTGCCTCAAAATGAATAACACCATTAGATATGCTAACATGGGAAGGAAAAGTCTCATGGTCCCCAAGCCTAATAATGGACTAATAGGCAACAAGGAATGCTGGGAGAAGTAGAAATAGTCCCCCCCAAGGAAAAGCATGCTAATTAGTTAGGTAACCAAGTAACCATCGTTGAAATCATAATCCTATATACACAATTAATACTATACAGAGGGAGAAAGTTATAGTTCTATATTTAGTATGTTTGTGTATGTGTGTGGGTATGTGTATCTGTGTGTGTGTGTGTGTGTGTGTGGTGTAAAAACAATTAAAGAATAAAAGAGATCATAGATTTGACAGAGAGAGCAAGAAAGAGAGACAGAGAGAGAGAGAGAGAGAGAGAGAGAGCAACAATTAGGAATACAATGGAGGGGCTGGAGGGTGAAAAGGGAAAGGAGAAGTGATATAATTATATTTTAAGTCCAATTTATATTAAAGATTATCAATGAAAAATATAACTGAAAAACAAAACTCCCCTTTATTGAAAGCTTCATTCTTATATCAGAAGCAACAACAGGACACCCAGCCAACACTAACAACTCTGTTCATTACCCAGTGTCATCAGCACAACTGAAACTTTGAATGTGTTGTAAAGTTTCCTCTGATAGCTTTTGTGGGGTATAAGTGGTCAACTCCATGTCAGAGCTCTAATCCCTGAGTAACCCTGAAAGATTACAAACCACACTTTTATCTCTTTGCAGAACCTCACCCCAAGAAGCAATTTGGAGGATGCAGCTTGCAAACAGAAGTCATCAAAATGCTGCAGCAGGAAATCTGGTAGGAAACACTGAGTACAGGAAAAAAATCAGGGTGCATTTGTTAAGCTCATGAAATCCTGGGAATGACTGACTTGAAAAGAAAAAAAAATATCAATTATAATAGTAGCATGTCTTCCAGCCTGAAAGAAAATATAGGCCTCAATGCAGTTCTCTGACACTGGTAAGGACATATATATAATCTGCCTATAGAGATATCTCCCAGGGAGAAATTTGCCTTATGAAACCTCTGGTTCCAGTTCTCACACCTCTTATGGCTTTCTAGGGATCAATTGCCTATTTACCAATCAGAACAAGTGGCATGTGACTTCCCCTTACAGATAAACACATGGTTGTTTGCTTGGCTTTCTTTCTAAGACAATGGCTAAAGTCTCTCCCAAAGCGTGATGTTTTAGAGAAAAGGAAAGATGAAGTATCAAATATTAACCATCCCATCTCCCTCAAGCAGTTCAGCAATACTTCTGTGCAAATGTGTTTCCTATCTTCGATAACGTGTTGGCTCACACATGACAATAGCTATTCCAAAATACATGCGTCTGCTAAAGTACAGAATAAGCAAAGGCGAATCTCTCAATTCATAGCTTCTAGTTTTCCCAACAGCATTTAAGTATCTATCATTCTGGTTTCAGATAGCGTGTCGTGGCCCTTTAAACTTGTCTTTGTAGTAGGAGTCTGCCTTTCTCAGTAACTGAAAACCATCTCTCCGTCTTTTTTTCCTCCCATTTCTGTCTTTTCACTTGCCTAGGTAGCATTAAAAGACCTCAACTGCTGTACTGGAGACTTACGGACCAAGTGTCTGCAATTCAAGGGGTCATGGCTGGAATCCAAGCTCTGCTGTTCAGAGGGAGACCTTTGGGATTAGCAGATGAGGATTCGATAAGGTCATAAGGTCAGAGGTCAAAATATCGACACCCAAGCCTTTGTGAAGAAGTGGAGAAGAACCAGAGAGAATTGCAGGTGTGCTCCTTATCTCTGGTCCTCTGAGGCCTCAGAACTCTGCTAGCAAACTGCAATTGTTGGACCCTAGAGTCCACTCGAGGTCATCGCGAGAGACCACTCGAGGAACACAGTGTTGATGCAAAAGCACAAGGTTTATTGCTGACACGCATCAGGGGGCCTCAGCACTCACTCGGGAGTGAGGGAGGCGCACCCTGAGTTACTGTTACAGACTTTTTAAAGGCTAAAACCACAAAGGTTAGGAGGGGCTACGTGCCCTATGTTTGGATTGGCTCTGGTGGTCGCTAGGAGTGCTTGTCTAAATGTTATTGGCTATTGCCGGAGTCATTGGTTTGGGGGGCTATTCTTGGCAGGGAGGGGTGTTGGGGAGCTTCCACAATTTCCAGATGGCATTTTTCTGAAAACTGTTTATCTTAGTTAAAATTGTTTATCTCGGTTGGCCACTTTGATCTCAGAAACTGAAGCTGAGACGGCCTTCAATTCTTTTTGGGTCATTTTCCCAAGCTTGCCTGGGTCACATTCCCAGGCTGGCTGAGAGAGAGAGGGCCTTACAATCTTCTCCCTGCCCACTGCCCCATATTTGCTGTCTGGGTTATTGTTATCATGGCTGTGACCAAATAAATGCCTACAGCAATTTAAGGGAAACTTAATTTGTTTATGATTTTAAAGTCCATCAGGGTGAGGAGGCTACTGCAGAGTAACTCTCACATCCTAGTCAACAGGAAGCCAGCCAGAAGAGAGAAGGAGTCAAGGCAAGATGGAGGACCCAGTCACATGTTTCTAACGACCTACTTCTTAGAATCAGGTTCCCATCACTCACATGCCTCATGTCTTCACAGTCTATTCAAACTTAGAATCCATCCATACATCCATGTGTTCATCACATCGGAGCCCTCATGACCTGAACCACTCTAAGAATATTCTTTCAGGAACCTACAGTTGTGCTGTACTAATGCCCTAGACACTTCTCAGTCTTATCAGTTTGACTGCCTTACTGTTCCTTTCTGTTTAAATATAACG
The DNA here is from genome assembly GCF_903995435.1 of Acomys russatus. NCBI lineage: Eukaryota > Metazoa > Chordata > Mammalia > Rodentia > Muridae > Acomys > Acomys russatus. The sequence goes on along the minus strand of NC_067152.1, from coordinate 18,595,010 downwards.
TTGCTAGAGAATTCAACCTCTCCTCATAACCCTTTTTCTTAATAGATATAATTAATTACGTATATTCTCATGTACTGTCGCAATTAGTTACTACAATAAAACTGAGTGACAAAGTATGAGCCGAATGATGTGATTAAGAAAGTTCAAATAAAATGAAATGTTTCTATTTCCTCCGCCAAAAAAAAGGCAAAAATAATTTCAACACATCTTTTTTTCTTATGATACTTCATTTAAATAAGTTTAAACATTCCAGGTTCCAATAGATTCACTGGTGCATTCAGCCAAAGCGTTAAGGAAGAGATTGTATAACACTCTGTAATTTCTTCTAGAATATACACAAGAAATGTGTTCTGGCTTCTGTGTGAGCCTGACATTGCTCTGTAACAAATGGTAACACATTGTAAGAAAGATTTAAAAGCTAATAAAATAATCAGTGAATAGAGAGTCAAAAGTATTCAGCAAACATTAGAAAAATGAACAGCACACACACACACACACACACACACATATGTGTGTGTGTGTGTGTGTGTGTGTGTGTATATATATATATATATATATATATATATATATATATATATATATATATATATATATATTGACCAATTGGAACAAATTCCAAGGATGCAAAGTTGGCTCAATGTTAGAAAGTTAATTGGTATCATTTGTCATATAAGCAGGCTAAAACATAAAAGTATATGACCATGCAAATATTAAATTCAAAATAATTATTAAAATATAATCCATATTATAATCATAATAAAACTCTATATACTAGGAATAAAGTGTTATCTCCATAATTTAGTAAAGAACATTAACAAAATGTGGAGCAACAGCAATTCTCATTTATGGCTGCTTGGAATCCAAATGATACAGCCAACTTTGAAGACAGAAAGTTTCTTAACAAAGGTTAAACAAATTCTTATATGGCCCAGAATCTTTGGTTCTTGGTATATACCCACAGGAGTTGAAAAAATAGGTCTTATACAAAAACATGAATGTGGATATTTGCAACAACTTCATTCACAATTTTCAAACACATCAATGCCTTGAATTCATAAGGATAAGGAGATGCATCTAGACAGTGAATTATTATTATTCAAGGTTAAAGAGAAATAAACAATCAAACTAGAATTAAAAAGTAACTGAAAAAGGCAGGCAAGATAATACCAATAAATAAATATATATATGTGTGTGTGTATATATATACATATCTCTATCTATCTATCGATCTATCTATCTATCTATCTATCTATATCACATATGAGGAATAGCAAAGCATGAACATAGAAAACCATCAACTTGAAACTAGATCAATTTAAGTAGGCCTGGATAAATGTAAGACAGTCTTGGCTGTGCTTTGTTAACTCTGAAATGTACTCCTGGACTCCTCCAACAATGCTGACAAATCTGTAGCTTTGGATAAGACTATCCCTAATGGTTTGTTCAGAATTTTCCAGATAAGCTTCAGCCGCTCTGCTAAGGTTCCACCAGGGGTACATTTTCCACTTGCAAATTCCCCTTGATTTTTGAACACAAAGCTACAGGTAGTTTGGGATTTCTGCTTCAGTTTCTTCACGACCAAGGAAAATGCCCTGTGCCTTAGATTGTAACCATGGATCCACAATCTGTAGTCTCTACCTTTGAGAGCTGACAGCCCAGTGAGGAAAAATAGCACTTGGGAAGGTTTGGGAATTCAAACAGGCTCTTGTCCAGGATGTTGTGTCTGATGAAAAGTAATGTACTTTTAGAGGTATGAATCACCATAGAGAAACAGATGTTCGTGCACGTGCGTGCATGCACACACACACAGACACACACACACACACACACACACACACACACACACACACAAGAATTGCAGAGGCAGCAGAAATCCAGCTATCAACACAACAGTTTACAATTAGGAGTCATCAATGTTTCATCTAAGTTGTTCTTACGTGTTCACAGTTACTATTTCTCACTGTCATATATGAGTTTGTGAATCTGTGTGTGCATACACACAGACGTGTGCACTCTCATACACATGTGTTATAATGTTTTATCTCTTGGGAGTCATTGGCAAATTAAAAATACTACTGAGTAACACCCACCACCTCTTTTACAGTCAGAAGGTACCAAGTACAATCCAAAAGATGTCTACCTGAGTAGGAAGACTAAGAACAACCTAGTAAGGTGTATCAATATAGAAAGTAACAAAGTTATTGTCTATATAAAAACACAAACCATAAGTAATTTAGAAATAAAAAAGAATGACAACAAGCAATTTTGATTTAGAAATTGAAAGAAACGATAATGGTATTTGCTCCAACTCACATATGTCACAACAAAACAGAGCAGAACATAAGTTAAAACTGGGAATCTACTTGCCTTCACACCAACAGGAATGTAATTAATTTTGTTAAAGCTGAAAGAATTGAGGCAGAACAATGGCTCTGCAGGTAAATAAGCGCACCACCAAGCTTCAGCACATTGTCTCTGACCACAGATTACATCACTCCGTATATACAATAAAACAAATGAATGAATTAGTTTTTAAGTGGTGACTAATGAGAGCCCATGGACACAAAGAAGCAGGAACCAATCTCATTTTTAACATTTGGACTGAACAGGAGCTTCTCAGCTGGCAAAGTAAGGCTAAAATGGAAGTGTAACAGACCGTTGCTAGCTGACACAGTTCCTTTTCTAGTCGGCAGGTTGCCACAAAGTTGGAAGTAGTTGATGCCTCATTGCTTCTCCTATTCAGGCTCTGCTTACTAAAGCTCAGTGACTCAAGTTATGGCGCTCCACTGTGTTAAAGGTCAGGTGCCCCAAATAGCTACATCACACCAGTGATGTTACAGCCGACCTGGGTGGAGGAGTTATATAAGGTTGCTTCAAACACAACAAAAAGAAATATCTGAGTGAAAGCAACCACAAGAAAAAGGAAGAAAAGTTAGAAATCTGATCAAAATGATTTCGTTAAAGAAAATTAATCCAAATGAAGGAAATCCATCACGGTAAAATCCATACACTGAAAATAACCTCTGGAGTCATGTTAAAGTAACTTTCTCTTAATTTCTAGAAAATAGAAAATGGAAATATTACTCATAAAAATAAAATGTAAAAATTGACCAGATGTATATGCAGAAGCATTTACAAGATAGCAGGATTGGAAATCAGTGCCCAGAATGCATAGGGATTCTTTGAAAGACGAAATGTTATTTGGAGCTATAAAGAATAGAATTACGGGCATGTTCTTTTTTTTTTTTTATTCACTAGGCATTTAGAAGATGAGAAAAGAGCTATACTACAACAGAATTTTGTCAAGTGTAATATGTAGTCTTCAGATTAAAGTAGCTGAGTTTTATTGAACACAGTGTAGGAAAATGATATACACTACAACATACATTGTATTGGAACCACAGAACATTATGAGGAAGGACAAAACACAAGAAGAGATACTAATAGGTAATAAAACTGCATCTATATAGATTCCAGAGAGAGAATCGTCTCCAGACTGAGTGAAGACAACTTTCAAATTCTGCAGGTAGCTAAACAATCAGGCAAGAATTAAATGGTGCTGCCTAAGGCTGTGGCACTTGAAGGAGAGATAAATCTGTTTTTTAGTGTGGGTTCAGAACGGTCTTGTGAGAGAACAGGTGAGGTTAATTCACTAGACGAGCAACCACCTCGTGCAGGAGCTTAATTGTTGCCAGCTGAAAAGATCCCGTGAACAGACTCTGGGAGGAGATATATAAATGAGCCCAGGACTGGAGGCGGGGCTTTTTGGAGACTTGGGATATATTTGGCTGTTCATCGCTGCACTTCAAGACGCTCCTAGAGAGAACCGCTGTTGAGAAGGCTTTGGGGCTCCGGCTCCTGCTGAGGTTCTGGGTTCTGGTTACCCCAGGTTCCAGCAGAAGAAATCCTGTGGTTCACACCTGGAGAATCGTTCCTCAGAACTGATAGCCTTAAGGTCTTGTTATTGTGTCCATTAATCCTCATTTCCTATTGTTTTGGTTAGTCAGGATATAAGTGACGTATGCTCGGTCACTAAGTTGTTAATAAAATATATTGGTTAAGAAAATTGAGCCTACAAGCACTATCAAGTGTTTGTCCAAATTCATTATGTTCAGAGTTTGACCTCCACAACATAAAATTCAGATAGGTGACATATGCAACCCTAGCACCACTTGGAAATAAAGAAGGAGGATTGGAAGTTCAAGGTCATCCTTGGCTATAGCACCAGTTGTAGGCAAGATTGAGCAAGAGAAGAAAAGAAAGGAAGAAGAGCAAACAAACTGAAAAGGCTTTATTAAAAAGTAAAAGAAACATTTTACCACAAAAGAGTAAATATTTGAGAAGATATTTACCCTGTGTTGCATATGACACGGTAGTGTAGACCTGTGCCATTATATACCATACTTTATCTTGTTAATTGTCTCTTGAGATTTTTTTACTATTAGTTTAAAAATAAATGTGAAATATGATGATAAAAACAATTAGATTGCCAACAATGTTTGCCAAATTGTTTGTTATTTTTTTAGCGATTCTGGTTAAGGACGATTGTTGAAAGTCACTCATAAAACAAAGTACTTGGCCCTATATGTGGACTAATTTGTTTGTGACTTCTGTCATCTCAACTGAGTCAGTGTTCTGTTTGTGAGATGGTTTTATTAATTGGCCTTGCATTGTCAAGCCCAAAATAAGACGAGAACAACTTATGTGAGAAAGGTTGGGTTTTGGCTCATGATTGCAGAAAGATCTGTCCATCAAGATGAGAAAGGCATGTTCTCTTTCCCTTTTCTAGCAAATTCTATGTGTTACTCTTTCATGACATGCTACTCTAGAAGGAAACTCATCTACAAGATTGCATTCCTGCTCGTTCAGTTTTCAGCACTGTGGCTGGTTGACCCCCAGTATACTGAGGTATTTAAATACTTACAATGGGGAAGTTAGATGTGAAAGAATATGCACTTTCTAAAAATATTGCAGATTTTAGTTCTTGTGAAGGGGACAAAGGAAACCCTAAGAAGATCCCCCAATGTTGTCTCAACGAATTTTTCAAGGTATGTAAACACTACTAAGTAATTTTTGAATCACTGTGATGGGTACTTACTTCAGTACTTAATACAGTAACCAGGAAGTTTATACTGGTCAAAGTAGGCCTATCAAAGCATCTTTCTCTCTCCTGCATGCTCATGCCTTTTCTTCAATCTTTTATCTTGTCTATCATTTAAATCATTACAATAGCCCTTTTCATCTCAATGTTATATTTTCTCCATATGTTCCGTGTGTTTAATATTCACTGAATATTTATGTAAAAACAACTTTTCTAAGCAGCACACAAAGAGGAGGCGTTCTCATTTGTTGATCAGTTAGACTAATAATTGTCTTTTTTTTTTCTAGATTTCTTTTGGTCTTGGGTAATTTTTTTCTTTTAACATTTAGTTTTCTTCTTTTATGAGTTATATATTTTTGATACTTTAGCAAGTACTTTTACTAATTATATTTATATGCATACTTTGTTACACATTTTTCTAAGATGCCTAAACTCATTTAGTAACAATCTGTTTTCTCATGCCAGTTTGTACCTCCATTTTAAAATCTATTAATAATTAACACACTATTGTATCTTAGAAATTTTTCTAAAAGTTTTATGTATGCAAAACTAGTTATCATTTTACAATAAATATTGAATTAAATATACAAATATATTTTTGTATTTTTATCTTATTTTACTGCATTAGTATCTACTGATCAGTTATTCTTTGTAATGAAGGGTTTCCTTTAGCATATTTCCAAGAAATCTACTGATCCAAAAATATTAGGATACAAGGATATATCCTCTTTAGTCATGATGCTTCACTAAGTTTTCTAGAACACGTTAGACCTTGGGATGCCTGAATACTCGATTTCAAGTTTTAAGATTTTATAATCACTGAAAATTTACTACAATACCATAAGGCAGCGCTATGGTTTGGATAAGTGGCCCCAGTGGCTTGATTTACCATGTGACACTCTCAGGACCTTATGTAATACTTAGTAAGTAGATACTTGTGAGAGATCAGTAGTTTTTTTTGGGGGGGGCGGAGTTAATGCCTTTGAGTGTGACTTTTGGGGCACCAGTCTCTTCTTCCTTTCTTATTTAACTTCTTGCTATCACTGAGAAGCTCGTTATGTCCCAAATTCTCCACAACTTCAAAAAAAGTAGCCGTAATGAACTAAAACCTAAATCAATAAATCAATGTGAGCCCTTTCTTGTATTGCTTAATTATTACAAATCTGTGGTTAGGATACCAGGGAGATCTGCTTGGGGTGCATAATTGCCTTGTTGCCTCTCCATTATAGAACATGGAGCATAGGCCTGACAGCCACTGGGACACCAAAAATGACGTTAATGTACTCATGCACAGTAACTCTTGCTGTGTGTCTCTGAGAGAGGGTGGAGTGTGATTTCATCCTGAAGTTAACATATGAAAGAATAAGTTATATTTTCATCTAGATAATATTTTGTTGAGATAAAGGAAAAAATGATTTTATATTTCTTGCTAATACCAGTCACATGCTCCTTAAGACTGGTTGTGGATTGCTGCATTAGGGAATTAACATGTCTTCGATTTTATTATTCCAGAGACTCATGTGTATTTCTGTCATGTTATACTCAAGCTATCAGTAAATAGGTTGGCAGGTGGAAAAATATTTATTTCAATAATTCAATACTATTATTATTGAGAATGTCAAACAATGTATATTGATTGTATCCACTCTTAATCTACCCTTCACTTCTCCTACACTTATATCTCTACCCATACTTTTATTTCCAGTCCTTTTGTTTTTTTCTTATTTTAGAAGACAGTATCTCCCAGCAGATGTCCTGGTCCTCTGGATGTTATAATCCTTTGGTTTCCTCTTCTGAGATGTTCCCAGAGGCTAAGTAGTAAGGGTTGCATTTAAAATGTATTAGCTTGATATGGGCAGTGTGCATTTTGACCAGTAGTAGCTTTCTGTAATAATCTGTGTATGCTGCAAAAGAACCTTGGTTTTCCCTTTGTTTAAAGCTACAATCGCCTATGGATGTAAAGACAAGCATTTAGAATTCAACTAGAGCATCTACTGTCCTCAAGTTCTACTACCTCACTAAGCATGAGCAGTTGGCAGTTTGCAGTTGTAGGCATGAATTCCTTCCCACTAAGCAGGGCCTAAGTCCAATTACATGACTGCTGACTACCTCCAGGATATAACTGTCACTGTTATAACTTTCAGAATGTCTTGCCACTCTGGTCATTTTTATGTTTTACAGGTTGTGGTGGTTTGAATGAAAATCTCACCAGAGGCTTATGCATTTGCATGCTTAGTCCTCAGGTAATTAACTGTTGGAAGGATTAGGAGGCGTGTCATTATTGGGGTAGATGTGTCTTTGTTGGAGGAGGTGTGTCACTGGGGGGCGGGGCTTTGAGATTTCAAATGCCCAGGCTTCTCAATCTCTTTGTCTCTGTCTCTGTCTCTCTGTCTCTGTCTCTGTCTCTGTCTCTCCCTCTCTCTCTCTCTCTCTCTCTCTCTCTCTCTCTCTCTCTCTCTCTCTCTCTGCTTGCAGCCTGTGGATCAGAATGTATACCTCTTAGCAACTGCTTCAGCCCCATCCATCCCTGCATGACACCATGCTTCCCACCATGATAATGAACTGACCCTCTGAAATTGTAAGCTAACAACCCCCAAATTAAATACATTCCTTGGTCATAGTGTATCTTCATAACAATAGAAACTGTAACTAAGACATTATATTATATTATAGATGGATAGGACTATCAAGTGCTCTTCTCCATTGACAGCTCCTTCTGAAACTGTAAGAGCAATTCCTCACTGAAGAGGCTTCAAGGTCAGATACAGATTGATTATTCCAATTTCTTTGTCTGAAGTGCATGATATCTTCAGTAATAGGGCCTAACCTTACTTATTCAGGAAGACAAAAAGTCAAGTGGCAATTTAACCTATATAGCCAATATAGGCAAAATACCATATGTTGTTTTAAGAGTATCTTGGGGTTCCCAGACCCACAATTAGAAAGGAGGGTTACCAAGCCTGGCTATGAAGATTTTGCTAAAACCTTTTTTTTAGGAAGCATTGATTTTCAGTTGATATTATGTATATGCGCATGCACACACACATTTCATTACATGTATCATATATGAGATAGCTGATTCTCTAACTTTTTTGAGGAAGGCACTTGGTTGAAAGGTTCACTCCTTCATTGCGACAAAAAGCAATAAAAGGTCCTACTTTAGAAAAAAATCATTTTACGTGCCAGTGTGTTTTGCCCATCAAGAAGAAGTCTTTGAATTTTATAAGACAGTAATACATAGGTCAAGAAAACAAGAACTTTGATTATCTATTTTTATTTCATAAGTAGACAAAATAAAGTGTCTAAGCATATGCATTTTGCTCTTATATGTATTCTACAGCAAGGCCAATTGAAATGTACTCCAGAAAGATTCTCAAATTCCTGTTGGCACATTGTTGATATACTTGTTCTAGACCAGTGGGATATGGAAATATCTACTTTATCACTTATCATTCTTCTCCAGGGTACTCCTGCACTGTTGTTTCAGCAGTTTAAGGAATAATAGAAATGCCAGTTATATAAATTGACAAGGTATATTTTGTGTATGGCAATTGAGATGATGGATGGAATTCCAGATCTTGCATTTATTTAGTCCCACAATTCATTCTAAAACATGCATACATAGCATTAGAAAAAAAAAAAAACCATAGAAATCAAAGCAAAACACTGCCATAACAGCTAGCTCTAACACCAGTCTGCCAGTTGTAATTGACCCATTGGCACAACAGTAGACCATGTAAAATTGCCTTGGAAATATTTTGGAAGAACTTTAACTCTAAAATGTTGTATGCCATGTATTATTTATATCGTACCCAGAAATTCAATTTCATTATTAATTTGTAACGTTAATTTTCTTTAGAAAGTAAAGTATAGAAATGAACATCATGCTGCTTAAGCATTACCAGTGGCTATTTAAATTTACTGAGAAAGGTCAGACTCCTTTTCTAGTGTTGTGATTTAATTGGAACAATATATATGAGCTACTGAGTGAGTACTTTTTTATATTAAACACTCTCTAAGTTCAGATTTGCTGACTCTGGAACCTCTGTAATTATAGCCCTTCAATATGGTCTATTAAGTATCTGCAATGAAATGCTGTGTACTATAGCTGAGGCTCGCCTCTACTTTTCATTCTCTTTGAAGTCACTAACCAATAGCTCTGTTACAGTATTTTCTGTCTCTTGAACTTCCCTCTGCCTTGTCTCAAAGTGGCTGCATTTTTCTGTTTCATCATGTTTGTACTATGTCTGTATGTTTCCACAACCTTTCTTCTCCCATTCAAAATCTTTGTCCATGGGTAAATTCTCTGTTTTTCAGTTTTCTGTTTCCCATTTGGCTGACCATTGCATATTACACCAGGATTCATTTATATTACACCTTCTTAATGGGCACTTTTCCATTTCTGTTTCCACAAGAGCTTAACTTGACTACTAACTAACTTCACTCCATGTTAGCTTCTTGGGAAATTATCTTTTAGTTTCCCTGAGCATTTGTCTGTCTGCTAATAACACCTGAAAAATCACAGTCTCGTGCTAAGCTCTAGGAACCCATACAACACACACTTTGTAACTTCTTCCTCTTCCTACTCCGAATCTCCACATCCCCTCTCTCTCTCTTCAAAGAGTTTCTCTGACTACATTGAAGAAAATCTGATTTTCAACCATTTGGAATTAATTTTTTAAAAAGAATGTTTCAGTTTTTATGCTATGTTCTCTCATAACACACATTACCCAATTGAATTGGAGTATTTCTGTCTTTCAGGTAACAATATTTTAACAACGGAACGATTGTGTTTAATACCTTCCTTAGACTCAGCTCTTTATATATTTCAAATCATGTAGATACCAGTTCTTTAAGCCACTACTTAATTTTTTATTGAGATTTAACTACCAGCATGTGATAATTTAAAGTCTGAAAAGATTATATTTCTCAGTTACATAACTAGGGCTTATCACATTGAGAAATAATTGAAACAGTTCAAATTCTTTTACCATCTCTTCTGGATGAAAGAATTACTTTCACATGAGATGTTTTATATTGGCTACATGAACAGAAATAACACTAAAGACCAAGCTTAATTTGTTCAACTGCAAAGGGACCTCAAGGCTTTGTATCATGAAATTGTGTTAAAAGTATACGTCAATCAGAAGGAGTTTGTCTTCATCTCTTAGTATTAAATGTAACATAATCATATAGTTAGCAAGAGCATGTTTCTGTTTCTGTTATATAAAATGATGTATAACACAAAAAAATAGTTACCCTAGCAATGAATGACATCAATCATTTCTCCCTACAAGGCAACATATATATGTACAAATTTCGGGACAGTTCACAAGTAGAAAGAAAAGTTATGATATCACATTTTCAACATTAAATACATGTAGTGTGTCAAGATCTGTTCTATGAAAATTCTTTCTACAACAAGGTCCTAATATAAAATGAAAACAAGAAGCAGTATTAAACAAATATTTCCCATCATTGTTTTTAAAAGTATTGCCCCAGCATGTGGTTGATTCCAAGTGTTGAATTAAATGAAGCTTAAATTTACTATAATTGTACATTAGCCCATTTCTATATCATCTAATTTTCAGGAAGACAGTTATTACACAAAAGAAGAAATGCAAGCAGTGATAGAGGGATTGATATGTAAAACACTAGCCCTGCACATAAACATATGACTTAAAAATATCACCTAGAGCCTTTGTGAAGTGACTGGGTTTTTAGAAATAATAACTTACACTTGTTAATGACTTCATGGACACATCTTGTAGGAGTTAATCTGTAAAAAGCCTTTGTCTTTTTACTATCTGGAAACGCAGAGACGACACTCAGGCTTTCTCTCCACCAAATTATGCTTAGATGATGCTTATAATTTATAATGATACTGTGCTCTGTTCAAATGAGAATAAGATGACAATAATTGATTTTGAGAAGCACCCGAGAAGAATTAATAACTAGAATGTGAGTTGTGATATACTTTAGTGTCCAAAGTTCCTTTAAATGTACAAAGATATTTAAAACTTAAATAAGATCAAATCATAAAATAGCTTTATTTTCTTAAACAGAGTATCATTTTCTTTATTTCAAATATTTTTATTGGCACAGCGAATGCCATTATAATAACATCAAGTTGAAATTAGTTTGTTTATTCCAGAAATGCAAAGTATTAACTTAGATTGCTAAACATTTTAGAGCCCATGTCTGGCTCTAAATTAAGTGTTTAGAACACTAAACAAGGTTTGTGTTGTTGTTGATGAGCCTTGTTTTCTTTTAACTACATTACCGCAATTAATAAACAAAGATGCACATCCAGAGAGTAACAGGCCCAGTATTAAAGTGCTGAAATCTATTATTTTTTAATTATAAGGCTTGGTTGTGCTTCTATTTTGGAGATTTAGAAAGTCAGGGATAGTAAGAGGTGATCACAATTTGAATTTAAAGAATATAGGACGAGTAAGAGTGGATGACACATTGTCCCAGCATAAGATTGTATCTAGTTGGAATTCAGATAAGAAGAAGGGTTAGGTAACATCTTGTAAGAAATTTAACAATCACAAAACAAGGTGTAAGTTGATAGTGTGAGGAGAAAGAGAAGGCACTGATAGGATTTCATTTTAGGATGTTTTTCTTTGAGGGATAAGGTCACCCAAGAATGTTTGGAGTCAAAGAACAATCAATAAAATGAGGCACTTTCACAGGAATAATCAATGTTGGGCCAACATCACAGAGTAACAGAAGGAGTTAGAATCTGGAAGCTTAAGTGGAAAAGTCTTACATAGAAAAAGAATAGATGCTGTCTTACCTAAAAGGAAATAGAAGCAGTAGGCTTAGTATAGTTTATTAGTTTAGTTTACTAGGTTCTCTGCCATTTATCAACTCTGAGCAGCCAATGGTGATGAATATCATATATAAGAGATTGGTAGGGCTGGAGAGATGGCTCAGAGGTTAAGAGCACTGACTGCTATTCCAGAGGTCCTGAGTTCAATTCCCAGCAACCACGTGGTAGCTCACAGCCATCTATGATGTAACCTGATCCCCTCTTCTGGCCTGAGGTGTACATGTAGACAACTGTATAAATAATCAATAAATCTTAAAAAGAAAAGAGAAAGAGATTGGTTAGCGTATTAGTTCTCAATACAAGACTATATTCAGGGCATACATTTAGCTTCATCATTTAAAATCCAGAGATAAATTCTAAATACTCTAAAATTCACTTGTCTAAAATATTTCATTTATATTTAATATCCCAGAATTGTGCAATCACCATCAAAATGTGATTTCAGGATCTTAACAGCCAAAAGAGGAAAATGTTACTATTTAGCACTATTTCCTCTCAATCCCCTCCTGTGTCCGCTCTCCAATCAACCACTCACCAAATTTCAGTTATACATAGTTGCCTGTACATAACTGTTCTCATAAAATTTTGATCAAATATGTTGACATGTGGGATGTCCTCATTTATTCTGTGGTTTTATACTTTATTCATGGTACAGTCATATTCCATAGTATGAATATACTACCTTTTACCTATTTACTATTTGATAGACACTTAGGTTCTATCTAGCACTCATATTTGCTAATAGTATTAATATGAACATTTTAAACAAGTTAATATACACACATATACTCCATTTCTTTTAATATATCCTTAGGAGTAAATTGCAGTGTGCCATAGTAACTTTATATAAAGGACTCTACTATTAACTCTAGAATAAAATTTTAAAGTACCTGAGAGTCATATTCTCCACCTTAAAATACCAATTGTACATGTGTCCATCTTCAATATGTAAACTCAATATAGAAAAAGTGAGTCTGTGCTGCACTAAAGTTTTACAAAGCTTGAGATGGTGCAGACACAACAGGAAGAAACTGGGCAAGCAATGACCATAATTGACTTACCTTTGGCTTCAGACCATCTGAATCTGCTAAAAAATATGACCCCCACATGTAATAATATAAATGTATGTGTAAAAGATAAAAAATGTTTAATTAATAAAAATTTCATAAAAATTATGATTCCCAATATACTCTAACACTGGTGCACTTTGTTGTATGCCTTCAACTCTACACTAATAGTCACAATATCTTGACTTTTGTTTGTATAGGTATCCATGCGAGCATGAGACACTACATGAATAAAGAGAAAGCAGCAATGCGATTGAAAATTCAGTGAGAAACACACATAAGTCACAGCGCTACACTGCTCGCACACAATGTCTAATGACTACACTGTTGAATCATGTGCGTATTATAAGAGTTTCTCATTAGAATTTCTTAGTGATCTAAATATCTTCCAATACTGGTCTAGTCATTATCACCTCATGACACTGTCCTTCCACTGAGAACTAGTTTTTGTGAAGTATGTACCACACACCTATGCTGTGTACTCCTTGTAGATAGCCTCTTCGCCTTAGCTTCTATCTTGGCAATGGTACACAGTCTCCTTGCTCCACATATATGTCAGCAGTGTTATTTCCGTACTCATTTTGTTTTAATAAGAAAACTACACGATTGTCCTTAATTTTCCCAACTACTACTAAAGGGTAGTAAATGGGAAGAACCTTGTCTTAATATTTACTGTAACTGAGAGAAAGCCATTTAAAATACAATATTAGGAATAGGTCCTTTAGAGAAAGGTAAACAGCCATTCACAATAGTGACCTACCTGAGTGATCAGCAGGTACAAGAGTATCACAGAAGCATAACCAGTGAAAGTCTCATTGGATTTAAAGCCCACTTCATTATTAGATGGACCCCATGTCTGATACTTGGGTGGCGAAAAACCCTACAATAGATAGACCATGGACCTTGGGAAAAAGCTTTAGTTAAAGGAATATAGGCATAGAATGACTCCTAGCAGCATTCTGCTATACACACAGAGATCGGGGTATTGTTCCACCGTCATCAGAGAAGCTTCCTCCTTATACCACCTGGGGACAAATAGGGAGACTCAAGATTAGGAAAGTTGCAGAGTAAGAGTGCTTAGAATACCCAGTCCTACGAGATATCTCCATCAAATTCCTCTCTTCTGGGCTCAGAAAACCCTGATGAAGAAGAGTTGGAAATGGTGTAAAAGGCAGTGGAGATAGAGGATACCAAGGAAACAAGACCTTCTAGACACAGCATGATGACACACATAAGGAATCACAAATACTGTGGCAGCATGCACACTGCCTACACAGCTCCAAGTTCCAGTACTTAGAGGGAAAGTGAATGTGAGCCCTCTTCCCTAACCAAACCACTTGCAAATAAAACATTGTCTCTAGTGGATACTCATTAGGTCTACAAATCATACTTAATGGCAGGTCCCATGAGCAGCAGTAGAAGGCCAACACAAACCAAAATCAATGTTAGTTTCTTTTGTTTTATTTTGGTTCATATTGCTTTGTCTGGGGATTTTTCCACCTTCTAGGTCTTTTACTTATATATTATGGTTTTTGGTTTTGTGTTTTTATTGGACCCCTGTATGTGTCTCTGCATTTATGTGTGTTTTTTTTTTGTTTTGTTCTTTTTACTTTGTTCTTTTCTACTGTTTGTTTGTTTGCTTGTTTTTTACTATCTTCTTTTTATTTTAGTTGTCTGCTTCTAATGAGAGAAAGGAAAAATGTGAATTTGGGTGGATTGAGAGAATCTAAGAGGATTTGGAAGAGGGGAAATAATCTGAATATAGTGTGTGAAAATATATGTGTTCGCTTTTAAAAAAGAAAATGTAAAGTGAAATAATAGAGAAAGAAATGGATCTTCCAGAAGACCTAAAAGTGCGTTAATGTAATTGACTTAGCTACTCTCTTTTTAGAAGCAGTTGTAGTCATTGCAAAGCTGAAATTATCCTCAGTGATAAAGTAAATACCAATAACTAATCTAATTTGAGCTTTCTATGATGGGAGAAGGTGTCCAGAGCAAATAGGGCCATTGGTGAGCTTCACAGTTGATGAGGGAAGAAGGAAGAAGGAAGCAGACTACAGGAAAACATGCTTACTCTCTGTTCCCCTTTCCACCGATTTCTGTGGGTATCTTTTCTTATTTAACAGAGTGACTTTTGACAGATACTCCCTCAAGTCTCTCTCCTCTTTAACACCATGATGATGAAGTGCCTTAGAAGAACAGGCATTGCTTCTGTCCCCTTCAGAAAAAAGCAACAGAGCCAGCTAACCAAGATGCAGGAGGCCCTGCGAAGACTGAAGCATCAACCAAGGACTGTGCGTGGACTGGACCTAAGCCCCTTACACAGATGTAGCCAATAGGCAGCTCAGTTTTCATGGGAGTGCCCTGTAAAGGTGAGTGGAGGCGGGGGAGGTGTCTCGACATGGACTCTGCTGCCTGCTTTTCAGTCACTTCTGCCTGGCCAAGCTGCCTTGCCAGATCACAGGGGAAGAGGATGTGTTCAGTCCTGATGTGATTTAATATACTGGGGTGGGTTGGTAAGGGGATCCCCTTTTCTGATGAGTAGAGGAAGTGGGGAGGGGAAAGAAGGAGATGTAGTGGGACCAGGAGGACATGAGAGGGGGTGCATTCAGGAAGTAAAGTGATTTAATTAATTAATTAATTGGAAAAAGAGAAAGAAGTATTGCAAAGTTTCAACATAGTAAACGCATATGGCATCTGTGAACAGGGAAAGCATAAGTTTTGGACACTATAGAAATAAACAAGTGATCCATATTTAATGTTGGCTGACAGGTGTTCAAATACATTGCTTTTCTATTAGTGTGCGATCTCAATTATGGAACTTAACAAATGAGTTTTGTACTCGGGGGTGCAGCACTATTTTTTCCACTAGAATTGTGCTAAAAGAAAAACAATAAGAAACTTTTGCAGAAGCTGTTAATCACTGATTTCTCTTTATATGGATTAACTCTAGAAATTGTTTCTTTGGCGGAAGTATCTTCTATAGATTCTTTGGTATTTTTTGTTATAATTGTCTTTCCTTCACAGACTTTGCAGTTAAAAATGAGCATATATTCATTCTAAGGTCTAAAAACATGTGCTGGAAGGATGGCTCAGTGACCTAGAAGCTCTGCTGCTCTTACCGATAACCCAAGTCTACTTCCTAGCACCCATGTCTTGGAGCTTCCATCTGTCTGTAACTCCAGCTCCAGGAGATCCAACACGCTCTTTTAGCTTCCATGTGAATCTAAACATGTGTATGCACATGTGAATAAAATTAAAATAATTATTAATAAGAGTTTAGAACAGCTTAAGATGCTAAAGATAATCTAATTAAACGGTGATTTTATTAAAAAATCATGTATAGAATCACTTGTAACAATCACTTCAGTAGCTTAGAAGTTGGTAATAACGATGTGACTGAGACACTTGTCTTTGTTCGACTATTTCAATTATAATAAAGGGCTTCGTTTTGGTGACATGATATGTCCCCTTAGACTTATTTGTTATCAATCCAAATATTCCCCCAACCACCTACTTATTTCTCTTATTATCCTTTAGCCCCACCGCAAATGGAAATATTTCAAATATGTTAATCTATATCTTCAACTATTTTTCTTTTTCATCTTTTGTTTCATAATAGTCAACTGGATACAGGAAAGTTTTGTTACAGGCCACTACAAGCGTCAGTAAAGGGATGCAATCTAAAATAATTTCATGCTGTAACTTTATAAACAATAATATTCTTACCCAAATAAAGAACTTAGGAGCTCCATTGATTTGCAGAGAAGGGTGAGGTAGGGACAACCCCACCTCCCACTTCTTGGAATGAATCAACTTCTTAAGAAGGCTGAACAGATTCAACTCAAAAGAATGAGATTATCTCCTGCCGAAACAATTGATGAACATTCTATTTTAAACCAGTTGAAATCATGTATAACCTGAATATATAAGATGTCATTGATTTTTCCATGTTAATGTTTATTCAAAGAGATTACTGCAGAGCAGGCCATGACAGTAATCACAAACTAGCATGTGATACCAAATAACTGAGTATGTGCTTAAAGATTGTTAGAGTAAAAATTAATTAAACCAGAAAATGGATTAGAGATCATGAGCACAGACTGTGTATGTTACAAATCAATGGGTCAGATGATGCAGCTTCAGAGAGGCGCTGATATGACATCATCCTTCAGAATGATCTTTATTTGGAGAGAGAGCTTTGTGACCGTGGAGAGGGGCATGATCAAGCCTTTACACAGAAGAGTGTTAGAAGACAAGTAACATCAGGCCAGAGGTAGGGGCCTCCTTGAAGGTAGAGAAAAGAATCTTCCTTTAGAAAAACCTGGAAAGATCAATGAATATCTAATTTTATCCAAGGGAGTCTCATTGGGGGAAAATACCTACTCTTAAGGGTAGGCTGCACGTCCAGCGGTAGACGGGTTACAGCAAATGAACTCAGTGGAATCTTTGGACTTTCCTTATTTCATGGTGTTAATAATGTTGTTTGGTGGCTTTCTTTTTCTTTTTCTTTTTTAAAATTTTATCTTATTGTTAATTTTTATTCGTAGTCTTTTTTCTCTACTTTCACACTAAAGGACCTTTGGGTATATATTATGGCTTCCAGTTTAGCATTTTTCTGAGATTCCTGAACGTACAAATGAATGGTCTCTGCATGTTTCTTGTGCCTTTTCTCGGGCTCTTTTCATTCTGTTTGGAATGTAGTATTGTGATATGTTATGTTTTGTTTTATTTTATTTTATCCTTACTCCTTAGAAGCCTACTTGTTTTCTAATGATAGATATTTTGGATTCAAATGGGAGGGAACATGGAGAGAAACTGGGAGGAGAAGAAAGAGAAATCATGATCAGGATATTTTATGTAAGAAAAAAATTACTTTCAATAAAAGCAAAATAAATAAAATCCAATGTAAATAGTGGACAATCCACAAATCATCAGAGTTCTTTAAACCACCAGCTATCAATCTATGTGTCAACTCTGAAGTCTCTTGGGATTTTGGTATAGGCACAATGGTTAATATTGATTGCCAACTTGATAGGACTTTTAATACCCATGGAAATCAATGTTTGAGCATGTCTGCAAAGTTTTTTTTATAGATTATGGTTATTTGTGTGGAAACACCCACCCAAAATGTGGTTTGTTCAATTCCAAGGATGGGGCATTCCAGAGCAAATGAAAAAAGGAAAAATGAGCTGAATGTCAGCACCGATCACTCACTTCCTCATGACTGTTGATGGATGCAAGGTGACCAGCTGACTCAAGTTCACGTTGCTATACTTCCCTAACCATGAAGAACTGAGTGCTCAAACTGCAAGGCAAGACAAACCGTTCCTTCCTTTAAGAAGTAATTCTGGAGAGGAGATCCATTAGGAAGGAGTTTGAAGTGGGAGAGAGAGGGCCATCCATATACAGCATGGTGGTGGATATAAAAGTAAAGCTGCCAGGTCTCCTGAACACAAGGCATTTTCTGTCTTCTGTAGGTTTTGAGGGCGTGGCAGGCTATGAGATTTAATCTGGTTTAGCTGACATATAAGGAACAGAAGGAACAGACATTATGTAGGACCATTAACTTGCTACTACAAGAAGCAAACTGAAAGGGCAAAACAAAACATGGCTTGTTTCTGACTTAGGTATGTTCCAGAGTGAGCTGCAGGAAGGCATGGATTGAAGTGTGTGTGTGTGTGTGTGTGTGTGTGTGTGTGTGTGTGTGTGTGTGTGTGTGTAAGGGAAAGAGAGAGAAAGAGAGAGAGAGAGAGAGAGAGAGAGAGAGAGAGAGAGAGAGAGAGAGAGAGAATGAGAAAGAGAATGAGAGAGGGGGATCTGTGATATAATACTGTGTGTGGATATTAGCCAAAACTATTTATTCCTGTCACTGTCTTTGACTCATTTAGGATCCACAGTCAATGACTATGAAGACACAGTAAAAAAACAAAAGAAAACAGACTTTATCACTCCAAAGTATAAAAATACCATTACTCACCTGTTTCTGAAGATTGAGTTGGCTATGATGATTTGTGAAGGAGACAGTAGAGTATCCAGGGGCGGGTGCCACAGTGGCAGGTGCTCTATTCATTGTGCCTTTGCTTTGAGACAGGTGCCTCGCCTTGTTGGTGTCTAGAATATGTTATTGTGACCATCATGAAAACTATTTTAATACATATGCGTTTTTAGCTCTGGTGAAATGTATTTCTAAAAAGAAAAGAAAAGCATCTTAGGGCAGGGAACACTGCAATAATTGCACATTGCAGGAAAGTGACTCACAATGAAGCTTGATATTTCCATAAACAAACAAATATCCCATCCATCTCCAGACCAAACTCAAATGTATGGACCCATCCTATCCTGTGACTCTCAGAAATATACTGCCACAACATGCTCTGAGAATGTTAAAGTGTTATATCACAAGCACTTGGGATATCCTAACTCTTTTTCTCATTAAAAAAAAAAAAAAAAACCTAGCTATATACCAAGCAAACATTGGTTTGTAACAAATGCTTACTAATCTTTTCTAAAAGGCACTAGTACATTTTTACTATATTTATGTAAACAGATATTGAACCTCTGGGCCAGATACTTAGTTCTCAGCACTGCAGTTTCCTCTCTAGAATTATTTCCTTTATTTTAATTATTATTATAACTTACTCAGATTACATCCCAATTACTATCCCCTCCATTGTATCTTCCATTTCCTACCCTCCCACTCTCTTCCACTCCATTCCCTCAGCCTCTTCCTCAACCATATGACCAGAGCCTATCAGGTCTGATCCTGATAGCCTGCTTCCCCTTCCTCTGAGTGCCACTGGGCCTCCCCACCAAAGGGAAGTGACCAAACTAGGGGGCACCAGAGTTCATGTCAGAAGCAGTCCCCATTCTCCCCTCTACCATGAAGAATAAGTTGTCCATTGGCTATATCTGAACAGGAGGTCTAGGTTTACTGTATGAATTGACCTTGTTTGGTGCAACAGTTTGTGCAGGGCCCTTGGGTCCAGATATTCCATCCTTGATGGTCTACTTGTGGGGCTCCTGAACCCTTTGGGTCCTTTCATCCCCCCCCCCCCATTCTTCCACAGGACTATCATCTGGAGTCCAGCAGTGAATCCGTGCATCTGTCCTGATCTCGCACTTGGTGGAGTCTCTCAAAGAATATCTATGTTGGGCTAATATCCATTATAAGTGAGTATCAACCACACCTGTCTTTCTGGGTCTGGGTTACCTCGCTCAGGATGAGCTTTTCTAGTTCCATCCATTTGCCTGCAAATTTCAAGAGTTTCTTGATTTTAATAGCTAGTTAGTATACTATTATGTAAATGTACCACAGTTTCTTTATCCATCTTTTCGTTGAGGGACATCTAGGTTGTTTCCAGATTCTGGCTATTACAAATAAGACTGCTATGAACATAGTTGAGCAAATGTTCTCGTATAGTGGAGCGCCTTTCAGGTATATGCATAGGAGTGGTATAGCTGGGTCTAGAGGTAGCACAATTCTCAATTTTCTGAGAAAGCTCCAGATTGATTCCCAAACTAGTTGTACAAGTTTACACTCTCACCAACAATGGAGGAGTATTCCCCTTTCTCCATATCCTCACCAGAATGTGTTGTCACTTGAGTGTTTGATCTTAGTCCTCCTGACAAGTATAAGATGGAATCTCAAAGTTCTCTTGACAGTGTCTCCTGCCTTACAGAAGCTTCTCGGCCTCATGAGGTCCCATTTATTAATGGTTGACATTAAGGCCTGGGCCATTGGTGTTCTGTTCAAGAAGTTGTCTCCTGTGCCAATATGTTCCAGGCTCTTCCCCAATTTTTCTTCTAAGTGACTTGGTGTCTCTGGTTTTATGTTGAGTCTTTAATCTACTTGGATTTGAGTTTTGTGCAAGATGAGAAATATGGGTCCAGTTGCATTTTTTTACACATAGACCTTCAGTTAGACCAGCACCATTTGTTGAGGATGCTATCCTTTTTCCATTGAATGGATTTGGCTTCTTTGTCAAAAATCAAGTGACCATATGTGTATGGATTCATATCTGGGTCTTCTATTCGATTCCACTGATCAACCAGCCTGTTGCTGTGCCAGTACCATGCTGTTTTAATTACTATTGCTTTATAGTACAGTTTGAGATCAGGTATGGAGATTCCTCTGGAGCACCTTTTATTGTACAAGATTGTTTTAGCTTTTCTGGGTTTTTTTGTTTTTCCATATGAAGTTCAGAATTGAACTTTCAATGTCTTTAAAAAATTGTGTAGGTTTTTTGATAGGGATTGCATTGAATCTGTAGATTGCTTTTGGTAGGATGGCCATTTTTACTATGTTAATTCTCCCGATCCATGAGCAAGGAAGATCATTCCATCTTCTCAGGTCATCTTCAATCTCTTTCTTCAGAGTTTTGAAATTTTTTTCAAACAAGTCCTTCACTTGCTTAGTTAGAGTAACTCCTAAATATTTTATATTGCTTGTGGCTAATGTAAAGAGTGTGGTTTTCTTAATTTCTTCCTCTGCAAGCTTGTCATTTGTATATAGGAAGGCTACAGACTTTTGGGGGTTAATTTTGTATCCAGCTAATTTGCTGAAGGTGTTTATCAGCTGTAGGAGTTCTCTGGTGGAATTTTGAGGGTCACTTATGTACACTATCATATCATCTGCAAATAGGGATAATTTGACTTCCTCCTTTCCCATTTGGATACCCTTGATCTCCTTTTGTTGTCTTATTGCTCTGGCTAGAACTTCGAGTACTATATTGAAGAGATATGGAGAGAGTGAGCAGCCTTGCCTTGTTCCCGATTTTAGAGGAATTTCCTTGAGTATCTCCCCATTTACTTTGATTTTGGCTATTGGCTTGCTGTATATAGCCTTTATTATGTTGAGGAAAGTGCCTTGTATCCCTGATCTCTCTAAAACTTTAAACATGAATGGGTGTTGGATTTTATCAAATGCTTTCTCTTCATCTAAGGAGATGATCATGTGGTTTTTTTATTTTCAGTTTGTTTATATGGTGGATTACATTGATGGATTTCCGTATATTAAACCATCCCTGCATGCCTGGAATGGAGCCTACTTGGTCATGATGAATGATATCTTTGATGTGTTCTTGTATTCGTTTTGCAAGTATTTTATTTAGTATTTTTGCATCAATGTTCATAAGAGAAATTGGTCTGAAATTCTCTTTCTTTGTTGAGTCTTTGTGAGGTTTAGGTATCAATGAGACTATGGCCTCATAGAATGAATTTGTTAATTTTCCATCCATTTCTATCTTTTGGAGTAGCTTGAAGAGTATCGGTATTAGCTCGCCCTTGAAGGTCTGGTAGAATTCTGCACTGAAACCATCTGGCCCTGGGCTTTTTTTGGTTGGGAGACTATCAATGATTGCTTCTATTTCTGTAGGGGAAATGGCACTATTTAGCTTGTTTATCTGTTCTTTACTCAACTTTGGCAAGTGAACTTGATCAAGATAATTGTCCATTTTCCTTAGGTTTTCAAATTCTGTGGCGTATATGCCTTCAAAGTAGGATCTTCTTTGTATTTCTTCCGTGTCTGTTGTTATGTCTCCCTTTTCATTTCTGATTTTGTTTATTTCAATACTGTCTCTCTGCCTTTTAGTTACTTTGGCTAACGGTCTGTCTATCTTGTTGATTTTCTCAAAGAACCAGCTCTTGGTTTTGTTGATTCTTTGGACTGTTTTCTTAGTTTCTAATTTGTTAATTTCACCCCTGAGTTTGATTATTTCCAGATGTCTACTCTTTTTGGGTGTTTCTGCTTCTTTTTTTTCTAGGGCTTCCAGTTGTGTCGTTAAGATGCTTATGTGCATTTCCATGATGACTAAGGACCGTGAGCATTTCCTTAAGTATTTCTCAGCCATTCAATATTCCTCCATTTAGAATTCTCTTTTTATCTCTGTGCCCCATGTTTTAATTAGGTTATTTGGTTTGTTGGTAGAGTCTGTGATATGCCATATGAAAGACAAGAATAACTCTGTTTTCTTATCTTCCCTGTAATTGCTATGTGACCTTTCTTGCAGAAAGTCAAGTTGTATGTAAGACACGAGAGAGACCTTCCTATCATTTCTCCCTGCTGGCTAGTCATAGAGAGCACAAGCATTTTCCAGCTTGATCATCTTCATTTTGAAGATAAGTGACATTGTTGAGAAGGGTGGGGATAGGGGAGGGGAAGACGATGCTAAACCCAGATGCCAACACAATAGCTTTCTATTTTAATCAAACAGGACACAGTGTATACATGACGGCACGTCAGTTCACAATATAAATGTGAGGAAATGCTTGTTGTAGAGAACACAGGGACTGTGATAAAAATATTTCTCTTACAGATGAAATACTTTTGTGATCTTCTTTGTCACAGAAAACCATGCATTTCTTTATAGGAGTAAAGCTTCCGTTGTGCAGGTAACGCACTGGGTGCTATTAGAGCCAGAATATGTGGATGAAAAATTAAGATTCCACCCCATCCATCACTGTGTAGCAGAAACTCATCTTCTAAGTCCATGAAAGTAGTGGTGGTGGCCACCCTTTTGAGAGATGATGATGGCATCTCTTTTAGTCTCTCTGAGATAGTTTGAGGGAATGGAGACACATGTGTATGCCTGTATGGAATAAAGGTCAAAGGACAACTTCAGGTATAAGCTCTCACTTCCCACCTCCTCTGAGCCAGGCCTTCTTCCTTTGCCTCTGAGGTTAGGGACTCCTGTTCAGGTTGACACAGCAAGCATCTTACCCACAGAGCCTTCTATGTAGTTCTTTTCTCTTATAATTCTTAAATAGTTTTTGCTATATTCTTGATTTCTTCTCATATGTACTTATCGTTATAATTCATCACAAAGATAATTGAAAATTTCTCTCATTTATTGTGAATGGTTTTGAAAGCCCAAATAAATTTTAAACAGACATTAATTTTTTAATATTTGTTTTTGTGGAAGATGGTGGAAAGGCTTATCATGCGTCTTTGTGTGAGCAGGGGTATGAGTGAGTGTGTGTGTGTGTGCATAGTTTTAATGCACACAAATGTGAGTGTGTGCATATGCCAGCATGAATGTAGTTCAAGGATTTTCTCAAGTGTTAGCCCTCAACTTAGGCCTTAAAGGAGACAGGTTCTCTTGTTCCCACTGCATGTGCTAGACTATCTGGCCTGCAAAGCTTCGAGGATTCCCTTGTATCTAGGTTTCATCTCTCAGTAGGAAGGCTGGGATTAGAGAAACTGGCTGTGGCATCCAGGTTTACCTGGACTTTGGGAACTCAAGCACATATCCTCATGCTTTGTGCTAAACACTTTTATACTGAATCATCACCCTATGCCTTAATAGACTATTTTTAATGTATAACCTTCTGTTGGTTAACAATTACCTTCTAAAGGGTAGAAGAGAGATAAGTTCTAGATGGCATGCAAAAAGGTTAGATCAACAATAGAAAACATTAGTAGAATATGAGATGTTTATGTAGCAAGAAATGAATCTTTGATATATTTTATGTTTGTAAAACAGTGGAATTTACTGGTGGATCGAATGCAGGAGTGACATGAAAAATTGTGAAGATGATTTCAGGGATTATTTATTTATTTTTATTTTATTTTTTTTTTTTTGAGCAAGAAGAAATCTTTTTTTGTTTTTTTAATTAATTCTTGTTACATCTCAATGTTTATCCCATCCCTTGTATCCTCCCATTCCTCCCCCCCCCCATTTTCCCATTATTCCCCTCCCCTATGACTGTTCCTGAGGGGGATTACGTCCCCCTATATATTCTCATAGGGTATCAAGTCTCTTTTTGGTAACCTGCTGTCCTTCCTCTGAGTGCCACCAGGTCTCCCCCTCCAGGGGACATGGTCAAATGTGAGGCACCAGAGTACGTGAGAAAGTCATATCCCACTCTCCACTCAACTGTGGAGAATGTTCTGACCATTGGCTAGATCTGGGAAGGGGTTTAAAGTTTACCTCCTGTATGTCATGCACCTATAGTGGTAAATAAAATTACCTTACAAATGTCTGGAAATTCAGGTATTGCCTGGTCCCTCCTACAGTGTTCAACCCAGTGTCCTCTTCTAAATCCTCAGAGCTCTTGACCAAAAGAGAAACTCATTGTATTTCTATTTCCTTGCTTTCCCTCACAGCAACTCTGAGACATATTAACTACTTGTACTTTTCATGTTATGATTGTGATCTTAGCATATGATTATATACCTACTGTCTAGAAGATGCTTAATGAATATAAGTTGGTTAAATGAATGAGGAGCATTGAAATGTGGGCAAAACTGAGACATTTTGTTTCAAAAATAGCACAAACAGTTGTTTAAATAAATAGATATGAGCAGGAGGTGTGATGCACAGTTGTTTTATTGCATGTGGCATTCAGATTATAGGGCACATGCAGGAGAGGAGAGAGACCAATACATTTACCTAATGGTATCCATGGTGCTATTTGCTGTATCCTGATCTATATTTTCTTCCCATGGAATGTGCTTGTTTCCCATTAGTGCCTCATGAATTAAGCATAACTGCCACCAATGTAATTAAAATATTGATTGCCAAGAGGAACTGAGGATTCAGCATTAATTCATTCAGCAGAAACTTATTGAGCTCTATTATATCCCATTTCTTGCAATAGACTCCAGGGGGGAAATATATATATATATGAGATGCATTAAGTTATAGGTAGAATTGAGTTATGAAATAAAGTTCAAAACTCACCAAATACACTCTCATCTATGACTAACACTAATTCTAAGCATTATTAATTTAGGTTAGTGTCTGTCATACTTTCACCCAGAGACCTCTCCTGTCCATGATCTTAGGTTATAGTCAGTGAACCCATGCCATGCCTCTGCTCATTCTGGGGATTTTCTTCATAACATACTATTCATATTTCCTTAATATAGGTGAAGACTGGAAAAGTCTTAGAGACCTCTATCTTTCCAGGCACATATCACAATTACAAAAGGGACCCTGAGGCTAGAAAAGCTAAGTGATTGGAAGGAAAGGCATTATAACGGGAAGATAGATATAACATATAGACTTCATAAAGTATTGTGTATTATTTTATTCCTTCCCACAAGATAGTTTAGCTTTACTGTTAAGCTTAGTTGTTTAGGGATTAAGATGTTTTTAGATCTAGATAGATGTTTTAAGTTGATAATGATGAGCTATGATAGATATTGATTTACGTTCAGAATTTTAGATGCACCAAAATAGGGAAGATGTTTTCTTCAAGGCTGCCAAATATAAATAGCCAAAACACTATGAATGTAACATTTATATAATTCCTGATTGTTTCATAGGTCTTCTTGATGTAGGTAGTTTATTGTATATATGTGTAATATTATAAATGCATGTTAAAAAATAAAAAAAATTCATAATAAAAAGAAAAACAAAACACAAAAACAAAAAAAAGAGTTGTATATTGTAGGCTTTTCTTGATGAATTCTGTATTAAATCTGGGAGATGTGGTCTAGATTGCACTAAGTTGAGGGGGACTTGACAGGGATATTTCATTTCTTTTTCATGCCAGGTTGTAGTTAGAAAGCCAGATGTGTCGTTAAAAGTTTGTTTACATGATGGATTACTTTTTTCGATTTGCATATGGTGAGCCATCTTTGCATATCTGGGATGAAGCATCCATGGTCATGGTGGATGATCTCTTTGATGTGTTCTTCAATTCATTTTGCAGGCATTTTAATGAGTATTTTTATATCTACAGTGATAAGGGAAATTGGTCTGTAATTCTTTTTCTTTGTTGGGCCTTTATGTTGTTTGGGTATCAAGGTAACTCTGGCCTCATAAAATGAATTGGACAACATTCCTTTAGCATCAGCCTGAACGCTTTTTTTTTTTTTTAAGTTCTCTTAGAACTCTTGTGCTAAAACGTTCAGACCCTTGGCCTTTTTGCTTGGGAGACTTAATGACTGCCTCTATTTCACCAAGAACAACAATTAATATATGAGACCTCATGAAACTGAGAAGCTTCTGCACAGCAAATGACGCTATTATTTGACAAGATGGCACCCTACAGAATGGGAAAGGATGTTTCCCAACTGCAAATCCGAGATGGATGGCTAATACTCAAGATATAGAAAGAACTCTACCCCAGGGCTTTCACGAATCCCACTTGTGGTTTAATGATGATGCAGAAATTTGTATATAATTAAAGCTGTTGGCCTGTTGCTGGACTACTCTCTCAGCCAGCTGTCTAAACTTATCCTGAATTCTCTTCCACACTGTCTCTCCGCTTGGCTCTCCTTGCCTCTTTCTACTCAGTCCAACTCCCTTCTCTTCCACTGGAGATTTTTTGATTCTGCCACCTCTCCTGTGACTGCCTGCCCAGAAGTCTCCCAGTTCCTTCTTTCTGGCCAAGCTCTGAGTCATCTCTTTAATACAAAAAAGCCACATTCCAGTTTGAAGCAATCATCAGCAAGACAGCAAGATCCAGCACTATGCGTTGACCTTTGGCAGGTGAAGAAGGGCAAGTGTTTACAAACAGAACACTTTTGATGGGCCATGGACATTACAATACGAAAATCCTGCTAGCGCGCAGCTCTCTGCCAGCATGGCATTTAACAATTGAAAATCCAGGGACACTTCTTCTCAATGTGAGGAAGTTCATCCCCAAAGAACTCAAACAAACTAGATATCAAGAAGATCAGCAATCCAAGTAAAAGAGGGCTACAGATCTAAACAGAGAATTCTCTATAGGGGACAGTCAAGTGGCTTTAAAACACTGAAAGAAATGGTCAACATCCTTAGCCATCAGGGAAATGCAAATTAAAACTACTGTGATATTTTGATTTTATCTGTCAGAATTGCTAAGATGGACAAAGCACGTGACAGCTCATGCTGGCAAGGATGAGGATGTGGATGTGGAGGAAGAGGGATACTCATCTATTGTTGCTAGTCGTGCAGATTTGTCCAGCCACTTTGGAAATCAATGTAGCAGTTCCTCAGGAAGGTGAAAAATAATCTACCTAAAAATCCAGGCCATATACACAAAGGACACCTCATTCTAGCACAAGGACACTTGCTCAACCATGTTCAATGATGCTCTATAAATAATATCTAGAAATTGGAAAGAACCTTGATGTCCCTCAACTTAAAAATGGAAAAAGAAAATGTGGTGCATTTACGCAATTGAGTATTATTCAGCTGTTACAGAATAAAAATATCATTGTGAAATTTGCAGACATGTGATGGAACTAGGAAAAAATTCATCCTGAGTGAGGTATCTCAGACTTAAAAAGACAAATATTTTTCATGTATATGTGGATATTAGCTTTTAAATCATGAATACCAAGTTACAATGTACAGAACCACAGAGGTTAGTTAGAGACAAAGGGACTACAGGGAAGAGAAAGATCTTATTAAGAAAAATAAATAGAATAGATAATTATGAATGGATGGGGTTCTTGGAACAAGATAATCAAGCAGACCATGGGAAGTAATACAGAGACAGACTGCTAACATCAAGGGACACATTGATGGGTACATTTACACAATTGAGTATTACTTGCTTTTAAAGAAAAAAATATAACATTGTGAAATTTCCAGGCAAACCAGGGGAACTAGAAAAATAAATCATACTGAACGAGGCATTTGAGACCCAGAAAGGCTAAAGTGGAATGTATTTGCTTTTATGTGAATATTTGCTGTTAAGTCACAGGCATGGCTGTCCTGTGAAGTGTATTTGGATGTTAACAAAGCACTTAGCTTCTAGCGCTCAAATGGCTAAGAATGTTGTCAGGAGGCCTCTGAACCTTTTAGTAGATATTTCTACACTTTGTTGTAGCCTACCTAGTTGGTCTTCCATTCTATGTGTGTGAAGAGTCCTGACTTACTATGTTTTGTTCTGAGACTACAAATATTACATGAAACTGTTGGACTCAGGGATATGGAAGAAATGAAATTTGAGTTTCTAAGCCATGATCACCCACAGTTGGCTACAGAAAGAATTCTATCTTATAACCCATTGCTATTGTCAAACCAGTCCTTACTTCATTTGGCTGTGTATTGACTGCATGGGTTTACCGTCTACTCCACGTCTTCACGGCATGAGTCATTTTCTCACCCACGCACAGGGTTTATAACACCCACAGAAATTAGCATTTATTAAGAATGGCGATTCTCAATAGGCCTGGTGGCAGTCTTTGCAACAACATAATGAGCTTGACAATTTCCTCAAACTTGTCTTTCACACAGGCATTTAATGTCACTTTGTCAGTATGAAACAGGCCTACTCAGGGACCTACATCATTAGACGCAAACTACAATGAGAAATTTGCCACCAGCCACAATCTCTGCCATTGCTCTCTATCACCCAATAAACTCAGTGCTTTTGTTAGGGGTAGCCAAGTGGTCTTATGACTCTATTGGAAATGTCTAGAGGCAGTGTAGTAGGGTGTGCATACTATTTAAAGCCAAACCAAGGAAATGCCTTGGTAACACATAAACACAACCCATAGACACGAAATGTGATACCTAAAGATTATTGAGTTATGCCAAAAATACTGTGTGCAATTTGAGCTCAAAGGTACTGAGTCCTGATATTGAAGGGAAATTGTTAGCTGACTCAAATGCAGTGTGTCAGAATGAACTATTCCCACTGTAGACAGGCAGGGAGTGAGGGCTTTACGTGGAACTTATGCATATGGCTTCTGAGTCTCTTTAGTGATGCGCCTACCTGTATGTGTTTAGGATGGACCACTTGGGATTAGATAACATATGATAGGATTGACCTCAGAGAAGACTAGTATCACCTACAGCTCTTCATACATTGTGGAGCATTAAGAATTTCTCTCCTTGTAGATTTCTAGGACCATCTGTATCCTTTTATTTTGCTATTCTCCCATGCGTCTCTCATTTAGAGTCCCAATAGGATGCCTTCCCCTCTGTCCCAGTTTCCTGGTAAGTGAAGGCTTTCGTGGGACATGCCCCCCTTGGGCTAGTATGCAGATATAAGTGAGTATATACCATTTGATTCTTTCTGCTTCTGGGTTAACTCACTCATTATGATAATTTCTAGCTCAATCCATTTATCCACAAATTTCGGGAACTCAAACTAAGGCACCAGCCAAGGACAATACAGGAGGTAAACTTTAAACCCCTTCCCAGATCTAGCCAATGGTCAGAATATTCTCCACAGTTGAGTGGAGAGTGTGATACGACTTTCTCACGTACTCTGGTGCCTCACATTTGACCATGTCACCTGGAGGGGGAGACCTGGTGGCACTCAGAGGAAGGACAGCAGGTAGCCAAGAAGAGACTTGATACCCTATGAGAATATATAGGGGGATGTAATCCCCCTCAGGAACAGTCATAGGGGAGGGGAATAATGGGAAAATGGGGGAGGGGAGGAATGGGAGGATACAAGGGATGGGATAAACATTGAGATGTAACAAGAATAAATTAATAAAAAAAAAAAGAAAAAAGAAAAAAATTAAAATAAAAAAAAAAAAAAAAAAAAAAAGAATTTCTCTCATCCACATCAGTATGTCAGCTGCATTTGTCATTGTGCTGTTCTTGTTCAGGCAACCATGTTGTTGAGATTCAATGGGTACAAATTTCCTGTTATATGTAGAAGACCTTATCTCACAGCAGATATGCTGGCCCTCTGCCTCTGACAACATTTCTCTTCCTTCTTCTGCAGTGTTCCCTGAGCCTTAGGTATGGAATGTTGGTGTTGTGGATGTGCCAGTTGTGTTTGGACATACCACAGTCATTTGTTTGCTGCATTTGACGAGTTGTGGAATAGTAATTGTCTTCATCCATCACAAAAAAAAAAAAAAAAAAAGTTTTCAGTGAGGGATAGGAACTACATGTAATTGTATATATAAAGATAAATATTTAGATTATAGTTAGAAATTATACTAGTTTTAAAAAGGGCTCCTCTAGAGTCCATATCCTCCCTAGCCCTGTGTAGTTGGCTAACTTTATGCTACTGGGAATAAATTCTACCCTATTATAAGGGCCTTAATTCCAATTAGATAGCTGTTGTTTGTCACCAATATGTTAGAGTTGCTATTACACTACCGTGGACTTATTCTTAACACGTAACAACATTTGGCATGTTATTTGTTTTAGTTTGACTGTTTTTAGTATTGGTCTTCTCTCTTCCTCTTGTGTGAGCTTATTAAGACCAAATTTGTAATTATATCACTGATTTAGCTCCATTGTGCATGGGAGTGGTTTTAACTGCTAATTTCATACAATAATTTAATATCTGCCAATTCAGTGAATAGTAACCTGCAAAAAGTTGCTTTCTCAAACTAAGGCACCAGCCAAGGACAATACAGGCGGTAAACTTTAAACCCCTACCCAGATCTAGCCAATGGTCAGAACATTCTCCACAGTTGAGTGGAGAGTGGGATATGACTTTCTCACGTACTCTGGTGCCTCACATTTGACCATGTCCCCTGGAGGGGGAGACCTGGTGGCACTCAGAGGAAGGACAGCAGGTTACCAAAAAGAGACTTGATACCCTATGAGCATATACAGGGGGAGGTAATCCCCCTCAGGAACAATCATAGGGGAGGGAATAAGGGGAAAATGGGAGGGAGGGAAGAATGGGAGGATACAAGGGATGGGATAACCATTGAGATGTAACAAGAATAAATTAATAAAAAATTTTTTTTAATTAAAAAAAACTGCACTAAAAAAAGTTGCTTTCTCAAGTTTAGATAACCTTTGACTCTCTAAGATTTATGTTGCATGCTCAAAATTATATCTATATACTTAATATATACTTAAGATCATATAAAACAATAGGCGCACACACACACACACATGCATATACACACATGCATACACACTCACAATGCTCCACACCAGCTGTGTGTGCTTATGAATTTGAGGTTGTTTCTGTAGATATGGAGCTGTGATGCATATGCACATCATCACTTGTGTGATTTCTCAAAGCTGTACTAAGCAACTGTGTGTTACTGCTAAATCCAAGCAGACGCATGGTTCCGTCAAGGCTCGAAGCAAGCTACAGAAGCACTGGCATCCAAAAGTGGCCTGGCTATTTTCACAGGATGGGATAGCTTCTGACAATGACAAAATCAGAATGGACATGAAGCTGAAAAGTGGCCTGGCAGTAAAGGGGAGAAACAGTACCCCAAAGGCTTGATTGAAATACCCAATTTAACTCATTTAAACAATCTCACCAAGATGTAGCTTCTTTCTTACAACAAAGAAGGAAGTATTATCTGGGAAACTAGAATTAGGCTATCTAGCGTGTCATCTGTTTTCACTCTACAGCTGGCAAGATCTGGGGCCTCTGAGTAGAGACACGCCTGGGAATTCAAATTGTTTCTCAGCCATCCATGAAACCAAGCCAATTTGCTGAAAATAAATTCACCAAATCGAATTACTGAAATTCATGTTGTTACATGGTAACTCTGCCAGCCTCAATCTTACTGATAAACACTCTGCTAAAATGTGTGATTTAACAAATTCATGAAATTTGGTAATTATGATTTTAGCAAATAAACAGTGATTTAAATTCTTTCATAGGAACAGCACAAGAAATCAATAAGACACCGAATTTTGGTTGCTATTAACAATATACTATCTTATGAACGTTACATTTTAAAATAGCATAATTCTAAGTATTTGTACTTCTATTTTGAACATGCAAAATTTAAGTTTTGTAAGGGAATTGTCAATGCATATGAGATATTTTCACATTGGGGCAATTAATAAAACCAAGCAGATCAAAAGTGTTGGTTTTGTAATAATATATATATATCAGCAGAACTGGTTTGGCAAATTTGGGTGGTGATTCTAGCTCATCTGTTCTATCTAGGATTTTTTTTTCCATGGTTTATTATATAAAGTAGTTGCTCCAGCCACTTCTCAGTTTATTTCTATTCATACAGTCTATTATAGTTGACCTTTATGGCATACAGATCAGGCTTACTCAGACATTTTCAACTTTTGATATTGAATCTTTCTCCTAAGAGGTAACAAGAAGTTGTAGTGCAAAGTTTCCTGTTAGAAACAAGTTTTCAATGTTTCACGGGAGGCACGATTCTTTCAGCCTCTCTACTTCGCATCTAGGACCTCCTGGATGTTAATTTTTGTACTTTGTAAATTTAATAATGTCAACTAAAATGTGTTATTCAGGGAAATTATCTGAGGTTTTAGGCTAATCTTATAACTATTAACAAGAAATATTTGTATATGCGTACTAGATGGGTACATATATACATACATACATACATACATACATACATACATACATACATACAAAGCACTAATGAGAACTCTAAACAACAGATCATTTGTCAGCCTTCTTGATAATAAGTATATTTGGTTAACTTCAAAAATTCAATAACTTACCACCTAAAATGGCACTTTGGAGTCTGGAAATGTATCTCAGAAGTTAAGAACACTTGTTTCTCATACTCAGGCTTAGTCCCTAGCAGCCACATGGTAGCTCACAATCATCCTCCGACTCCAGCTCCGAGGAATCCAATACCTTCTTCTATCCTCAGTAGGCATCATGCATGTGCGCACACATGTGCGCAGGCAGGCATTCAAACTCATAAAATACACAATTTTTAAAAAGAATGATCAAGGCTGGTGGTGTAGTTCGGTTGTAGTGTACTTGCTTAGCATGTTCAAGGCTCTCAATTTGATTTTTCCCATTGCCAAAAATACGGCTTTAGGCATTTATTTTGTTCTAAGTGAACACTCATCAAAAAATTAACTTATATACAATGTCCACATCTGTGAATGTTAATAGCAATGTCATTTCATATCATAACAGGTCCACGAATAACAACAGGGAAAATTTGATAAGAACTACGTATCTCATTGTACATTAAAAAAAGCTGTCCTTAAAACTTTGTAGTACTGGAACCATACCCTGAAGCCAATCTAGTACCTAAGTCCCATGGTGGCTTGGCAAGTCATGGAAGCCTGCTGGACTAAAGAAGAGACACCAACAAAAGAAGAAAACGAATTTGGAGAAACTGAAGAAGTCAAATAGCTTAAAATACCAGGAAAGGGAGAGTGAGAAGTCTTTAAGTCATTAAGGTTAGGGCTGGAGAGATAGCTCAGAGGTTAAGAGCACTGACTGCTCTTCCAGAGGTCCTGAGTTCAATTCCCAGCAACCACATGGTGGCTCACAACCATGTATAATGTGATCTGGTGCCCTCAGTTGTCCACACCGGCAGAGCATTGTATACATAATAATAAATAAATAAATATTTAAGTCACTAAGGCATGATTTCAATGGGTATTTTGTCTGTTTTTGGTTTTTTCCTGCAACATATATTCCCTGTGAAATGCCACCTTCCATGGGCCAAGGGAAAGGGACTGATTATTAATTGACTGGAATTCCCAAAGCTCTTCTTTAAAACAAGCCTTTCCTTTTTTTTTTTTTTTTTTTTTTTTTTTTTTTTGACAATTATCTCAGGCATTTTGTTACCGTCATAGAAAGATGACCAACACACCCATTCAGATACAGCTCAGGAAACCAACAGACCATTAAACATATCATAAGATAATGAAAGCCAGCCAAGAGAGCTGCTACTGATGCACAGAGTTAAAAACTCGGCTGTTTCCAGTTATTGGGTAATCTAAATACTTTATAATACTTTTCCAGCAACTCTTGCACAGAAAGAGACAAAGAAGATACTGAGAAGACAGAAGACCTAAAAAGTTTTCTCTAAGATAGATGAGGAGCATGCACGCATTGTTTAAACTTCACAAAAGATACAGAATTCTAATCTGGACCACAGGAGAAACATATCATCCTGACTC
Organism: Acomys russatus; assembly: GCF_903995435.1. NCBI lineage: Eukaryota > Metazoa > Chordata > Mammalia > Rodentia > Muridae > Acomys > Acomys russatus. The sequence continues at coordinate 18,560,258 of NC_067152.1, read as the reverse complement.
ATTTTCGGCAATATTCTACCGACAAATTAATATACTACATTATACGGCAATTCTTAATATTTCATAATAATGTAATATTGAGCAACTTATTTTATTACTCATTCTAACATTTGTCTGTAAGTAAAAGAACTATATTTCCACAATGTCTTTCCACCTAATTGTTTACGTATCTTCATAGGAATAAGAGGTATATATTCCAACTAATCTAAAAAAAAAAAAAAGTTTAAAAAAAAAAAGCTTCATAATAGAACTAGACAATGTGTCATCTATGGCTTTGTAGAGCAGCATGGGTTTATATTCATTGCCTTTTAGTCACAGTGGCTGAATGATGTTCAGTGCGCAGGAGCTCAATTATATGGAAATTATATTATGACTTCATCCTGTGTGAGAGAAATCAAAGAGCCAAGTGAAGTGATTCCCAGAAGGACACGACAACATGCTGTTTCTGACCATGTTCTCTCAAAATGAGGCAGGCCAAGGCCATGTGCCAACATGACTATATCTCTAGTTCTAAAAACATCCACAAAACCATAGTTTTTCTCCCACAATAACTAGGCTTACATGATTCTATAAAGTTTGAATTTTTATTAGCTCAATATTATTTTCATGACTACAAGATGCTAGCATTTTCTTCATTTAAAAATGGTTACAAATTGCATCGGTATTGAAACATTTACCCTAAGATCTGGCACAGCATTTTTCAAAGGATGATGCCCGCTGTAGTTCAAGGTAGAGGAAAGTCAATAGAGATCGACGTACAAGTATACCACATATCAAGAAACCTAAAATATCTTCACACGTGTAAGCCCACTACTAATCTGGGCTTAGAAAACAACACAGAGTTTGCTTTCTTTCATCATATAATTTTGTAATAGGGAATTATAAAAAAAAAAAAAAAAGCATCAAACACATTGTCAAAGTGAGTTGTTGGTAATATCCTTAACATCAGATGAGTGAAAAAAACAAAGAATGAAATAAAAAAAGTGAATGCCTTTTTTTACTCTACAGAGAAAACATTTTGAAATTTATTTGATAATGTGAATATGCTCTGAACATGATGTTACTACAGATATCCTACAATAAATATAATAATGCTGAATAAACATCTACATAAATGTGATTATGAACGTAAGAACGTGTGCATACCTGTATATTGCAATGTGATTCAAGCATTTCTATTTCCTCTCTGTAAAGAGCCAGATACTGCCAAGTGGCAGTAGCTGTCTCTGGCTACCACCAGGCTCTAGGCAAGGATACCTTCTCCTCACCTACAGTGGAATATGTTTCACAGGTGCTGCTAACCATCCTCTTGCATTGTCTTTGTGAAGTGTTTAAATACCACCTCTACATGTTGTACTTCCTTTATCCCCCCAGCCCATATCATTTTAGTGCTTTCCCCTGTTTCTTCCTGTTTTGTCAATCTGATTCTCTTCAGTGCAGTGCATCTCCAAAAGGTTGCTTTGTCCTGCCTGGGAGGACTTCATGTCAGTCCAGCTTCTTCTTCTGATAGCTTGTTTGCACCGAACATCTTCGACTTCTAACTCAAATTAATTTTAAAAACTACTAGTGAGGACTCTGACTTTACTTTTATGTTTTATACATGACCTGCCGTCAAAAATCCTCGAAACGGCTCTGCATTTTCAACTCCATAGTTACCAGTTTCTGCAAGTCTTGCCTTTTATGGCTTATTTTCAGTAACACATAGTTACAGAATTTACTATTTTTCATTTCCTACACTTGGTTCCTCACTGAGAAGACATTCCTAAGTTGGACACTGTTCTGATTGGTGGAGGTAGAGACAAAGAACATCACTGTCAACTTTCTGTCTTCATATACAAAGGAACAGCTTGTTTATTATCTGTTTGCTTGACATATAAGTGCAGGTGACAGCTTTTCCTTACCAATTAGTTGGAGAAGCTGATTTCTGCATATGGATTGTTTAAAAAGAAATGAAGAAACACAATTAGAATTCTTGTGCTAAGAAACTGAAAGCACAGTATGCTGGGTTTTTATGTCGTCTTCATAACTCATTATAGAAGATACAATCTACAAATACTTTCATCGCAAGCTTTAGTAGAAAAGTAATCTAAAGAATGTTGTGTAGGGAGATGACAGAAAATGTAAGAATTCGTGTGGCATTATTGTTTTCAACAAATTCAATTGGGTCAATACTACATTATAATCATTATCTCATGGCCTTATTTAATAAAGGCTGTGGTTGTGACAACTTCGACTTTTCCAAAGAGAAAGTTACAACATACATTTGACAAATAAACAATTGGAATAATCACAGCATGCAATCAAGCTGTTAAGAAAACAGAGTTAGGAAATATAAATCAATGTCATTGTTAAGAAGATTGTTACATAAAATGTTTTCAAGGTCTCACATGATTGGCATGTAGCTAGTTTGAATCCATCGTCTGCTTCTTTCCACCCACCTTCTCACTCATTTTCATGTACCGGTTCCTCAGGCATCTCAGGAACTCTCCCCATCACAGACTCACACTGACTGCCCACTTCTTGGAAATTTCTCCACCCACCTTTGAGACTGTCATTTCCTCCACATATTTGCATATGGGAACTTCTTAAGGAGCTGCAGTCTGACAACCCTCAATTTTGATGACTCATTCCTCTTATCTCGGCCTACTCTTTCTTTTTATATTAATTTCTAAAATCTCTATCAATTAATTTAATTATTGTGTTTAATTTTTTTTTTTTTTTTTTTTTTTTTTTTTTTTTGGCTTTTATCCTTACTATAGTCTATGGTAGACAAGCCTAAATGTTTGCTTAGTTAATTCTGTTACAAAGTACACAGCATTTTGTCTGGCCCATTAAAAATTTCTCACCAATGGGAGTTAAAACAGTAGTTTAGTAATTGCAGAAATAAATCAGAAAAGGATAGTAGGACGCAAACACTGCCATCAACAAATTTAATTGGCAATTTAATTTTTTTGCTTAAGAAAACATGAAAACTTTGTTGAATAAAAATGCAAAACAGAATGCAACTAAAACACTTGCAATTAAAAATAAGTAGATGTGGCTATGGAAAGGTAGAAGTAGAAAAAACAAGCTGAGTGCTATAGTTTTAATGGTGTTGTGCTGTTGGGTTTTGCACAGCGAACACTGAATACCTGTTTGATACAGAATATAAAAGCGGTTTGAATACTTGGATAAGTATGCAACCACAGCAAGGGGAAACTGAAATTTTCATAGTATAACTGGGCATCTTATTTTTAAAATTACAAGCTTTAACCTGCCATAACATGAAGTGTCTTCAAAGTGACTTTAAAGAACCCAAGAATCTTGCCAAACATTTATAGTCTACTATTTCGAGGAGTGAATTCACCTGCTGAAATGAAAATCAGAGATAAGAAATCAGAGATAAAATATAACCTCAAGATTAGAAAATAATTTAGCTCAATAACTTACTAATATTGCATCTACTTTCTGTGATTAATTGATTGGTGATTCAGTTAATAAAATTGAACACCATTTCACCAGGAACCATTTGAAAGCATTCTAATATATATGTATATTATATATATTACATATTTATTGATTGACATAATATTTTTCAGAGTTATTTTCAAATGAGGAAGTAAGAACTCAGAAACAGTTAATAACATATGCCAAGTTTCATAGTAAGTGAGAGAGCCGTGATCAAACATAGGACTTTGCCACTATCAGGATAGGCCTATCTTCCCAGCAAATGGGAAATGCAGAATGGATGCACATTTGTCATCTCCTTGGAATTAGCCTATTCCTATACCTACCAAGAACAGTAAGTTTTCATAGAAGTGGAAGTTCCAGAAACAGAATCAAGAAACTCAACTAATTCAACTTAGAAAAGTTCCAATTGAGGCATATAATATATAAAATGTAGATTTGTACACTGGTTTTTCTATGCTCTGAAGAATTTCAACTTTGGGGGCTCGGCAGAGAGCTCAGTGGTTAGAAGAGCTTGCTGCTCTTCCAGAAGGCCCCAGTTCAGTTCCCCACGCTCTAACACCCTCCTGTGGTACGTGCATTCACTCATGTGCCTAGGAAATCATGTGCACATACACATGATTAAAAGTAAATTAAATCATTAAAAATATATATATAACTTTGAACTGGGTTAATCCTTGCTGGCTATAATTGCAGTTTGACAATTGTGTTATGTTCTAAGACCTTTGCTTCTGTGATATTTTAAAGGATAATTCAAATACTGAGAAACATAAAAAAAAAACTAAGGCAACATAATCCACAGAGGTATAGATGGAAATACATTGGATTTCTGTTCATGAATGAGTGACAAGGCATGCAATGGTTATTATTGACCATGAGACAGAAAGTCTGTGATTTGAGGATTTATTTACTCTTTAATTTCTGCTATAGACATCGTTCAACCTCAGTTTTTTCTCATCTCTTGTTCACTGGTTTAGATAATTTCAGTTATAGATCGGCTCTCGTCATGATTCTACAGATGTGTACAATGTGGACATTGCAGTAAGCCTCAAATGGAAAGAGAACAGCTGCATGCTAATCAGAGATGGGTTTATTGGTTGAAATAAAATTGATCTTATCTTTTTTTTAAAATAAAGCAAATTTTCTGCATTTTGTTACCTTGTGAACAGTCTCCAAAAAAAAAATAAAATAAAATAAAATAAAATCCTTGATGCATTGCAAATAAATAAATAAATAAATAAAAGAAATCACCCTGGTGACACTCCGTTCACTAGTTCATGTAAGATGTACATTGAAGTTCTTTCACTTTGCTTAATACTGATCTAGATTCTGGTTGTAAGAATAAAACTTCACTGAGATCTTGCATTATCAGGTTTCCTGTGTATTTGAAGGATACAGATAAACAGGAATTTGTTTCAATGTAATAATCAACTACGAAAGAAATTTCTCTGAAGGCACATAGAAACAGCCATTCTGCTCTTGTTTTGAAAGGAATCTTATATTTAATCCATGATGGTGGTTGAGATTGCTATTAGTGACAAATTCTTTCTTAAACGGAAACGTCTAAACTTTATGTAGTAAGAAGAGCATATACAATAAATTAAGGAGTGAGATACCATGGCACATTGTCAGAACATGTATTTCATCACATTACAGGAAAAAGTATGATTAAACTGTATCCTCCTCCAAAACCTATTTTGAATACTAACCTAATTATATAAGAAAGGAACCATATTTGGACATACAGCCTTTCCAGTGAGAGTCCAGGCGTAAGTAAAGGGGGGGGGGGGGCTACCTAGTTCCATAGGATTGGTGTGCCTCGTCAAGGGGCAATAATTGCACTCATACATGTTCACAGGAAAATGTCATGAGAAAATGAAAACAACCTATAATGATGTTCCTACAAACTCAATAACACCAGTAATTACTAGCAAACAACTAGAAACCAAAGGAGAGTCATAATAAATTGTTCCTATGGTCTTCAGCATGGGGAACTGCGTCTGTCTGGGTTTGTATTTCCAGTTTCAGATCTTTGAAGATTATACACTTGTGGTTAGCCATCTGGCAGGCAGCACTTCCTTACGTCAGCCATCGTATCCTACGCGGAAGACACGTTTGCAAAGTTAGAAGATTACAAGGGCAAACTGCAGGGGTGTAAATGATCATTCGGGTTTGTGAAAGAGTGGTGAGAGCCTGGACTTTCAGAAGTGTGTAAGTGCTACCTAAAATGGAAGTGAAGTGAAGTTTGCATGTTACAGAGAAACACCAGAAAGCTTGAAATTTGAATCAGACACACAAGCTGAGACATCAGAGAATTAAAAGAAAAAAAAAAAAAAAAAAAACATACGTCAATTCTTTGTATTGTCTTCTTTCTTTTTACTTTGTGAACTTCTGATTTTATGTTATTTCTCACTGTCTACTGGATTTAGGTTTGGATTTTTCTGGCTTTTCTTCCCAGACTCTTGAGACATATCATAATTCATTTATTTTTTCTCTTTCTGAATTTTTAATGTTATAAGTTATAGAGTTATAAGTTTTACGTTTAGGGCTACTTTTAAATTTTCTCAGAGGTTTTGATGTACTATGTTTTAATATCTATATAATGCCAGGATTTGTTTGGTTTATTTCTTGAGTTCCTCTTTAACCCACTCATCATTCAAGAATGTATTGTTTAATGTCAATGAGTTCCATTTATTATGATTTTTTTGTTGTCGATTTTAAGTTTAATTGCATTATTGTCAGAAATAATATGTGGAATTATTTTTATTTTTCTGACTTAGTTGAGATTTGTTTTGTGTCCTAGTGTGTGCTCTATTATAGAGACACCTCTCTTGGTTCCAGATAATAATATTCTTTATTTGATATTTAGAAAAATATTTTATAGATATATTTTAGACCCATTTAATGGATGCTGTATGATGTTGTTTAATTCTGATATTTCCCTTTTATTTTTGTTCAGATGACCTGTCTATTGGAGAAAATGGAGTTAATCTATGTTTTTACATCCAATGGTATTTTTTTAATGAAATTTGATGAGCCAGAGATTGGTGCTTATATGGTTAGGTTTATGATTTCTTCATGCTTAATTGTTCCTTTTGATCACTAAAGTGTTCTTTCTCTTCTTATTAATGTTAGCTTGCTGTCTATTTTGTCATATATTAATATAGTGGCATCTGCTTGTTTCTTAGTCCTGTCAGCTTTGTAAACTTTCTTCCATCCTTTCATTCTAAAGTGTTACATGCCATTGAAATTAAGGTGTGTACATTACGTAAGGAAGAGCCATCAGAGGACAAAAGAGGAAGATAAATGTCGGGAGTCTAGGGAAGAAAATCTATAAATCTTAAACATTTATGGAGAAGGGAAATTAAGCATTAGGAATACTTTTTTCTTACAGAAATGGGAGCAAACATCACCAGGTTTATAAAAACATAACTATCATGATGGAAAGAGAAGTAACTCTCATTGGTTTTGGTATTAGTGTACCTAGGATGCGTGATTAAGTTTACAAATTGCCTTAGAAATATTTATGTGTTTGGTCTAGGTTAAAGTGTGAGAGTTAAACTAAAATGTCACAGATTATAACATTTGATAATAGGAAGGATAATAAAGAGATGTATTCAAAGTTGTAAGTATGAAAAAGTGCTTAGGGGGAGAAGCGTGGCCCAGTTGGTCTAAGATTCTCACAGCAATTCACTCAAGATCATCACAAATAGTTTATTCATGACATGATGCACTTCAAATAGTCCAAACAAGGGAATAATGACTCTGTAGTTAAGTAAGACGCTTTTAAATTGAAAGCACCAAAGCAAATTGAAAATGGTTCAGAATGACCTAGCCATGATCTAAGTAATAAGTTCTATTTATATTTCCAGAAGATCCTTACACTGTAAATAAATACAAAAGTGCCTGAAAATAAATTGTTCCGTGTTCTTATCTAATATAAAGATTTCATCTCCATTTTTTGTAAACTTGGGGGAAGTACATGAAGACAGAATAGGTCTCCAGAATTTCTTAAATTATACACAGTAAACATGTAAAATAAAAGAGAGGTTTGACTCAAACCACTTACTGTTGTAATGTGATATGTATAACAGGAAAATAATGTCATGAAATGCCATAAGAGAGGCAATATTAGCATACTTCCCACAGACAGTAAATAAAGCCAGTGAATGTTGTCTGGTTCTTATGCTTTAGAAATATTGATTCATCATTCAAGTCAGTGATTTAGAACTTCAGTTGTGGTGCAATGAAACTTATAACCATCCTAAAACATAAAGGTAACAAATATATGAAACAGGGAACAGGGATGAGGAATTATTAATAAAAATAAATTGACAGTTTAAATCATAAAATATTTACTCAAATCTAAGATGTATCTATTCTTGCTGTGAGATTTTGAAGAGTTTTAATATTATTGTTTTTTCCCCCCAAGGACTGTGATCTAGAGTTTAGACACTATTATAGAAGTTTACAAAGTAGCTTTAAAAAGAGAAAAAAAATAAGCCTTAGCAAGCAAATACAGTGATTGCTTACAAGCATGTCTTCAAATTTTAATAAACCTCCATGATCCTGCCTTTTGATGATATGGATATCGATTCTCATAATATTAATTAGCCAGTGGGTTCTTAACATCTTTGGCACATGCATGAGTTTGGGAAATTACTTAGAGACTGACATTCACATACTTATATATTTGACACCACTGCAAGAACATGTATAAACTAGTCTACAGAGAGATTAGTGAAAAGAGCTGGGGGAATGATTTGATGATGAGGCGCTTGTCATCCAAGGCTAAAGACCAGAGTTCAGATGCCTACATCCCGTAGGAATGCCCATTGGAAGTGGTGGCCTGCCTGTAACGCATGCTACAGAGCTGGAGGCGGGAGGTGCTGTGGGCAAACTGGTTATATATTTAGCTTAATGAGTAAGCTCTGGGATCATCAAGAGTCCCTCCATGTAACATGTAAACTGACTGAGGAAGACTTCCATCATCATCTCCTGGCCTCCACATGTATAAGCGCACAAGTACCTGATCACCAACTTTGACATGCACCTACAGACATGTGAAAATGCCTGCAGGAACCCTTGTGTATCACACACAAATACACATTACAAAACATTAAAAAGATATTATGTTACAGGTTTTCACAGACAATCAGACTAATAGATTCAAACTAATGCAGGTTGTCAAAATGGAATGATGTGTTCCACTTCATTTGGTCCATGAGTTATTACCTAGTACATTTTATAATAACTGAGAGTATAAATAATTTAAGATGAGTGACTATTTTAGTTGCCTAAATATACTACCAGAAATAACACATGTTTTGTATAACTAGAATAAGTTTGTTATGTACAACTAGAACAGTAAGATTATTTCCCAATATAGTTCAAAATTTCAGGATAGAATATTAAATAAGTTTTAATTATTATTTAATAATGAAGAGTGTTATTGATGAAGTGTAATAATCAAAACTATTTCTGGAAAATTCTAAAACACATTTTATGTAGATGATATCTTGAACTCAAATGATTAAAGGGGAATATCCAAACAATAACTTTTATTACTATAAGTAAATTGGTAAATATATGTAAATTATTCATAAAATACACTGAAATTGAGTAATAAAATTACAAACACTTGTTAATTATGGTAGAAAATGTGTTAAGATATCAAATGACTCCCTGGGAACCCGCCAGCCACACAAGGACAGGAAACAGGAAAGGTAACTGTAGATCGTCACTTCTCCCTCTTTCCCACCAAAGCTAGCTACGCCCCGACTCCCACCCTGCCCTCCAATCCCCACCTCCCATTCTGATCTGCAGCTCTATAGGTGGCCATCTGCTCTGGACTACTCATGTTCTCTGCATCATCTCCAGCTAACCAAGCAAATTTTCTCCTCCCACCTTCCTTCTCTCCACTCAGCCCCTCATCCCAGCTTCCATGTACAGCTGGCATTCCCTGGGACACTAGCAACTTGTCTACCAGGGAATCGAGAGCCTGACTACAGACCTTCACTTCTCCACTAATTCTAGACCCTTAGTCTCACTCCCAGCTCTGTAGCTAATCACCTGCTGTGCCCTCCACTCCTTTTCTGCCTCTTATCTACAGAGAATCATTTGCAGATCTTTTCCTCCAACCTTCCTCCTCACTCGTCCTTTTGTCTCATCCCTCAACGCCAAAGGGCATTTCCTGAGAACTTACTGGCTAAGACCGCCAGAGTAGTAAGTAGGCCAGTAAGGCAAGTAGATGAGCATCATATCTTCCCCTTCTTTTCTCCAAATCCAATATCTTAGTTTCATCCCCAGCTTTGTAGCAAACTATCTGCTATGGCCTTTCCTCACTCACTGCCCGTACTCCCTGAAGAGTAAGCAGATCCTGGTGGAACACCCTGTTGTCTGTCCTCCTTCCTATGAACCCTCACCACACCCCCTTTCTAGCCCACCTCTATTTCTTAGTGTCAGCTGTTAATACTTAGAAACTTTTTGTACTCAGGACAGCTGTAGATATACACAGGACCATCCCAGAAGCATTTCCTGCAAGGCAACACACATCCAGCACATTCTTAAGACTTGATACCCTATGAGCATACACAGGAGGAGGAGATCCCCCTCAGTCACAGTCATAGGGGAGGGGAGTAAGAGGAAAGTGGGAGGGAGGGAGGAATGGGAGGATAAAAGGGAGGGGATAACCATTGAGATGTAATATGAATAAATTAACAAATATATTTTAAAAAATAAAATAAAAAATCAAAGTTAAAAAAAAAAAAAAAAGAACCAGAGAGGGAAACAGAAAGTAAGCAAAAATAAAAAAACCCAACCAACAAAGATAGCACCAGCTATTGGCATTGAAAATTACAATCAGCCCAATGTCAGGTACCCAGGCATCAGTGTAAAAACACAATCAATAATATCCAGGGCAGATATGTTACCACTAGAACCCAGTAATTCTACTGCAGTCGGCACTGAGGAAAACATACCTGAAGCACACATGGACCTAAAACTAACCTTTATGAATATTATAGATATCTTCAAAGAGAAAATGCAAAAATCCCTTAAAGGAATCTATGAAAACACAAACAAGTAGGAAGTGAATAAAATAGTTCAAGACCTGAAAGTAGAAACAGAATCAACAAGTAAAACCCAATTTAACAGAAATCGGAAAATGAAATATTTAGGAACTGGAACAGGAAGCTTGGAGGCAAGGTTCCACAAAATAATGCAAGAGATGGAAGAGAGCATATCAAGCATTTATGACAAGATGGAAGAAATGGATGCTTCAGCCAAAGAAGAATATTAAATCTAAAATACTCCAGGCAAGAAACATTCAGGCATTCCAAGACACTATGAAAAGAACAGTAAGAATAGAGGAGGGAGAAAAAAACCAGGTCAAAGGTACAGGAAATATTTTCAACAAAATCATCCAAAAACTTTTCTCTAACCTAAAGAAAGTTATGCCTATTGAAGTACAAGACGCATGCAGAAAATCACACAGACTGGCCTGGAAGAGACTTTCCCTTAACACATTATAACCAAAACACTAAATGCACAGAACAAAGAATATTAAAATCTGCCTGGGGAAATGACCAAATAATATATAAAGGAAGATCTATTAAGATAACACCTCTTTTTAGTGGAAACTTAAGGCCTTGGGAGATTTTATACAAACTCTAAAAAAAAAAAAAAAAAAAAAAAAAAAAAAAAAAAAAAAAAAAAAAAAACATGGCATCCCAAACTACCATATCTAGCAAAACATTCAATCAGAACAGATGGATAAAGACATTCTAAGATAAAGCCAAAAAGATGCAGCATTTATAATTCAGGAAGGAAATATTTAACCTGAAGATGTTAACCACACCCAAGAAAACAAAAAAAAAAAAAATTATCTGTAACCCAGTATATCAAAGGAGGGGCAAAAAAAAAAAAAAAAGCACAGAACCAAAATTATAGGAATCAATGGACAATCTCAACAGCCATCCCCCAATAATAAGACAGAAATCAGCAAAGTATATGTGAAAACAGGATCTATCTTTCTGATGCATCCAAGAACACATCTCAATATCAAGAATAGACATAACCTCACGGTAAAAAGACAGAAAAAGCAAGCAAACCAAGAAATAAGATGGTGTAGCAATTTTACTATCTGAAAAATTAAACTTTAACACGAAACTCATCAGCAGAGACATTGCCAAGACAGGAAACCTCCACCAAGGGACACCCAAGTTCACAAAAGAAACACTTGCATCTTAAATCACATATTGATTCTCACACTCAGATAGTAGATGACTTTAAAATGTCACTCTCACCAATTTAAGAAATTAACAATAAGAAATTCACTCAAACAAATGAGCAATAACTTAAAAGGGTAACTACCTTGAAACACTGAATCAAAGATGAAGCCTAAACATGGCAACAATCACTAAATAAATTAAATACAAATATATAACAATTTACCACAAGTTTTCTTACAGGGACATAATTTGACTTTACACATACATTTAGCAAGTCTGGAAGAATCTGAGAACCGTTGTAATTTCTCAAAAGACCAGTACAGAATAAATGTTCTTCAAGCTACTACAATGCTGCTATTCCCACAAAGTGAAAACAGGATACAGGAGTTATAACAATTACATTATAGATCAGTTACACTTATAAATGAAATAAATGTGCAGTACATAAGATATAATTCTACCTGTTATGATAGCGCAGCATTACACACACATTACACATTTAACACTATGAATATGATAATTTTGCCGTAAAATCAAGCAATAAAATATTGTTTTATATTTGTAAATAAATGTGCAAAACAAATCTGCTGGAACAAATAAAAACAACTTGGGTGACTATTAAAATATTTTACATAGTAAGCATACCTTCTGAGACCAAAGTTCATGCTCCTATAAAATTCACACTATGAGTTATAGGTAGCCTACTGCATAAAGTAGCTACGAGAAGAAGACGTGCATTAATCTCTGCTCTACATGCACCACTGTTAACACTTGCGAATACTAAGTAGAGGACACTGTGTGGTAGAGAAACATCCCTATATTGAGTCTTGACTCTGTGTCTGAATGAGAAGGAAAGTTCATATTAATATAGCAACTCAAACTTGCTGTGCATGAAATGGCATCTTTAAGTAATATGGTGTTTGAAGTCTATAAAGCTCCTGACAATCTCACAGTTCCACATAAAACACATAGTGTTTTTTAAACTCTGTGTCTTTGCTTTTCAGTAAGATAGTCTTTATTGGTATCCATAAAACATGGATTATCTTAGCACACCTGACAGAAGACTTAGTAACTCATTGATTATATATTATGTAAACACATTCCCTTTATATATAAGGACATTTTGCTCCTTTCTGATCTACAGTCACATTTAGTCCCTATTTTTTTTTACCCTCTCTCTTATTCTCTTCTTATTCGTGATGTTTTATATTAGGGATTACTAGTGACCAATGATAGCCATGAGTTTCAAAATTGCCTTGCTCAGAGATTGGATGTGTCTAGTTATTGCAGTGAATTGTGGGGAAGACTAATACATCCAACTCAGATCATGTCACATAGTTTACCCTCCCTATAATTACTTTCTCAATCTGCCAAGCATTTTTTCTCACATACAGAATACTATGGAATGACAAAATTAAATCAGTATTGTTCTTAATTGATAATGAATTGATAGAAGAGATAATTAATGAATATGCCCTAGAAAAGATTTACAACCAGCAGGAAAATACAGAATGAGTGACAAACATACATTTGTTTAAGACAATGAGACACTTGGAGGTGTTCTTTAGAGAAAATCACCCATGAACTACATTTGCTCTTTTGTTTCACCTTAAAGCTATATGTGGTGAGTTCCCTGGACTATATATAATGCATTAGAGATACAGAGATGAGATGAGGCTGGGCCCCTGTCATAGCGGTACTCACAAGACAATGGTTGATAGAGCCCAAACCCATGGATTCCATAAGATCGATTCTGTTGCTATGGGGTATACCTATGGCTTCTGATGATGAAGGAGACGGCCCAAGAAAAGTGATGCTTGATCAGGGTGTAAATAAAGTCTAAGAAGACTCATTCCAAAAAAAAGAAAAAAATAGAGATGATATTAAAAACCCTGCAATTAGCACATGTTCCATGAATATTCCATCTGAGGTTCCTCGGGGTTTTCCTTTCTTTTGGACATTTGCTCAGGTCCATGACCTAGCTGTCATTCCTGACTCGCCATATCAAATTCAGGACTTAAAGCTGGTGACATGAACTGTCTGTCTAAGAGAAAACCAATGTCTGAAAGCTAAGCCACAGGCGAATTTGCAAGCCACATTAGACTCATAGGCATTCACAGCCTTTAAAACAATCCTAAATGTGGTTATCTTCAGGTCATTTCTCACTGGGTTTTAAAGACATCTAAAGGATAAAAATGAATATCTCCCTCTCTCTAACTCCTGTGTTATTTCTATTTTCTCTAAGAGAGGGGGACATCTAATGGGTTGGTCGAAATCTTGCATATTTACTGGGTTCTGTTGCCAACAGCATAGAACCACAGAGAATGCACTGTGGCTGTGTTCTCCAGATTTCCGTGGCCTCTCTTTTCATCCTTGGATATGCTGGGTAATTTCACTGTCATTGACAAAGGACATGAGATTTTTCTCACTGGAGTCCCATCTCTTTTGATTTTCTGTCAAAGTGTTGCTATCCTGAAAAATCAACATTTTTTTTTGTGATGACCAGTGGTATAAACTTGTTTTGTATTTATTATTAAATTCTGTCCTGACCTAGTTTTCAGCTTATACTTGATGCTGGTTAGTTCACTTTCTAAGCCTCAAATAAATCTATACCTGCTACTTTTTGTTTTGGATTTACACACTCTTGAGCTAATATGTACTTGCTTTGAATACTAAGAGAAAGATACCTCCTATGACAAGGAACCCAACTTTACTAAAATTAGCCACTCTTAGAGATTCTGTGCAAACTCTTCATCCCCAGATCAGTTGCCACATGGGAAATATGCCCTGCCCTTCTGCCACTATTTGTTAGCTTTTCCTCAGAGCCACCCTTTTATTCCCCCCCTGCTAGGAAGCCATCATACTTGCAGAAATATAAGTCACAAAGAAAGCTGACTTTAATTCATCAAAGGGCCATTGTGCCATATCATTCAATCCAAAAAAATTAAAAGAGGTTGGTTTTAGAGAACATAGTATGAGATAAGACTGAGGAAGTACGATTATCTTTTTTATTGAGATGGGATGTGCTTGTACTCATATTAAGGTCTTTTTGAAAATATTTATTTATTTTTCTTTTTACACATACATTTATATTATTCCACATATATACAATAACCTACGTATAGCAAGAATACCCATGACACAATCGTAATAAATGTTATAGTCTTATTGGTTTGGATTTTTATATACGACAGCCTTGGAGAAAACATAGTTATTATCTTGGTTTGTCTAAAATTCTGAATGTAGATCAATCTCCATCACATCTTGGCATTATCAACTTAAAACTTCTATATAGACCTGAAAACATTTTAACCCCTGAGCAACTAAGCTTCATTGTAAAAACTAAACTACTTGGTCCTCAACTCCATCAGAGAGTTCAGAAGGAATAAACTTGATTACCTGAGTGTGCCAGGAATGCAGGTTGTTAGCTTTCCAAATGAGAAGATGACAGACAAAGTTTCTACCTGCATAGTCCCTCAAAACTCTCTATAATGTTGGAGCATCTTCTTCAGCCTTCTGCCCAATATAACCATGATTATGCCCCAACTCTAATATATATATATATATATATATATATATATATATATATATATATATATATATATATATATATATATTATATATATATAGAGAGAGAGAGAGAGAGAGAGAGAGAGAGAGAGAGAGAGAGAGAGAGAGAGAGAGCACATAGTGGCTCCAGTGACTCCTCAGTGGTTAGGAGCACCATTTGCTTTTCCAAAGGGCTTGAGTTCAGTTCTCAGCACCTATATTTTAGCTAACAACCTCTGTAACTTCAGTTGCAAGGAACTGGATGCCCTCTTCTGGCTCTGAAGTCACTTCACTCATGTTGTTCATAGAGCTGCATATAGGCAAAATTTCACTACTCATAAAATAAAACAAACTAAACTAAACTAAAACAAATAATAAAGTACCACCTTGTTCTTTAGGGATGTTCAAGTTTGCTGAACTAAACTGTATTTTCTTTTCCATTTGATCGTCTTCACTGCACATAGTTACTGCAACAATTCTAGTGGAAATTAAAAATCAGCCACTACCTAAGGAGAATATTCTAACTTTTCCACAGTGCTTGATGATAATGTCGTCAATATCAATAGAGGTTGCCCTGTATACAAGATTTGTGCCCTTAGCCTTGCGTTACAGTGGGAGTATGCAAAAACGTAAATATTTGGAAAACATAGCATGTAACAGGAATGAAAGTCATTATAGGATGTAATGGTTCCTATCGACAGATACAAGGTCATTAGATTTGTGTATGTCTTATTTGGTTTACCTTTTGCTCAACTAAATGCAAGAGCCTTTCTAAGAGTAGTAAGCTTCTGTATCAGTAGGACAATGGGTGACAAAATGGTTACATAGAAACCAATTATCAAGGGAGCACAGACAGGTAAGTAACCTCCTCCATTGATTTTATGCCGATAGCTATAGTAAAGTTTGGGTGGCTTTTCCTTGATATCTCAGAAAATTTTATAAATTCGTCTGTTGGGCTTGGTAAGAACTGAAGGTATTTGATGACATTGGAATGAAGACCTAAATAGTCACCAAGTTAAAAATGTCTACCAGAGGGTATAATTGTGTAGATGAAATGAAAGAGCGTCTAAATGAATTTTCCATGCCTTATTGTTGAGCAGCTGCATAGCTATCTAAGAAGGAAGAGGTTTGACTAGTGCAATAGGTCATCAGAAAGGGCTTCAGAGAAGGACATAGTTAATAACTAAAACATGTAGCGTCCCACTTTTAATTAAAGCTTTAAATGGCTTAACTTACTCCAAAAGAAGAAAAGACAGGAAAGAATGAAAGAAGGGAGGGAGTTAGGGAGGAAGGAAGGAAGGAAGGAAGGAAGGAAACAGAAGAAAGAAAACAAACTTGGAAATACAAATGGTGAGGATCAGCAGCAAAACTGAAGTATTTTAGATCCTGTGTTGTATAAGCTTATTTAACTCATTCACTTTTTGCCCATAGCTTATTTAGCTTGCTCTCTTATGCAACACAGCACCACTCGTCCAAGGGTGGTAACATTATCGTGAGCTGGGCCCTCCCACATGAATTGTAAATCAAGAAAATGCCTCATATACATGCCTATAGGCCAACCATATTGAGACATTTTGCACCCAATACAGATGAGACTTCTCAAATGATACTACTTTATGTCACTTTGACATATGACAAGTAGCACACATGATTCCTTTACAAATGCACATTCTTCTCTTGACTTCTTCTTAAAAGATTTATCAATCCTAAGTTTCTGGGTCATAGACTACAGTTTGCCCAAGATAGCTACAAATGCAGCTCATCCCAAATATATACATTCAATCAAGTTAAATATTTTCAGAAGTTTTAAATATTCTTTATAAAATAAATTTTGATCATATTCCTCCCTTCTTCCAACTTTTTCAGTATCCATCAAACTTGATATTCTGTCTCTCTATTATTTATCTACCAACCTATCATCTATCTATCTATCTATCTATATATCTATCTATCTATCTACCTATCAACCTACATAACTATTTTCTGGATCTAGCTCAAAAGACAAGCCAACAAACAAAATAAACATAAATGAAGCTTCAACTCCCCTGCAACCTACAACAGCAATCTCCTTTCAAGATACACTGGTGCAATAGTGGCACAAATGTTATTGGAGTAAATTTATTATATCCTGGGCCTATTCTGTGAAATGGAACCAATGGAAAATATGGATAAATTACCCAAGATCCTGACACTAGATAGGTCATGGGCCTAGGAAAAACCCTACTACTGTTATTATGCTAAAAAATCATATCAATAAAATGGCTTCTAATGGTATTGTTAGACACATTAGACACAGGGATTTTACTTGTTTATTTTTTAATAAGTGGATTGTTAAAAGATGGCATTTCTTTGTGTGACGTCAACATGTTATAGGGTTTTTTAAAATAGAGCTTTTGCAATTTATGGTTATTATTGATTTTTTCCAATTTTAACCCTCCATTTTCATCATCAGTTCTCCTGATCTGGTCACAATTTTGTATTTGGATATTTGGAGCCCTGTAGAATGTTGAGAATTTGTCCATTTGTATCAAATCCATTATGGTAGAAGGAAATGTGATGTGCAGGGGAGAAGAGAAGCAGAGATCAAATTTAGGAACTGAAAGTTAGTGATTTAGAAATCAAACAAATTTAGACTCCAGAGCATTTAAATTAAATTATACTTCTAATGTGACTTTCTCATGACTGCAAGAAGCAATTTAACGGCTTTATTTAAGCATTTTGAGTGGAAGTAGGAGCGATGTCAATGAATTAAATATGAACTCTTGCTTCAGATGAATTCATTCTTCAAAATGATGCTCAGTGGTTTTAATAAAGTACTACATTATAAGGACTGAAAGGAGTTTGAGGTAGGCTGTAATGGGCTCCTAAGCTAATAACATAAGTCCATAAATGACTTATAAATGGTGATGAGAGCCTCCAGAAAATCCGTCTATGTGATGATAGCACCAAATGATATCCAAGGAACATAAATTTAATGTTTTCCTCTCAGAATCTTTGCACTTACTAGCACACCCTGCGTACCAATACAGTTCTGCTAAACGGAAGTATAATTTAATTGTGTGTTAGGAAACAAAGATCGCAAACAGTCTCCGTGCTTGCTTCCATGGTTTTCTTTCAGACTGTAGTTCTTAGAGTGCTGTAAATAACAGGAGTGGTTGTTGGTATTTTATTTCAGTGTTGTGCTGATGTATTCGTGACAGAGCACACGATTAATTTTATCAGCAAAAAATAGGACAGTAGCTTGAGAATCCATAAGAGCTGCGACAAATGGATAAGCAGACGTCAGATGTTTGTTCTTAGGAAAAAACAATTATACAGAGAGGGCTTAGCTCTGAATGATTCCATCAGAGGACAATCTGAATAGTTGTTGTAGGTAACAGTATTTAAACAAAGTGTTGGATCATAGAAATACCCATAAGTTCTTAGGACTATCGGGTAGAATACATTGCTCGTTTCTGTTGAAACACACCCATCCCTCTCCAGAAATGCAAGACAGGCAACACAATTGTATTTGATGAAGTTTTAGAAAGTGGAATGAATAGATGGATGGGTAGAGAAGAAAGGTAATAGGGGACTTAATGGAGGAGGTGAATGAGATCAAAATGCCCTTCCACGAAATTCCCATAAAGCTAATACAATATAACAAAACTAGAAACTCGCCATTGGTGTGTACACTAAGTAGCTTAAGTGTAGTTAATTCTATCATAGTGTATAAATGAAACAAAATGTCGCTGATACACTTCCAAATTACTCCACTTTCATTTCTTAACAAATAAGTGAGATAACAGAACAAGGTTTATACAATTATTTGTGTATAAAAAATTGGCATGAATGCCTTCAACTACTCTCATAAAAAAATTCCCAATTAATTTAGTCCTGATGCTATTTATTTAAAAATAAAATAATGTAATTTTCCTTTTCTCAATCTGCATATTTAAATGAAGTATGTAATACAGCTAAAGACCATATGTACTGATCTTGAGTAAAAATTAATTGTGGAATTCCCAACAATATATTTTCTTTAGTGTTTTATCTTTATTTGTGAATACCTAACTTTGTGCTCCTATTTTAGATACATGCATTATTACATAATCTATGCTGGCTGTAATCTCTAAGGGAAAATTTAAAAACTTTCTTCAGAGGACATCTATGTTGGCCTAATAGTCACTTTTAAGTGAGTATAAACCATATGTGTCTTTCTGGGTCTGGGGTTACTTCAATCAGGATGATTATTTATAGTTCCATCTATTTGCCTGCAAATTTCAAGATTTCTTTCTTTTTAATAGCTGAGTAGTGTTCCATTGTGTAAATTAACCACAGTTTATGCATTCTTTGGTTTGAGGGACATGTAGGCTGTTTCCAGATTCTGGCTATTACAAATAAAGTTGCTAGGAACATAGTTGAGCAATGATCGCTTCCCCTTGGCAGCAAGGCCTTGCAGACACACACAGTGGAAGGGGATAGAGGCTATCTAGATGAGACCTGATACACTGTTGACAGATTGTGAGAAAGGAGCCCCACCCCCTGTCAGAGGTCTAGGAGAGGGGAATAGGACAGAAGGGGGAGTCAGGATGGGAAATGGAAAATACAAGCAAAGGGGATAACAATTGGGACATAAGATGTATAAATTATAATAAATAAATAATTTTTAAAAACCTTTTTTCCAATAGATTTCCTAACTTAGTGTTCCATCACTGTTGGTTGGACACCTCTGCTCTCTGCTCACTCCAAAGACTCTCCTTAGGCATTTTAGACTATTTTTTGTTTTGCTTTTTTTTTTTTTTTTTTTTTTTTTGGTGGGCGTAGTTTAATTGCAGGAAATGAAACACAGTGCTTTTATCATTTTGCTGCACTTTTGGTTTAAGATAAGGTTTTTCTAAATTTTTCTGTCTTTGAACTCACTCTGGATCTCAGGCCAACTTTGGATTTGATTCTCCTGCCTCAGCCTCCTGGGTATCTGAGATTACAGTCTTCACCAGGCACAGAATAAAGCATTTGTTTACTGAATGCAGCAAGAAGAGATTGTGTGTCCTGCGCCCCACTGCTCCTTCAGCAAGAGTGCTTGCCTTTGTCTTGACTAACGTCATGACTTCAACTGAACATTATTTCAAGAGATCAAGACGACTTTCTCACGTACTCTGGTGCCTCACATTTGACCATGTCACCTGGAGGGGGAGACCTGGTGGCACTCAGAGGAAGGACAGCAAATAGCCAAGAAGAGACTTGATACCCTATGAGAATATATAGGGGGACGTAATCCCCCTCAGGGACAGTCATAGGGGAGGGGAATAATGGGAAAATGGGGGGGTGGGAGGAATGGGAGGATACAAAGGATGGGATAAACATTGAGATGTAACAAGAATAAATTAATATAAAAAATTTAAAAAAAAGATTATTTAAATTCTTTATTTATTTTTTTGGACTCAAACCCAGGCATAAGCCAACATCTAACATAGGCATAGTCTGACAAGTGACTGAAATGGATGACTTAAAGAAGAGATAGACTTTGTGTCACTCATATCCAAGCACATTATCACAAAGCTCTCTGCCCAGCTTACTGCGATAGCCCAGATGAACATGGAACATATCTTTTCTGCTGCTCTATCATTGTGCCTGGCAGTTAACAAGTATTATTTTACTCTTCTTATGGATTGACAATATATATATATATATATATATATGTGTGTGTGTGTGTGTGTGTGTGTGTGTGTGTGTGTGTGTGTATACATATATATGTGTGTGTGCTCGCACACATATATACTGATACATATATATGTGTGTATATGCATATATGTATATATTAGAGATAACTAAAAGCAAGTTTAGTAACACTAAAGGAGTGGCTCAAGACAGGAATATCTATTAGGAGCACAAGGTTTTTTTTGGCAGCAAACCATGTGTTTGTGGTCTGCCAGGATGACTCAGTAGGGGAATGTGCTTGTCGCCAATCCTGACTACTTGAATTTGGTCACTGAAACTTACATGGTGAAAAGAGCACATATCTAATCCTGAGATCTGTCCTCTGAAATCCATAAATGATCCATAGACACAGACACACACAGACACATACACCACACACACACACGGCACACATATTAATAGAAAATAAATGTGAACATATAAAGAAATTAAATGTTGTCTTTATATAATGTTGTGAGATCTATTTTTATTGATGTTCCACAAATATATATATATATATATATATATTATATATATATATATATATGACAAGCATGTGTTTATGAAATGGGAAAGACACAATGGTTTGTAGAATAGATTTTGTACAGATAGAGAATTAATCCAACTAAAATATAACAATGGCACACATCTCCAGCTCCAGCAAGACTCTTTCTGCCACACTATTTCATCTAATTTGCTTTTCATTGGTAGCTAAAATGTAGTATTCCAATATTTAACCTGAAGTAATGCTTCTATTTTGTTCTGCCAATTGCTCTACTCTGGGATAAATCCACTAGCCCATTCCTGCTAGCCTGAGATATTTTGCTAATAAGATATTATGGATCATAATTGACCTAAGTGTCCTTTGGTCATTTCTGGTTCACAAAAGAAACAATAAATTAGCTGTAGTCACAAATCACACTAGCTGCTAAGTAAAGAAACTTTGCATGTGGGAATTCAAGGAGTTGTTCTTAATACTGCAAAATTTAGAAGTGTCTACAAGGATAATAGTTTTCTCTCTAACACTATGAGGTGACAAAGTTTTCTTTGGGAGTTGGGAGTTTCAGTTTGACTTTTAAAAATCTGTAAAACCCATAGTCTCTTAATCATTGACTCTCTGTCTCTCTGTCTTTTTGTCTCTATGTCTGTATCTCTGTCTC
Organism: Acomys russatus; assembly: GCF_903995435.1. Taxonomy (NCBI): domain Eukaryota; kingdom Metazoa; phylum Chordata; class Mammalia; order Rodentia; family Muridae; genus Acomys; species Acomys russatus. The sequence continues at coordinate 18,538,192 of NC_067152.1, read as the reverse complement.
TGTCTCTCTCTCACACACACACATGCATGTGCACGCACACACACACACAGAGAAAGAGACAGAGAGAGAGAGAGAGAGAGACAGACAGACAGAGAGAGAGAGAGAGACAGAGAGAGAGAGAGAGAGAGAGAGAGAGAGAGAGAGAGAGAGAGAGAGAGAGAGAGAGAGAGAGAGAGAGAGAGAGAGAGAGAGAGAGAGAGAGAGAGAGAGAGAGAATATTTTATAAACACATAGCTACCTTGGGAGATGACATCTTCTCTGACATTTTTCAGTCTCATTGCAGAAGGAAATCCACAGGCTTTTGTCTTCAATGCAATCATTTGTAACCTGTTTGGGTAATTGAACTGTCAACTTGGCCCCAGCTGAATCCCCTGGCCATTAGACAAGTGTTTGCTTTGTAGTAGTCAGAGCTACTGTTTTAATATGCCTTGTTAGTGCAAATAGCAATGCCTCAAATCTACCAGTACAGAGAAAAATAGTGTCACACATGAGAATAGGCTGCCAAAATAATGTGTATATAATTGAAATGATAAACAATCTGTCACCAAATTCAACATATCAGTTTAAATTTTTATCAGAAATCTCCAGACTGACTTTCTTATGCTTCAACTGTCTTTGTTAACTATAAATATTTAAAAATTTAATTTTCCATGTGTAGTATATTGATGTTTCATAACCTGATTTGTTCCAGAATAGTGCCCCAAAGCATTCACAGTTGAATGGAGATAGAATACATTTGTCTAATTCTGAGAATTATTTATGGTTCTCTTGGTGGTTGATGTGTTCTTGGGAAAAAAAGCAACTAAATATATCCCCTAAAAGTGCACACTCTCCTTTGACATACTTACCACAGACAAGATGTAGGTTCGTTTTAACCCCATCCAACACTATCAGGCCAATGTCAAGAACTTTTGGGATCACAAGTGTCTCGTGTTGCTTCAAGTTGACCAAGAGTGATATTTTTGACTCAGTGCAGGCACCAAGAAGGGTATTATAGCTTCACTGGCTCATGAGCAACACAAATTGAATTAAAATTATCAGAGGAAAGGCTCTTCTTCCTCAGCTTGGGGGACATAGCTGCCGCTTACATAGTATTTGTGTCATTTCGGTCTGTGGTACAGCATCAGATATCCAAGCACCTTCATTAGCAAGTGACAAAGCTGTGGTGGTGTATCAGATTTCATCAGATTTATAGAGCAAAGAGAATTAAATAAATTTCCTGTAATTTAAAACAATTGCCTTCTTTTTTATGATCCTCTACAGGAAAGTATAAAAAGGATGTTACCTACTTTGATTATACACATTTAACTTGTCAGTGCATTCTTCAATAAACAGTCAATACAGCATAGTTCATGCAATAGCTGGTTTATTCCCCCCATGTATTTAACAATACAGTTTACTTAGAGAGGGAGTAGTACAGCCAAAATATTTTCCACTGGGGATTGCTTTCTGCCTGATAGATTTTTATATGACTTTAAAAATGTGTGTATGCATGCATGCATGCATGCATATATATGTATATATGAATGTTTATATGTATATATTTATACAATATATGTGTATGTATATATGTTAGGTAGACAAAATTTTTTTAAAGTATCTAGGTGTGTGTATTACAATGATTATTTAAAAATATATAAGCTATTAGTTTTCTAAATAAAAGCAATTTGCTTGCTAATGAGATGAATGTGCCTATTTATTTTTCATTCATGCTCCAGTATATGGTTCTCCATCTATGCATCTAAATGTAGTTCCAAGTGGATGAAGTGGGTTAAAACAAAAAGGGAAACTCACAGGAAGTTTGGAGGGAAAATAATTGGAAAGGAAACACATGGGAGATATATTTGATCAAAATTACTTATTTACATGTAGGAATTTCTCCAACAGTAAAAGAAAAATAAAAGCTAAGCATTTAGAGTAGCTTGATACAGGATGTGGAACATCTTAAACACTTCAGGAGTGGATTGGTATTTCATTTTATACATATCAGTGAAAACAAGTTGATTTGATAGGTGTTTGAAGAAAAGTGATGGTAGAAAATATTCACCATTGGTTTTAGCAGAAATAAGCCATTGTCCTTCCTTGAAAGTGTCTAGTATAGAGTAGAACCCTTGAAATTTGTACAGACATGGTAGTTTTGATGTGGAACATCTCAAGCAGTGTTCACTGGTATCATATGCATGGTGGCATACACAGGGCAAAGTCTTCATGTTGTGTATTCAGAACCAAGGTTGCACTGAAGTGAGTTTACACATCGTGAGTGTGTGCTGCCACAATTGCATAGGATTCAACAGAGGTGTTTCCAACTAAGTGTTCACCATCACTATTCAAACCATTTCACTACCGCAGAAGATCAAGCACCTCTCCATCACTGGGTTCCAGGTTTACAAAGCTGGGACCTCTATGGTTTAAATGTTGATTTCAAAATGCATTCCTAGACGTTATAGGAAAAAAATGAACGGCATGTGTAATAAAAGTTTTTAGATTAGCAGAAAACTTTCTTTCCTACCCTCACCAACAGTTCTTCTATAATTTGTATAGTTTTTATCGTGGTCCTTTGTGACTTTTAAAATTCAAACTGCTAAGTGAAGACTTTCATGGGACATGCCTCTTGGGCTAGTGTCCAGATACAAATGAGTATAAACCATTTGACTCTTTCTGCTTCTGGGTTAACTCACTCATTGTGATCATTACTAATTCAATCCATTTGTCCACAAATTTCAGGAATACCTTGTTTTTAATAGCTGAGTAGTATTCCATAGTGTAAATGTACGACAATTTCTTTATCCATTCTTCTACTGAGGGACACTTAGGCTGTTTCCATGATCTGGCTAATATGAATAAGGCTGCTATGAACATGGTTGAGCAAATGTTCCTGTTGTGTGCTGGAGCATCTTCTGAGTATATTCCAAAGAGTGAAATAGCTGGGTCTTGAGGAAGCCTTATTCCCAGTTTTCTGAGATAGCACCAGATTGATTTCCAAAGTGGCTGTACTAGTTTGCATTCCCACCAGCAATGAAGGAGTGTTCCTTCCTCTCCACATCCTTGCCAGCATGTAGTGTCCCTTGAATTTTTGATCTTAGTCATTATGATGGGTGTAAGATGGAATCTCAGAGTTGCTTTGATTTGCATTTCCCTTATGACTAAGGAGGTTGACATTTCTTTAAGTGTTTCTCAGCCATTCGATATTCCTCTGTTGAGGGAGGCTTAGTGGCACACAGAGGAAGGATAGCAGGCTACCAAGAGAGACTTGATACCCTATGAGCATATACAGGGGGGAGGAGGTCCCCCTCAATCACAGTCACAGGGGAGGAGAGTAAGGGGAAAACGGGAGGGATAGAGGAATGGGAGGATGCAAAGGATGGGCTAACAATTGAGATGTAATAGGAATAAATTAATAAAAGGTATTTAAAAATAAAAATAAAATTTAAACTGTTCCGAGATGTATGAGATGAGTTGATTGTCATTTACACGAGATGAGGGATTCTCTATCAGGTTAGAAGGCACAAGTTGGAAATGAGATCTTTTAGCATTGAATGCCTCATATTTGAAGTTATAACAACAGAGATTTAGTTAAGGAGGCCTGAAATCTCAGCTACATAGAAGGTGGAGGCAGAAGGCTGCAGGCTCAAGGGTCACCTTGGGTAGAGAGTGAATTCAAGAATATCTTAGAGATTTTAATGGGACTTTGTAAAAGTGACATCTTCCCTTCAAATATTATCACTGAAAGAGCCCACAAACTCTGACCGAATCATTCAAATTTCACCAACAGACTCACAGAAAAAAGCAATGCCATGATCAGAACATTTTCATTATTGCTGTTGTTGAAAAAAAAAAAAAAGGAGGCACGGGGAAACTACTACCAAAATAAAAATGGACTTTATTTTCAACCATAGGCTTTGTTGCTGGAGATTGGCATCTGGCTTGGATTTCCATGTGCATGACACTGATTAAAGGTTTGCATTAGATATGGGCCTTGATAACAGTTCAAGGCTATGAATTATGGAGTCTCCTGCAATTTTTCAAATATTCATTTCTTCTAAACTACAAGTTTGTCTGCACAGAAGCAACAACAAATAAAAATTTCTAAAATATGTATGTATTTACATATATATAATAGTAAAATATCTATACTGAGTTATAGCTGTAACATATAACTTCTAAAGGTTCAAAAATTCCTTCACTCTTTTGTGGGTATGAAAGAATAACATCACACCAATAAACAGTTCATGCTAATGAGCTATTAGCAATGTTTACCTGTGCTTGCTATAATATGTTCAAGACTCCTAGGTACTATTTCAAAACAACTACTCTAAATAGTATTAAATAGTATAAGCTATCTCTACCATTGATGATGTTTTATATATAATATCCAGCAGTGTTAAATAATTATTAATATTTAATATTGAATTACATTTTTAGTGAAGTCAGTGGTCACTCTTTAACTAGGTTTATACACAAATAACCACACATAGAGTGTAGGATCTACTTAATTAGCCTATAGGACAACGCTGCACAATAATGACTCCATCCTAAATCCCCATGTTAGTATAGTTCCCTCTAGTTATATTTTCCCACTTTATGCTTGCTTTTTAATCATCTTCTAGGCCCTGCACATATCTCCTGATGTTTCCGTTTTTTTTTTTTTTTTTTTTTTTTCCTCATAGCTCCATCTTCTCCGCATTCTCTTTCTCCTCCCCTCATTGGATCAGGATGCCCCACCCTATCCTCTCTTCATCATTGGCTAGTGTGTGTTTATTCATAGCACAGATAACAAATGGTGACATTGTTAACACAAACTTGAAACTAGGAATACTTAGAATAAATATCACAATAAAATGTCCAGATTAATCCAGAGAGTGGGGTGGGGGAAAAAATCAACATTTATATGAACAAGGGCAAACTATACACAGTCTATAAGAACATTGTGCCAACATGGCAGTATTAGATACTTCACAATATGTTGGCATTAATGATAATTTGAGTATGCATAGTATGGTCTTTGAGAAATGCCAGATTCACGCTTTTAAACAGCTGAAATATTAGAAAGATAATAGCTGGTGCTATAAGAAAACAGAAATTCTGTCCAATTTTCCTACACTTGCTTAAGAAGTTGAATGAGTGTATTTCTTCCAGAACATGTGATGTGGCTGCCCAGAACCATCTTCAAGAATATTGATCTTTCTTTTTGTTACTCCAGATCATAGATAAAATTCAGGTTGGGGAAGCTTTCATTAAAATTTCATGCAACTACTTTAGCTCATGGAACTTGCATAATACCTTCTTACCAATAAATTATGTATGCCAGTCTCTGCGTTCACTCTATCTTATGTTTAGTTTTGAATCTCGTTTGTTGCTGGGTTCCCATAAGCTCATTATACTGTAAATATATTAAAGATGTGCACACTGTCCCTGATTAAAAACAACAAAGCTGTCTTATTGATATTCAACTTTATATACATTAATATGTAACCAATTCCAACACCTACAACTCTCCAACAAAAAGTGAAGATACTCAGATACTAAATATGAGCATCAATTATATTAAAATATATATATATATTAAAGATATCATATATGCAACCTTAAACCTGCTCAATTTTATTTTCCACAAATGCTTCCACAAAATAAAAAGTACATTTTAAATGATGAAACTATAATATGGGAGAAGCAGTTTTAATCATCCAGAGGCAGGCTGAAGAAATTAAAAAATAAATTTACTAGTGATATTATGACACAGTTCTCTTTATGCTTATGCGTCCTTTTGACTCACTAATCATCTAAATGTTTAGTTGGGAAGGACAAACCTACACTTTACTCTGCTACATGATGGGAATAGTCATCAGCTCAGCATGGGATTCTGTATAAGGAAGTGATAGACAGGAAACATCCTGGAGGAATCCGAGTTCAGCAAAAAGCGATTCCAAGCTTCCAACAGTCCTCTCTCTATGTGACCACACAAAGGATTATCATTCGTGGCTCTAGCATCAGGTGGTGATGATGATGTGTGTGTGTTGCATTTTCTACAAAGAAGATCATCTGAGACTTTAGTGTCTGAGATTTTAACTGTGGGAAGTTTATCCTTGCACCTTCTATGTAAGATTTACTGAATTTCCCCAGTCCAGATGGAAAGCTCAGATCAGTACAAAACACATTTTTGCAGGTGAGGCAGGATGTGACACTCTTTTGTCTTCTGGAGATCATAGGAACCCTCTTCAAGCCCAAGTTTCCAGAACCAGCCAAGGTCCAGCCTTGTACGCAGGATTACCTGTATTAATCTCACTTTACAAATTCTAAACTAGAATTTAATTTCATTCTATTTATATACGTTTCTGTCATATGCCAATTATCTTTATCTTAATGCCACAAACTATTCAAACATGGGGTTGGGAAGTATTACACAGTAGCTTAGCCTTATAAAGAATTCTCACCAATGGAAATTCAATAAATGTAATTAACCTTAGAACATGGATGTGAAATGCATTAAAAATAGCTAAGTGGCAATATGATTTTTGAACACACCACCTCTATTTTAAATTTTAGCATTATTATTTTGGGACAGGCTCTCAAATACTTAAGGGTGGCTTCAAATGTGCTAGAAAGCAAAAGAATGACCCTGCACTCAAAATCTACCCACTTCTACTTCCACAATAGAGTTTCACTGATTTTTAGTGATGAGATTTATAACATCCAGCTTGCAAAATTCACTCCTTTGTATACACCTTACTACCTCAAATACCTATCAATGTCTGTTCTCCTCATCTCTCCTGCTTTTCTGTTGATCAATTATCCAAGTCAAGGGATGAGCACATGTACAGTATTGTGGAAAGGAGAGGCAGGAAGAAAGCTTCACTAGGAGAAAAAAGTCTCAAAGCTACTATGTAATCTAATATTCTGAATTCTTACATTTTTCATAATGTTTTCACTTGTCATCTATTAATCAGTCCTCAGTTTCCTGGAAAAGTAAGTTAAACTTCTTGTTTTGTTTTCACTTTAGATATTTATATTTGCACTAGCCTTTTAACCACCTCCTTCCACACAGGGATTGATGAGTTTAGACAAGAGGCAAGGGAGGCTGTGTTGGTTTCAGTTTCCATTTCAGTCAAGTGGTGTCCCAAATTTAAACTCAGCGCAGTGTCTCTCAGCAAAGAGTGAAGTTTACTTTGCCAGGAGGCTTAGAAAACCTCACCGGAGTCCCATAGTCTCTTGGCAACCTCCTTCTCAGATTCTCTGTAAGATCTCTTCTATTGCACTGTGTTGCTTGAAATGGGGGAATTTCCAAATCTCCAGCTCACACATCTTCCTTTATACTTACAAGTTCCTCACAGCCTCAAGAGGCTCAGCTGTGCAGAAGTATTTATTTATAAAGCTGGCCCATTGAAATCAACCTGATTTCACAATCTCTACCGTTCTTTTTATCTGGAGAAATGTAGGCTAGACTTTAGAAAAATGACTACATGTTACACTGCATTGGGAAAAGAATTCTGTTTTCTTTTCAGTGTTGTGATCACACTGGTAATGAAGCAAAAACTGGGAGTGACATACCCACAGTTTCCTACTACCAATAGAACCTTTATCATCTCTTTAAAGTGTACAAATTATCTCCAAGTTGAATTTTCCCATGAGTAAAGAGAATCAAATGAATGGCTACATGCCATCCTATCTGATTGAAGAATCTTTCTGGAGACAATTCATTGAAAACACCTTTAAAGTTTAAAGTTAAGTACACTACTAACCCCACGTTTAGGTCTTGCCTATTTTTCTCATCGTCCTCTGTTGTTTTTCCTATGGTAAACTATAAGACCCCTTAAGATTACAACATTATTTCTGATGTCCATTATATGATTTTAGTCTACCCTGAAGCCTATATGCTTTTGGTGGAAAAGATGAGGGGAGGGAAATTAAAATAAAAATAACTATGTATAATTTATTAATGTCATCACATTGAATCAGAGACAGAGTCATTCCCTCATGAAAAATCCTTTTTTAAATAATATTTATTAATATTTTGCAAATCTCCTACATGTATGCAATGTATTTAGTCATAATCACCTCTGCTGCCTCCTGCCAACTCCCTTCAAGACACACCAAGCCATCATCCTCTCAGCTTCATGTCATCTTTAATTATCATCACCTTATCAATCATCAGCATTAATCATTATCATCAATCATCTCATCATCTTCATCACTATCATTGTTATTAGTAACAGGTCTCTGAATCCAGTTAGTACTGATCATATGAAAAATGGGTGCAGAACCATCCAGTGGTACATGAACAACTTCCATGTCACCACATAACCAAGAAAAAATGAGTCTCTTTCTTCATCAGCCACCAGCTGCTTTAAGTTCCTCCACTTGAAGACATGGAGCATTGATATCCCTCAGTTTATTCATTCTGGAATTTGACTGGTTTGATTTGTGCACATCTTCTGCTAGCAAAGACAGCTGTGTTAGTTGATGTGTACATCACCATGTCAAATCAAGAAGATAGTAGCTCACATCTCTCCTTCCCATGCTCCACCTCTTACACTGCACCTATTTGTTCACATTGTTCCTTAAGTCTTGGCATTGAATATGCATTAGACCCATGATAGTTACATGAAAATGAATATTCAGAGGGTGCTATCACAGGACCATATCTGTGATATTACCCTAGAAACCAAGCATCCTCTGTTTCTTACTTTACTTTCACCATTTCAAAACTTTCATCCTGTCTATTCTTTTCTTGGCTCATGGTGTTTTATGGGCTAATGATGTTTCAAATATATTTCATCATTATCTCCCCTAGAAAACTGTCTTTCATATCATTGTCTAAATTGGATGTCCACCAAGTTTCTATTATATATAGTAACAATGTATATGTCTTCCCCTTTAGGGTACTATGACCAATGGTAATCTTCACTTTTCTCCAAACCACAAGTTCTGTAAAAATAGGGAGCCCAATTAGCTGAAAATTTTACCCTACCCCTATGGGGAAAATAAAGCAGGTCTCTAATGTCTGTTTATTCAGCGCATAATGGGCATTTAAACACATGCAGGAAGATATTTTCTCACTTGAAATTGTCAGAAACACATTTGCATACTAGGCACGTTGGTGACAGGCTTGACTTTTAATACCAGTGGAAATCTGAAAAGATAAGGAAATACTAAAATGAGGCTTTATCCTTTCTGAAATGTAATCCTTTAGCATGTCTAAATCTTACTGCATTTTCAAAGGATAATTTTGTAGCTTCCATAAATCTCGATGGGAAACTCCTAAAAGTACCAAGAATATTAAAATGGCTATTCATATTAAAATTTAGATTATGATGATATTTTCCATTTGGTAGTCCTTTGAATATTTAAAATTTTCCAACTCTGTCTGAATATATGGCAATATTATATTACTATTATTATTGTAATTTCAATGATTCTAAACCAACTAAGGACACACTTTTGGGTTTCTATTATAGATCTCTCTACCTTTGACAAATAATTACTATAATCTTGGTTAAGTTAAATACGCTTGATTATGAGTGCTTTTCAATCCTGTCTTCTTCAATAATTTTTGAATACTCCACAAGATAAGGTTGATTAATTCTAGTATATCAAATGTATCACTTACCGTACTGCTTTATGTATTTCTTATAAAATTACCTGGTGACAAGGATTGTGCTATATCTTTGTGGATTGAGAAAAAAATTTTAGAAAACATAAGGTGCAGAAATATTTATGACTTTTGCTTATAAAGAGATAAGTCTATTTAAAAAGACTTAGATTCTGATTAATGATGCTTTGGAGTAACTATATTAAAAATAATTAACATTGGATTTTTCTACTGGAGCGTTTTGAACATCACATGGACTGATTTATCAGAATTTGAATATCAAAAGCTTTCAAAATGATTTTTACAAAATAATTATGAATACTTAAGTTTATGTAGTCTTTAACTTTATTTTTTGAATTTTGATTCTATATTTGCTTTCCTATCATATCCTATTGCTGTGAGTGTCTGTCAACAGATAAATTATGTGAGCTCATCCTGTTTCCTGTAAATTTCCAGTCAAGAGAAGTGAACTTGGCTAAGGAGAGGGAACATCGCTAAGCTCTGTGGGTTAGGCTGAGGAACCATACATTTTAGGAGAGATTATATTCACACAACTGGCTTACTTTGTTCCATAGTGGAGCCACTGCCCTTGGGTATCTTCCTGTCTACTGACACCTTCAAATCCTGTGGGTCTTCTGCCAGAGCCAAAGGAGGGAACACATGTACTTAGAAAGTAAATGAAATCTCACAAGTTTCCAAAGCTTGAAAGTTACAAGACACTCTTCAATATCATAGAATCACTAATAAAAATAGTTGGGGACAGTTTACCCAAAACTCTCTATAATGTTGGAGCATTATCTCAGGTAATTAAGTTTTATTCCTTCTCAAGTCTCTTATGCAGTTGAAGGCCAGATGATTTAGTCTTAAATTAAGCCTAGTTGGCTAGGGGTTAAGATATGTGTAGATATAGATAGATTTTTTTAAAGTTCATAGATATGAGATATGATAGATATGGATTTTCATTCAGAATTTTATACTCAACAAGATAGAAAAGATTTTTACTTCAAGTTTGGCAAATACGAATAGCCAAATCATTACGAATGTAACAGTTACATATATAATTTCTGATTGTTCCATGGTTCTTCCTGCTGTATGTTGTTTGTTTTATTTATGTGTAATAAAATAAATGTATAAGAAATATAATAAAGAGGGACTTTCACATAAAAATAGTTGGGAAGAGACTTTCTGATCTGTTGATATGCCTGCAAGACCTTCAGAGAACTACAAGATAACAGATTTTTGTGTCATCACCCATGCTAGGGTAGACTTTTTGGTGATACACTGGCTTTCAGTCATTTATGCCACTGTAAGTATCCTCTCATATAACTGTAAGAAATACCAATAACCCCAGTGATTCTCCAAGTTGTACTTTGCTGTAGTGATTTCTTTGGTTTCTCACTGTGCACTTTTTGGGATGAGTAGATATTTATTCATGGATTCCCAGGGAGCAACATTTCCCCCTATCTAGCTCATAATAGGCACAGTGCTTTCCATAAGCCCCATTCAACTCCATCACAGATGAATGCAAGGTTTACATGTGGTCTCCATACTACACAAAGACGTAGTTAAAGTGATATGATTAGAATAATATTAGAATTCTATAAGATGATATCATTTAATGTGTTAGAGCTTGGAATTTTCTATATTTACCATGAGTGTTGACATTAGACACAATCTATTTCTTGTTTATTTACAGACATTTGGTTATATGCTGACTAAAAAAAATCTTGGAAGAAAAGTGGTCTAAACTTATTAAAGATATAAATTTTCTCACATACAGTTATAAAAGATGTGAGTTACGTAGCCGTGTGTGTGTGGGGGGGGGGGGCGGTTTCAAAACAGTGTTTTTCTGTGTAACAGCTCTGGCTGTCCCGGAACTCATCCTGTAGACCAGGCTTGCCTTGAACTTATGGAGATCCACCCGCTTCTGCCTCCCAAGTGCTGAGATTAAAGGAATGCGCCACCACCACCCAGATGTGAGTTACACTGTCAACTCATTTATTTTACCTGCTTAACATGATTGTGTAAATAGTATTGTTCTTTACTGAAGGCAAATTATGCATTGTGTTTAAAATCACGGATAAAGTGAGCCGTTAAGCAATGTCCAGCTAGGTGGGGTGGCCCAATACCAAACTTGCCAGGTTGACACAGAATGGGAATTCAGTTTGAGATCTATAGTGACGCTGTCACAAACCAACAGCAAGAGAAAGAAACAAAAATTATTTTAATATGTTATAAGCAGTTGTTCTTATAAGCAGTGATGGATTCATGTTTGTAAAATTTTTTGAAACAAAAACGCAAATTTAAATTGACTCTAAATCCTAATTTATTCTATTAAAATAAAACAGAAATAGTATGTACATATGCATGCATGTGTGAGAGAGAAAGAGGTGGGGGGTGTGGGGGAGACAGAGGCTAAGACATTCAGAAAGAAGATATCATGTGTCAAGGGAAGCAAGAGTTGGTCTTTTTTATGCTGAGTTATATTCACTAAATAAGAATGCAAAACCTTAAGCACAAAAGTAGATATTGATTCCAAATTTATTCTTTTTTTTAAAGATTTGTTTATTATTTATGTAATATTCTGTCTTTATGTGTGCATGCCCACCAGAAAGGGGCACCAGATCTCATTATAGATGGTTGTGAGACAACATGTGATTGCTGGGAATTGAACTCATAACATTTGGAAGAACAAACAGTGCTCTTAACTTCTGAGCCATCTTCCTAGTCCCCCAAGTTTATTCTTTAATTATTATGTTTATTTTTTAAAAATATATAATTAACAATATAAAAATATTCAATGTGTGTATGTGTTTAATACAGAGCCAAGTATAGATTTCTTTAAGGAACCCCTGAATTCCTAGAATCCAAGGTAGTGATGAATCAAAGCCTTCATAGGGTAAGTAGCATGAGATTTGGCTTCTGAGATGTCAACAGGGGTCTTCAAACAACACAAAGGAAAATTATAAACATTAACTACATGACGTTTAATGATTAATACGGAGGTAAAAAGTATCACACTTCAGGATGACTGTGCAAGAGGAATTGTTAGAGGTTCAGCTGCAAAGATATTTGATGGATGGCATATAAAGAATGTGAGATTTGTATCATACGTGCCATGGCAGTCTAAAAAAAACTGCTTTTTTGCATTGAATATTTAACATGACATCTATGCTTTTAAATGTGCAGAGAAGATAATGCAGGGGAATAGTTGGCTCAAAAAAAAATGAAAAAGTAAAGAGGGATGATGAAACAATATCAATGTCATTATATTTATCAAGCTAGCAGTACTTAACGTCCCCCATGTCTTCCTGAAGCATCATCTGCAAGTTTCTGATAAATGCAAGGTATTAGCTCCCACTAAATTCATAATGTGTATATGGGTCGCCCACCACCTGCTGAATGCCAATGCCAGTTTGGAATTTAGGAAACAGAAGCCAAGACTCAGCATGTTTATTCAACCTCCAGGCTGCTTGCCAATGGATACTGGAACAAGAAGGGCAGGACTCTGAAGGCATGACACAGACAGCAGATAAGACAAAAACAAGAAAGGAAATATGTGCAGAGTAGGTTTGTCTGGGAACTGAGCCGTGACTGAACATTTCAGGAATCCACACACAGTAAGCTCCTTCTAACTACTAGCCATTATTACACTGATTGTCAAAAATAGTTCTACTCAACGTTTGTTCTAAAAGAGAGGAGTATACAAATTCAAATATGTTGACAAAGATTTTATTTATTTGAAAAAGTAGGATAAGTTTGTATCTGAAAGTCTTCACAGCTTAGGAAGGAATGACAAATAACTAGCATCCATATTTTCACACTCTAGAAGAGTCACTACTAATATTTTGGTCACTTTTTACTATCTGTTATAGAGTCCTATCTACTAAGTAAGAAAAATTTCCCATAATCTCTCATGAAAATAAGTTTTTCAATGTTAATGGATTCAAGAAACACCTAGAGTATAAATTATTTCCAGAGGCAACATAAAGCTTTTGCAAAATAATATTTTTATTAAAACATAATTATACTATTTTCTTCCAATCACTTTCCTTCTTTCAGCTCCTTCCATTTCTCAGGCCTACTCCTGACTTCCTCTTCTATTACTGCAATACACACACACACACACACACACACACACACACACACACACACTGCACAAATATACACACAGAGATAGATAGATGGATAGATAGATAGATAATTAGATAGATAGATACAACCTACTGGGATATATTTACAGTTACATGTATGTGATTTCAGGGTTGACCACTTGATATTATATAATCAATTGAAGTTCCTTCTCCATAGTGGAAGACTACTTCTCCCACTCTCAGCATCCCTTAGGATACTATACTTTTTTATATAGGAGTGGGGCTGATGAGTTTGCAACCTTCCATGCTAACATTTCTTATGGTGTTATCGTTGACAAGGTCCTGTTTGAAAAACCATATTATTGAAGTATCATGAAAGAGGCTTCCTTGATATTTCTAGAAGATATGATCTCAGAGCAGACCTCTGGACCCTCTGGCTCTAAAAATTTCTCTGCCTCCTCTTCTATGTTCTCTGAGCCTAATATGCAGGAATTATGTTAAAGATGTAGCCTTTGTGCTCAGGCAGCCATGATTAGTTTTCCTCTGTGTTTTGACCAACTGTTGTCTTTGTATATTGTTTTTTTGTTTGTTGCAAGGAGAAGCTTCATTGGCGAATATTGGGAGCTAAAGTTATCTCTGTGTAAGAATAGGCATTTCGAATGCTGTTAAAGGAAATAGGATGTCTCCTGAAAGTCTTCAGTTACCAGGAGATTGGGATAAATGCAGGGACTTCCTACTGGGACTCTAGCTGAGAGAAGTATGGGAGAATGGGGAAATAGAAGGATCCAGAGGGTCCTAGAAGCCAACAAGAAGAACATCATGATGGGCAGATCTGGACCCAGGGGAGTCTGCTCAAACTACTGCACTAACCAAGGACAATACATGCAATAAATATTGAACCCTTACTCAGAGCTACCCAAGAGACAGGACATTCTCCACGGCTGTGTAAAGAGCAGGGACTGAATGTGACATGAACTCTGGTGCCCCATATTTGACCACTTCCCCTTGTTTGGGAGGCCTGGTAGCACTCAAGAGATAGAATAGGAAGGCTACCAAGATGAGACTTGATAGGCTGTGATGATATGGTGGTGGAGAAGGTCCCCTTCTGTCACAGACCTAGGGGAGGGGAACAGGGTAAAAGAGGGAGGAAGGGTGGAATGGGAGGAGACAAGCAAGAGGATAACAATTTAGATGTAATCTGAATAAATTAATAAGAAAGGAAATGTGCGGCTTTAGCAACGTGTCATAAGTATGATCTTCTTTAGGATTTATGACCTCACTAGCCCTGGGATTTTGTTAGGTTCCTACTACCAGGCATTATTTCCCTCCCATGAGAAGACCTTAAGTGTAATTAAACAGCTGTTGTTTACCAGCATGATGCGAGTAGCCACTGTTTCACCTTTGGTGATCCTTTAGTACAATACTAAAGGTGAATCATGGGGAAAATATACTTCACTTGATTTAGTTCATAAGAGAAAAAAGGTATATAGTCTTTCATCGCTCACTAAGATAATAGTTGTAGAGATGTAAAGATTATATAACCAGATTTAAAAACTCTCCTCTGTACCTAGTTTCTTGAAAGGTATCGACAGAAGAAGGTATGCTTATCTTCTTTAATCTCAGGTTCACTGCAGGTTTATAATTTTTATATGTGCTATTCCATGAGTCAAAATATGCTTACAAGGAAACATGCCAAGTAGGCCTATAGTATTATCTATGTCAATATTGCTAACACAATCTGAATCTCCATTAATGACCCAGCCTAGAAGTTTCATTTTGATTAGCTAGATTTTTGTGCTGGGAGATTCTATGCATCCTGTCAGAGGAGAAAAAGAACCACCTATTTACTCTGATGGGAACCTTGCAAGCAACAATAACTGCCCTGCTAAGATATGCCTGGTGTCGCAGTAATGACAAAATGCCATGGAATAAACCAACAACTTTTTGACCAGATTAAATGCCCACAAAAGTGTTTTTCTGTGTGGGCAGTATTGAAGTATGATATTTTCCTAGTTTTTAAAAAGTTACTTCAGGGCACTCAGAGGAAGGATAGCTAGTTACCAAGAAGAGACTTGATATTCTGAGAGCATATATAGGGGGAGGAGGTCTCCCTCAGTCACAGACATAGGGGAGGGGAGAAGGGGAGAAATGGGAGGGAAGAATGGGAGGAAACAGGGGAAGGGCTAACAATCCAGATGTAATATGAATAAATTAATTAAAAAAAAAAGAAAGAAAGAAAAAGTTACTTCAGAATACCTTGCATTTATTATCATGTAACCCGCTCTGGCTATACTTTCAGAAGGCTTTTTGTAGTGTGGGGCAGCTGCAGAAAACTGAAACTGCTCTGCCTTGATTCAACACCTTGTACTTTAATCATACCATGTGGAAAAAACAATGAATTTCAGTAGAAGAACTAGAAAATAAATGCAGACTTTTTCTAGCTAGAAGCCTTCCCAACATTCTAGGTTAGTCTTAATATGTTTAAGAAATTTGGGAATATGCTACATCGACAATGTGTTTGCATTTTAAGCATGAGGAACTTAATGCACTCCTCAGTTTGCAACCCCCAACACACACACAAACACACACACTTCTGGGAGTGGGGTGTGTATTTGTAATTCCAGTACTGGTTACTCAGGAATGGGCAGATCCTGGGATTTACTTGCCAGTCAAACTAGACTCCTCAGCAACCTTCAGGCCAGGGGGAGGTCATTTCTTTAAAAACAGAGTGAATGTCTCTTGATTGATACCAAAGGATACTGATATTATCTATGCTCCACACATGCGCAAATGTGTTTGAGCGTGTAAACACAGAGTCCCATACATGTATTATAATTGTTTTAGTATTTGGGGCTGGAGAGATTGCTCAGTTGTTAAGAGGATACACTACTCTTGCAGAAGGTTAGGTTTTGATGCCCATAACCCTCTTCTAATAATTCATATCCTCTAGCTCCAGTGGTATCTGATGTCTCTGATGACCTTGGACAGTTGCACATATATGTACATACTGACATGCATGAGCGTGCACATTCAAACACAAAATTAAAATATTTTGAAGTAATTAATAATTATTTAGCTTGTTCTCTTTACTCCATTATTTGCCTAGCTCTCATCACCTGATCTTTCTTCCAAAATGCATCCAGAACTTTGTTTTTCAAATATTTACTATGCTTATATTTAATTGTGTGTGTGTGTGTGTGTGTGTGTGTGTGTGTGTATTTATGTGGGTATGTTCACATGACTGCTAATGCCCACAAAGGCTAGAATATTGTTTCATATATCGTGAAGTTGCAGGTGTTGAGTTGTCTGATGTGGATTCTAAGAATTGAACTCAGGTCGTCTGCAAGAGCCTTACCTGTTCTTAACTGATGAGCCATCTCTCCTGTTTCAACCACAGTCAATATTTGTGTGTGTGTGCGTGTGTATGCGTGTGTGTGTGTATGTGTGTGTGTATACAAAACCACATGTATGATATGAAAAGATAACATTGCTATATACATATTGGAGTTTATAGCCAGGTGACTGGAAAGCTTTCAAAAGTATGTGATGCATACATATCTGTCATATTGTGCAATCTAGAAACAGTCACAATACAATAAAACAAAACAAGCAGGTAATATCAAAATACATATATCAGATTTGCACTTTTGAGACTTTAGATTTTTCCAGTATTATTTTAGTATTAAAAAGACATTCATCTCCAGTTCACTGCTTTGTAAGAACAACTGTCAGGCTCATACTTTTAAAAAGTTGACAATATGATAGGCAGATTTGGGCCCAGGGGTCCCGCTCAAACTAAGGCACCAGCCAAGGACAATACAGGAGGTAAACTTTAAACCCCTTCCCAGATCTAGCCAATGGTCAGAATATTCTCCACAGTTGAGTGGAGAGTGTGATACGACTTTCTCACATACTCTGGTGCCTCACATTTGACCATGTCCCCTGGAGGGGGAGACCTGGTGGCACTCAGAGGAAGGACAGCAAGTAGCCAAGAAGAGACTTGATACCCTATGAGAATATATAGGGGGACGTAATCCCCCTCAGGAACAGTCATAGGGGAGGGGAATAATGGGAAAATGGGGGGGGAGGAATGGGAGGATACAAGGGATGGGATAAACATTGAGATGTAACAAGAATAAATTAATAAAAAAAAAAAAATTTAAAAAAAAAAAATAAATAAATAAAAAAAATAAAAATAAAAAGTTGCTAAGATGCACAGGGAATTGAATGATTAATGCTGAATCAATAACACTATGAATGAGTCTACCTGATTTATCTTGCAGTCAACATGGGAAAATCATTCTGATGTTATGACTCAGCAGTAGTCAGGATGGAAAGCTCTCACAAAATAATTTTAAGGCTGGGCTATACTCGCTGACTCTGCAATTGCAGTATAAGGAGAAAATGTAGGTTTGAGTTTTCCCAAGGATGTGTCTCAAATGTACCAGACATATTCTCTCTCTCTCTCTCTCTCTCTCTCTCTCTCTCTCTCTCTCTCTCTCTCTCTCTCTCTCTGTCTCTGTCTCTCTGTCTCTCTCTGTCTCTGTCTCTCTCTCTTTCATATCTATCTCGTCTCTCTTTCTTTCTTTTACCATTGTTATAGAACACTGTGTGCAGTCAACAATAAATTAGAAAAAAGTCCATGTCCCCCAAAACCATATGAGACAGGATAAGTAATTCTATTTTTACCAAAACTTGCTTAGAAGGGATTTAAGTTGCACAATGAGCCAAGGAGTGTATTGCAGCCTTTTACAACTCAGAACTATACTAGAAAACATATTTTCTTGGTGGTCTCTCTTCTGGTTGAAGTATATTTGCTAACAGATGAATTAGGTAATTGTGATGCAGAGAAAGTAAAATATATGAGCTGAAATAAATACCTTATTGTTATGAAAGACTATAGTTTCTATTAAAACATTCAGAGGTCAGACCCATGAGTTTGGCCCTATAACAAAGAAGATTCTATGTATCTTGATGGATATAATCATTTGCACTCCATCTTCATGTAGTCTCTGTCTCTGTGTGTACGGCCCCTCTTCGCTCTTTACTTTGGGTTTAAATCCCACCTCCTCCTTTGAGGAGCTTAACTTGATTGTCCTATGGAGATCAGTTTAACACTGCTTGTTCTCCTACTCAGCATACTGGTGTTTTCTTCATGGCCCTGGCATTGACATGGTTCTAATTCAGTTGTCTAGCTTGCGGTCCACGTGCAAGATCTAATTCTCGCCTACCATGCACAAAGGATTTTCTCCTTAGCACTACAAAAGGAAGAAAACTGGAGAAAGAGAGAGAGAGAGAGAGAGAGAGAGAGAGAGAGAGAGAGAGAGAGAGAGAGAGAGAGAGAGAGAAAGCAGAATAGTTTTCGGTGACTAATTCTGGCACAGTTCTATGTTGCTGAAGGCAGGAGTGTGTCTCATGATTTACTATGTTAGTTACGTAGCCTCCATCACATCGGAAGGCACAATATCAGTGCTGTTAACATTTATCAACTAAGTAAATAGTAAGTTATGTTTCCTGGATTTGAGCATGTCTTATAGAAATTACTCTCTGTATCTCTGAATCTCTTCCATAAGTACACACTGGTTTCATAAAAAGAGAAATTCCTGAACAAATTAATACCATCCAGCGAAAGTATTAATAAAAGCATCAGATACCCAGAGGTTGAAAAACAGAAAGAGTAGGAAATGTAGTAGAAAGCACTAGAAGTAATGGAAGCAGAATCCCAGAGTTACTGCTTCCTTCACCCCTTTGTTCTACTACCAAATAAGTAACCGTATCAGGTAAAACCTCTGGGTGTAGGAAACATGACTTCCAAAAGCTCTGGGATTGGCAATCCAGGGAAGGTTTTTCCATAATCAAGTGACTATAATCTTAGGTAAGTAGCATGAAGGCATTTCCGATCTTACAAAACAAGATCAGCATGAAGGAGGAGATGGAGGAAAGGGGAGGAGGAGGAGGAGCAGAAGGAGCGGGAGGAGGAGAGACTCAAACAAGAATCCCATGACCACCATAGAGTGTGTTCCATTCTGAACCATGATAAAAATCTATATTAAACCTTTTGCTTAATAAGTGGCAAATTGGTTTCATACAAAGCAAGCAAAAGGAAAAAAGAGGCTACAGTAAAATACATTTCAAAATATGATATAAAAGGATCCGGAGGGGTTCTTTTACCCTACAAGAAGACCATCAAGGCTGGACCCAGGGGGGCCTGCACAAAACTACTGCACCAACCAAGGGCAATGCATGTAGTAAACCTAGACCCCCTATTCAGATCTGGCCAATGGACAGCACGTTCTCCACAGTTGTTTGGAGAGGGGTGACTGACTCTGACATGAATTCTGGTGCCCCTTATTTGACTAATTCCCCTTGGTGGGGAGGCCTGGTGGCACTCAGAGGAAGGATAAGCAAGGCTACCAAGATGAGACCTGATAGGCTGTGATCATACAGCAGGGAAAGAGGTCCCCTTCTGTCACAGGCTTAGGGAATGGGGTAAAAGAGGGAGAGAAGGGAGGTGGGAATGGGACAATACAAGTGAGGGGCTAACAATCGAGATGTAATCTGAATAAATTATTTAAATGAAAAATTATGCAAAAATATGAAATTAAGCCACCACCATCTCAAATGTTGTTTTTGGTTGGGGCCTTCTATTCTCTCTCTCTCTCTCTCTCTCTCTCTCTCTCTCTCTCTCTCTCTCTCTCTCTCTCTCTCTCTCTCTCTCTCTCTCTCTCTCTCTCTCTCTCTCATATCTTCTGTTTTAGAAAAAAAGGAATGAGTGAAGCCTAGACAATTATATTCTCAGTTCAAAGAAGATTCTGATAGAAATCAATACGTGAGACATACCTGAAGCTCACCACTAACAGCTAACTAGATTTTAACATTAGATAGAGGAAGGACAGCAGGTTACTGAGAAGAGACTTGATACCCTATGAGCATACACAGGGGGAGGTAATCCCCCTCAGGAACAGTCATAGGGGAGGGGAATAAGGGGAAAAGGGGAGGGAGAGAAGAATGGGAGGACACAATGGATGGGATAACCATTGAGATGTAACAAGAATAAATTAATAATAAAAAATTAAAAAAATAAATATAAACAGAAAAAAAGAATACATAATATAACCCTTAATAATAATTTTTGCTATGTCATCTATAGAAACACAGTTATACACCTCACATTGACACTTGAGTCTACAAGTGATCTGGTGTACATCATATTCTTAGATTATAATGGAGCTCAAAACTGCACATCAGCCAGTGTTGTCACAGGTGTCACAGCACAGCACCCTAGGCACATGTTCGCCTTGATGTTTATGTAAATGAACTCACTTTGGTCATTGTTCTATAAATGTATGATGATAAATCAACTCCAGAGTGTCACATCGGTAGCAATGGCAAACGAGTGTGCTACTGGTTTGTGCATTTTATCATTTCAGATAGTTAATAACAAAATAGCTCTAGGCTGGTCCTCCTGAGAGTCTTCCAGAGGAAGGTCGTGTTACAGAGGTAATGATAGCCCCATGCTTGTTGCTACTGAATAATTTGCAGTGTGAGGTCAGTGACACTGGAGGTCCTGACCCTGTGTGGGCTGAAGTTGATATGTGTGATTTGTTCAATGTAACAAGGCTAAGAATAAAGAGTAGATGAAAAACTTTCAAAGCAAGGCTTCCCTGGGGGTTAATGGTAAAGCCATGGTGGTCAACAATAATATATAAAGAGAAAATTGTACTTAGAATGGACAGGGCACTGGGTTTGTCTTGAACACTAAAAATTAACCTATTAGAAAAAAATTAATATTCGGATAATAAGAATTTTAAAAAGAATATAAAGAACAAGAACTTTAGAGCTGCACTGTGTGTTTTTATTAAGCTACACGTTGTTAGAAAATTAGAAGTAAATAAGAAGTTTAGGGAATTACAGTATTATAGTAAACTAAGGTGGGTTTATTATTGAATAATGACAATATTTTAAAAACAAATTTAGCACAGTTTAAGTGTGTGGTGTTTGTAAACGCTACATCCTAGTGCTTAAGAGGCACACATTGGGTGGTCTCAATATAGAGGCCCAGCCTGAACTACAGAGTGAGTTCTAGTTGACCATGAACTACAAAGACAGATCTGTCTTGAAACCAAGCTATAACCTATCCAGAGTAGACCAGACAAGACCAGACCAGACCAGGCATAAATAGAACATGGTGACATCCACTGCAGTAACATTTGGCAGTCTATTGCCTACTCACCAAGAGAAAACAGGAACCCCACAGTCTCCATGCATAGTTTCTGTACAGGGTGTCACTATTCATAATTTTTATTATTCCTTTTTTCAGTTCTGGGGATTAAAGCCAGTACTTTATGCATGCTAGACAAGTGTTTCATCATAGATCAATATCCCTTGCTCACGCTAATTTAGATTTTATACCATAATTTAGTATATATGTTCCAAGCTGATGAAAAAAAAAATGCCTACAGTTGGGTTACAATCATGGTATTCAATACAGAAAAATGGTATGCAAATTTGTATTTTGGGGACTAGCAGTATAGGTGTGCCTTTGGCTATGCCTTATGATATTTCCAGAATAACAGGGTTACTTAGCAAGGCATCTCCCAGAGGGCATCCATATGGTTAGGCAATGCACGGCTATGTATAAAATATGAAGTGCTCATAGTCACTGTGAACATCATTTAAACAATTCTGAGATTCTGCCATCATTCTCCCTAATTATTGTGAATTTTCTAAGGCCTTAGAATGAGACCAAGCTTCAAAGGACTCATTGTATCTTTACTGATTAAAAAAAAAGATTGAAATAAAAAATAAAATAATCCAAACCAGCAATCCTCAACTACTTATAATTTGCCCTCTCTGTTAAATAGTACAAAGGGAGTGATATTCAAAATCAATTAAATTGCACATCTCAGAACTGCATAGAAAGCTTAGTTATTCCCCCAAATGATTCTTGTGAGAAAAGGTTATCGCAGCAATGTGTAAGATTCTAAAAACCATGAAAAATTTATGCAAAACTGCAATAGTCGTGCTTGGGTTTTATCATTTAATTGCTACAGCTATCGTCTGTGTTTAGCCAACATTTTATAATGCTTTTCATAACAGCTTGATTCCAAAATTCAAAGACAATTATGATTAAGCTGATATGAATACATATTTTAACTGAAAGGTTGACAAATGCAGTAGGCTATCAAAATATTTTAAACACACACCTTTATATATATTTTATCACCTTTACAGGGAATTTTATTGCTGAATTAATTTTCGTTTATTGTGTTAGAGGTATTTGCCCTACTTGGTGTCAAAATAGTGCCTTTCACACATGCATGGCCTGTTTTCTGCTACAGAATCACACTTCCATCTCAGAACATATTACGTTGGTTTCCTACGGTCTGAGATGCAGCATCAATAGTTATGATTTTAATGGTATTGAGTTCTTGACAATTAGTATCATCACCCATCAATATTAATCTCTGTAATACTGTTATATTCTACTACCTATAGTATTTGGCATAATTTCCCCCATTTGGGGGTTTTATTGTTTGTTCTTCGTGTATGTGTGTGTGTGTGAAAGAGAGACAGACAGACAGACAGACAGACAGGCAGACAGACACAGACAGACAGGACAGACAGAGACAGAGAGAGGGGCGGGGAGATTGCAGGCTATTACTCCCACATCCAAGTTCCCAGAATAATGACTGAGACTTTATTATTTATGTATAAATATAAATATCTGGTCCATAAGGTTTGGCTCCTTCCCTGACTAGCTCATAACTTCTTTTAGCCATTTTGCTATTCTATGTGTATCACGTAGTTGGTTATCTCTCCTCAGTTTCATGCATTTATCTTTCATAGAGTTTGGGGTGAATATCCCTCTGATTCTATCACAGAGTTCATCTCCCCCTCTGTTGAAACTCCCACTTCCTATTTCCTGACTTAGCTAATAGGCCATTACCTTTAAAAAATTTATTTATTCACTTTACATCCTTATCACAGCCCTTCCTTTCATTCTTCTTGGTCTATACTCTCACCCTCTTTCCCTTTTTCACACTCTCCATCAGGTTTTTATTGATAGATGATACTTCTATACACTACACAAGTCTCTCTGTCTCTGTCTCTCTGTCTGTCTCTCTCTCTGTGTCTCTCTGTGTGTGTCTCTCTGTGTATGTGTGCCTCTCTGTGTCTCTCTCTGTCTCTGTCCCTGTCTCTCTCTGTGTCTCTGTCTGTCTATCTATCTATCTATCTATCTATCTATCTATCTATCTATCTATCTATGCCTCTTTGTGTCTATGTCTCTGTCTGTTCCTGCCTGTGTCTCTGTCTCTGTCTCTGTCTCTGTCTCTGTCTCTGTCTCTGTCTCTCTCTCTCTCTCTCTCTCTCTCTCTCTCTCTCTCTCTCTCTCTCTCTCTGTGTGTGTGTGTGTGTGTGTGTGTGTGTGTGTGTAGTGCTTTTGTTTTGTTTGTTTGAGTTGTTCTTCAACTTTCAAATTTTTTAATTTGTTCACTTTACATCTTCATTGTAGGCCCCTCCCTTGTGTACTCCCAGTTCCACACTCCCTCCCTCATCCACCCTCCTGCCCCTGCCTAGTTTTTAGAAAGGGGAATCATCCTCCCCTATCATCTGACCCCAGCTTATCAAGTCTCATCTGCACTGCCTGCATCCTCTTCCTCTGTGACCTGGCAAGGCTACCCAAACAGGGGGAAGTGATCAAGGAGTGGGCACCAGAGTCCATGTCAGAAGCAGCTCCTACTCCCCACATTATGGGATGCACAAGGAGACTGTGCTGCCTATGGACTACATCTGAGCATGAGGTCTATATCCTCTCCATGCATAGTCCTTGGTTGGTGCATGCTCCCACCACCATATCCCCCTGCCTCACCACCCCTGCACACTACCCTATTATTCCTCCATACCCCCACCTCTAACCCCCCTTATGCCCCAACACCCCACTCCTGCTCAGATTTGTTCGTTCCACTGGTCTCTTTATGGAGCTTCTGTCCCCTCCAGGTTCTCTATACCCCAACTCCCTGTGCCCCACCCCAAAGTCTGGCTGTGAGTCTCAGTATCTGCTTTAATCCCCTGCTGGGTGGAGTCTTTCAGAGGACCTCTAAGGTAGGCTTCCACCCTATTCCTTCTCTTCAACCACCTCAGATGTCTATTCTATTTGCTCTTCTGAATGAGAATTAAGCATTCTCCCTAGGGTCATTTATTACTTAGCTTCTTTAGATCTGTGGATTGTAGTGAGGTTATCCTCTATTATGTGGCTAATATGCACTTATAAGTGAGTATATACCTTGTGTGTCTTTCTGGGTCTGGGTTACCTCATTCACGATGATATTTTTTATTTCCATCCATTTGCTTGCAAATTTCAGAATTTCCTTTCCTTCTT
Organism: Acomys russatus; assembly: GCF_903995435.1. Taxonomy (NCBI): domain Eukaryota; kingdom Metazoa; phylum Chordata; class Mammalia; order Rodentia; family Muridae; genus Acomys; species Acomys russatus. The sequence goes on along the minus strand of NC_067152.1, from coordinate 18,513,129 downwards.
TTTGATAGCTGATCAGTATTCCATTGTATAAATACATCATACTTTCTTTAGCCATTCTTTGGTTGAAGGACATGAAGGTTGTTTCCAGATTCTTGCTCTTATGAATAAACCTATGTGTTTTTTTCTTTTGTTTTGTTTTGTTTGTTTGTTTGTTCATTTGTTTGTTTTTTGAGATGGAGTCTTATTGTGAAGTTCAGATTGTCCTTGAAATTTTGATCCTTCTGTCTTTACTCTAAACTGTTGATGCTACAAGCATACAGCAATCTATCTGTCTTTGAGTTTAATTTTCTGTATTCTGGATGTACAGGTTTCACTTTATTGGTCAGATTATTTCCAAGTGTTTAGGTTATAGTGAATAGCATTGTTTCCCTCATTAAACAAGCCCACCATTATTCATGATCTAGCTGGCAATTGTTAGCTGTTAGGAGATTGAGAGAGAGTTTTCTCTGTGTAATCACAGAATTATCAGCTGGTAAGCTGATAATTCAACTTGTCAGCCATAGACCACATATCCAATAATATTAGGGAAAACATATATAGCAGATAAAAAAAAGACAGAAAGTTGCATGAGTAGGGAAGGAGGTGTTTATCTGAAAAGAGTTGGGGGTGATTAATATGACCAAAATACATTGCATAAAACTGAAAATAAACTAAAAATAAATAAGTACAAACAAAAACACACACAAACAAAGAAATAGAACAAAGAAATGAATAGAAGCGATTTTAATTTTTTGACATAATTTGAATATTATAATATACTGAGGATAAAAGATTTAACAATTCTATTGGTGTATTTTCTTTATTAACATAGAGTGTGAAGTTTAATCTGTTATTATAGAGAGAATAAAAGCATAACCATGTCATAGAAAACATTAAATTTTTTAACTGGCAATTTGATAAACACATGGAAAAATGCTTTAAATAAAACAAAAGTGAAAGGAACACTCTTAGCTCCTCTGGAGATAATTTCTTACTTTCATTACCTTAATTACATATGGACCACATAGTCAAAACTCTGGAATTTCAATTTTATACTTTTTATTTATTTTTTCTTTCATTGAAATTACATTCTTCTCTTATAAAATATAACCTGATTATAGTTTCCCATCCCTCTACTCCTCCAAGTTCCTCCACACAACCCCTTCCCTTAAGATCCACCTTCTTTCTCTTTCAGGCTGTATTCCCTCCTTCAATTTTCCCTTCCCGTCCCCACCTGATCCTTGTGTTTCTCTCCCAAGTTGGCCATCATTCTAGTTTATCTGTAACGTCTCTTCTATTTCTCTCTTTCAGGAGATTCATGTGTCCCCCAGTTTCTTCCTTCATGCCTAGCATCTCTGGGTTTACACATTATAAGGTGGTTACCATTTATTTAGTGGCTAATATCTATGTATAAGTTTATATGTACCATATTTATATTTTCTTGTCTGTGTTACTTCATCTAGGATGATTTTTTTTCCTATTTCCATTCTATTTCCATCCTGTGCCAGCATATTTCATGATGAAGTTTTCTATTAACAACTGAGTAATACTCCGTCAGCTGGAATTTCAACCTTGATCAAGAATAACCACAGAATTTATATTCTCATCTATAATAAGCAAAGTTACTTTTTTCAGCTGTAAGATGAAATGTCTAAGCCATACATGAAGTAGTGACATTCTCAAGGTTTGAAAAAAAAAATCAAAGTAATGGGAAATCTCATTTTCTACGTTTATAATATGAGAAAAATCATCAAATAGTCCTGTGGGCACATCATTTGTGATTTTCTTCTGTGAGCAGCAATACCTCTGGGCAGGTGGTCTTGGGCTATATAAGAAAGTCAGCTAAACAAGATTGAGCTGGAAAACCAGTTAACAAGCAACATTCTTCCATCATCTCTGCTTCCAGCCTCTGACTTTTGTGCTTACCTGGACTTTCCCCATTCCTTCAGAGATGGACTGTGTCACCTGCATGTGTAAGTCAAATAAGTCCACTTGTTCCTAAGGCATTTTTGGTGAGAGCAACAAAACATATACTATTAATGAGATAAAGTAAGAAAAAAAAAACATGTAAATGTTCAATGCAATTGATAAGAAACTTAACAATTCCAAGCCAGAAGTTTTCTACATTGCCAAAATATTTCACAGCATCGACAAAGGTAAAACAATTATAACTTTGTTTTGCCAGCTGCTATACTGGCAAATACTGATTTTCAAAGGACAGCTTAGAGGCCCATAAATTCAAACTGAAGATAATAACCTTTGTTTGTATAGTAAAATATTTTATGTGGATGGGCAAGAAAAAAGACACATGTATGGAAACTATTTTATAAATGACTATCAAAATATGCTCTAGGAAATTGAAGAAGGTTTGAAGTTTGCCTTTTATTACTTCAATTCATCACAGTACTGTATCTGAAAGACAAATATACAATCAAAATTCAGAAATTGCTGTTAGATAAATTTTTCAGGAATTTCTTAAAAATATTTACCAGAGATCAGTGTAATGGCTTAGCAGATGAAAAGTGTTTAACTCTAACTCTGAAAAACTGAGACCTAGGAACATACATGGTGGAAGAAAATAATTAATTCTTGCAAATTGTTAGCAATGCTCTGACCTCTATATGGCAGCATGATATATTTGTGTGTAAGCCTGTACACACACACACACACACACACACACAAACACACACACGACAAAGAAAAGGACTAATTAAGTAAATAATATTAGTAAATACTAATATTAATAGCACCAAATTAAGGGCTAAGAGGTTAAAATCCGATTGTCAAATAATAAATAAAAGGTATGTTTTCTTCAAAATATAACATTAAGTGATAAACATTCATCATCTCTGGAATATAGAATGAATAAAAATTTTAATTCTCAAAAGGAAAGAGAAAACATATTCAATAGCATAAAACAGTCTAAATTAACTAAGAGAGCAAGCAAGGTTTCCTACAACTAGTAAGCCAATTTTGGATGTGTTCAGTCACAAGATATTACTTCACAGAAATCCTTTATACAACACAAAAATCATAATATTGCATTGGCTAAACATAGAAAATCATCAGAGAACATCTTTCCATAATATGGAATGGAAAGATTATTAACTACAGACTAATTTATAAATGATAAACACTTAGAACTTTTTGATATGCTGCTCCCTCTCAATTAAAATTTGTCATGAAATTTTCAAAACAGAAGAAAAATAGTGATTCAGTATTGACTGATGCAGAAATAATGAATATAAAAAGCACATAATAAAACATTAAAAAGCACATGTAGGGATGGAAATTAGGGTAAGTGTTCAAGAACATGGATCTTTCTGAGGCTCAATATTCAATTCTCAGTACCTACACACTGGGGTATATCCGTCTATGACTCCAGTCCCAGAGTACCCAACACCATCTTCTGGTCTTAATGAGCACTGCATGCACATGGTACACAGAAATAGATGTACACAAGACAACCCTACAAACTAAATAATTAAACAAACAGCTAAATAAATAGCACAAGTATCAATGGATTGCTCTCTGTGAGCATGAAGATATTCATACATATAAAATACATGATGAGCCATTTTTCACACATCAAGAAATAAATCTTCACTTAATGTAACAGAGGCATTAGGACATTCAGTTAGAGAAATTTTATACAAATAAATCTAAATGTAAAAAGAATAGTGGATCACTCAATAAAAGCTTTTGTCAAGCCTTTCAACTCAAGTTACATTCCTGGGCCCAACATGGTTGAAGGAAAATATAAGCAAATACTAATTGTCCTCTAAATTACAAACACTCTCTCTCTCTCTCTCTCTCTCTCTCTCTCTCTCTCTCTCTCTCTCTCTCCCCTGTTCCGAGTCCACAGAAAGCCCAGGTGACACACAGGGGCCCAGACACCTGTGGACACATTGCCCAGCCACACCAGCGCGGTCTGAGACTGGGGACACCCAAGCCACACCAGGGCGGTGTGAGAGCAGATATGCAACTGGGAGCCATGGACCCTGGGAGCTGGGGATCACTGGGTGAGAGAGATCTGCACAATGCAGACCACAGGCAGGTCTGACCTCCAGTCAACCAGTGGCCCACAGAGGATATCAGCCCAGTCCCCACAACCTGGACCAGACCTTGCCTGAGAGCTGCCAACTGTGGCCTTGTTCTGCAGCACGAACTTGGTATATGGGACTGAAATCCTCCCAGCAGCGAAGCATCAGAGCTCCTGGCCTAGGGAAATCTCAGGGAAACAGGTAGATCTGTCCTCAGACACCCCCACCAGCCCTGTGCCAGTCCACAGAGAGCTCAGGTGTCCACATGTCTGGGGACATGTTGTCCACCCACAGTGAGGCTGTCTGAGTTGGCCAGGCAGGAGCCTAACTTCTGGTCCAAGAAGACTGTCCTAGAACAATAGGTCACAACGGACCCAGCCTAGCGAGGCTCCATAGCCTAGCATGGACTCACACACTCTTGGGAGAGGCTTGGAAGGCTGGATGGGAAAGGGCAGAAATCTTCCCAACCATCAACAATCAGAAGGCAGTAGCTGCTCTCTCCCTGGTAGGTGGCAACTAGGCTCCACTACCTGGTTGGAGCAGGCAGAAACCTAAACAACTACTAGAAGGCAGCAGGAGTTCAGGCACTCTACAGTGATCTGAGCCTAGCACCCAAAGCCCCAGGGCCTAAAGGCAGGGTATTCAAAGCCCAACCAAAGACAGGATAACCAGCTCTATATACACTACCTCAACCCGATAATGGAGCTGCAGAGCACCAGCACCTACCTTGGCTGACCCAGTGGGGAGTACAGGGTATGGAGCAAAGTCTCCAGGAGCTGAAATCAGGCCACCTGTCTGTCCCAAGGAAAAGTTGTTCCTGATCACCACAGGCAAATTCCCTTGACCTATAATCACTCTGCAACAAACTGATCTCAACGACCAGTGAAGGACACCAGAAGCTACCTCCAAACATCAGAGACAGCAAGATGACTAAACGCCAGCATAAAACCATAAACAACAAAACCCAAAACAATATGGCACCTCCATATCCCAGCTATCCCAATGAAAGCAACCTGGAGAAGTCAAATATAATTGAAATACAAAAAAATTATCTGAAATCCTTAGTAATGAAGATGATAATGGAGGAAACGAATAAAATCTGTAAATAAAAGCAGGAAGACACAGACAAACAGGTAGAAGACATAAAAGAGGCATATAGAGATGCACTGGAAGAAATTCAGGAAAATACAAACAGTCAGATGACAAAAATCAATAAAACAGTTCAAGATCTGAAGGCCTATAAAGAGACACTGGAAGAAATCAGGAATATACAAACAATCAGATGAATGATATCAATAGAACAGCTCAAAATCTGAAGATGAAAATGGAAACAATGATAAAGGCACAGACAGAATAAAAACAGGAACAAGAGACCTTAGAGAAGAAAGCAAGCAACACAGACGTGAGCTTGTCAAACAGAATCCAAGAGATGGAGGAAATAATCATGGGACTAGATGATACAATCATATATCTTGAAGCAAGTATCAAAGAAAAGGCTAAATTTGAAAAACTCCTTACACAAAACATCCAAGAAATCGTGGACACCATGAAAAGATGAAACCTGAGTGTAATAGGCATTGAGGAAAGAGAAGATGCTCAACTCCAAGGCCTAGAAAATATTTTCAACAAAATCATAGAAGAAATTTTTCCCAAATTAAAGACAGAGATGTTTATAAACATACAAGAGGCCTACAGAACACCAAATAGTATAGACCAGAAAATAAAAAGTTCCCACCAAATAATAATCAAAACACAAGATATACAGAACAAAGAAAAAAATATTAAAAGTGGCAATGAAAAGGGCCAAGTAACATAAAATGGCAAACCTATCATAACAGACTTCTCAGCAGAGACCATAAAAATCTGAAGGGCCTAGATGGAGGTCCTGAAAACCCTAAGAGACCATAGATGCCAGGCCAGACTACTAAACCCAGCAAAACTCTCAATAAGCACTGACAGAGAAAACAAGATAGTCCAGGGAAAAAAAAAATCCAAACAGTACCTATCCACAAATCTGGCTTTATAGAAGTTACTGGAAGAAAAACTCTACCCCAAAGGGACAAGCTATAACCAAAATTACATGGTAAATAGACAACTACATCATTGCAAAAACACAACCACACAAACTCTCTACTGCAACCAACATCAAAATCAAGGGAGTTAACAGTCACTGGTCATTAGTATCTCTCAACATCAATGTCTGAATTCTCCAATAAAAAGACACAGGTTAACTGAACGGATCATAAACAAGATCTAATATTCAAGAAACATATCTCACTCACAAGGATAGACATAACCTCATGGTAAAAGGCTGGAAAAAGATACTGCAACCAAACAGACAAAAGAAGCAAGCTGGTGTAGCCATTTTAATATTTAATAAAATAGACTTTCCACCAAAATTAATCAAAAGAGATGAGAAAGGACACTTCATGCTCATCAAAGGTAAAGTCAACCAAGATGACATCACAATTCTGAACATCTATGCTCCCAATACAAGGGCACCCACATTTGTTAAAAAAAAAAAAAAAAAAGCCTATTAACAAAGCTTAAACCACACATCGATCCCCATACATCAATAGTGGGAGACTTCAACACCCCACTCTCACCAAATGCCATTGAAACAGAAACTTAACCAAGAAATAATGACACTAACCAACATCATTAATCAAATGGATCTAACAGATATATACATAACTTTTCACCCAAACACAAAGGATTATAACTTTTCAGCACCCGATGGAACCTTCTCCAAAATTGATCACATGGTAGGTCACAAAGCAAGCCTCAACAGGTATAAGAAGATTGAAATAATACCTAGTATCCTATCAGAGCATCATGGTCTAAGACTGGACTTCATAAACAACAGAAATAACAAAAAGCCTACACACACAGGGAAACCGCACAACTTTCTACTTAATGACACCTGGGTCAAGGAAGAAATAAAAAAAAGAAATTAGGCTCTTCCTGAAATTCAATGAAAATGAAGGAACAACATACTCAAATTTGTGGGACACCTTGAAAGCAGTACTAAGAGGAAAATTCATAGCATTAAGTGCCTTTATAAAGAAATTGGAAACATCCCATATAAGCAAGTTAACTACACATCTAGAAGCCCTAGGGGGAAAAAAGAAGCAGAAACACCCAAGAGGAGTAGTTGCTGGAAATAATTAAAATCAGAGCTGCAATCAATGAATTAGAAACAAAGAGAACAATTCAAAGAATCAACAAAATCAGAAGCTAGTTCTTTGAGAAAATGAACAAGATAGACAAACCATTAATCAAACTAACTAAAACGCAGAGAGACACTATCCAAATCAACAAAATCAGAAATGAAAATGGAGACATAACAACAGACACTGAAGAAACACAAAGAATCTCAAGATCCTACTTCAAATACATATATACCACAAAAAAATCTAAGGGAAATGGACAATTTTCTTGATCGATTCTACTTGCCAAAAGTGAATCAAGGTCAGATAAACAAATTAAATAGTCCTATTTCCCCTACAGAAATAGAATCAGTCATTAATAGTCTCCCAACCAAAAAAAAAAAAAAGTCCAGGGCCAGATGGTTTCAGCACAGAGTTCTACCAGACCTTCAAGGAAAAGCTAATACTAATACTCTTGAAATTGATTCAAAAGATAAAAATAGATGGAACATTACCATTCATACCTAACCCTCACCAAAGCCCAACAAAGATAGAGAATTTCAGACCAACTTCTTTTCTGAACATTGATACAAAAATACTGAATAAAATACTCGCAAACCAAATTTAGGAACACATCAAAGATATCGTTCACGATGACCAGGTAGGCTTCATTCCAGGCATGCAGGGATGGTTTAATATATGGAAGTCCATCAATGTAATCCACCATATAAACAAACTGAAAGAAAAAAAAACACATGATCATTTCCTTAGCTGCAGCAAAAGCATTTGATAAAATCCAACACCCATTCATCTTTAAAGTTTTGGAAAGATCAGGGATACATGGCACATACCTAACATAATAAAGGCTACATACAGCAAACTAATAGCCAAAATCAAGTTAAATGGAGAGATACTCAAAGAAATTCCTCTAAAATCTGGGACCAAGGAAGGCTGCCCACATTCTCCATATCTCTTCAATATAGTTCTTGAAGTTCTAGCTAGAGCAATAAGACAACAAAAGAAGATCAAGGGGATGCAAATGGGAAAGGAGTAAATCAAATTATCCTTACTCACAAATGATATGATAGTGTACATAAGTGACCACCAAAATTCCACCAGAGAACTCCTACAGCTGATAGCTGATAGACACCTTTAGCAATGTGGCTAGATACAAAATTAACTCAAAAAAGTCACTAGCCTTCCAATATACAAATGACAATCGTGCAGAAGAAGAAATTAGGGAAACTACATCCTTCATGATAGCTACAAGCAGTATAAAATATCTAGGAATAACCAAGCAAGTGAAAGAATTGTTTGGAAAAAACTTCAAATCTCTGAAGAAGGAGATTGAAGATGACATCAGAAAATGGAAAGATCTCCCTTGTTTGTGAAGTGGGAGAATTAACATAGTAAAAATGGCCATCTTAACAAAGGTAATTTACAGATTCAATGCAATCTCTATCAAAATACCTACACAATTTTAAAAGACATTGAAATATCAATTCTCAACTTCACATGAAATAACAGAAAGCACAGAATAGCTAAAACAATCCTTTACAATAAAAGATCCTCCAGAGGAATCTCCATACCTGATCTCAAGCTGTACTACAGAGCAAAAGTAATTAAAACAGCATGGTACTGGCACAGCAATAGGCTGGTTGATCAGTGGAATTGAATCAAAGACCCAGAAACAAATCCACACATATATGAACACTTGATTTTTCTTAAAGAAGCCAAATCTATTCAATGGAAAAAGAATAAAATCTTCAACAAAAGGCGCTGGTCTAATTGGGTGTCTGTATGTAGTAAAATTCAAGTAGACCCATATTTATCAACATGCACAAAACCCAAGTCCAAGTGGACTAAAGACCTCAACATAAAACCAGAGACACTAAACCTGTTAGAAGAAAAAGTAGGGAAGATGCTGGGACTCATTGACACAAGAGACAACGTCCTGAACAGAACTCCACCAGCCCAGGCCTTAGGTCAACAATTAACAAATGGGACCTCATGAGGCTGAGAAGCTTCTGTAAGGCAGAAGACACTGTCACCAGAACAAAGCAGCGGCCTACAGACTGGGAAAAGATCTTCACCAACCCTACATCTGACAAAAGTCTAATATCCAAAATATATAAATATCTCAAAAAATTAAACACCACCGAATCAAATAGCCCAATTAGGAAATGAGGCTCAAAATTAAACTGAGAATTCTCAATAGAGGAATATCGAATGGCTGAGAAACACTTAAAGAAATCATCAGTGTCCTTAGTCATCAGAGAATTGCAAATAAAAATGACTCTGAGATTCCATTTACACCCATCAGACTGGCCAAGATAAAAAACTTAAGCGACAGCACATGCTGGCAAGAATGTGGAGAAAGGGGAACATTCCTTCATTGCTGGTGGGAGTGCAAATTTGTATAGCTATTTTGGAAATCAATCTGGTGCTTTCTCAGAATACTGGGAATAGTGCTACCTCAAGACCCAGCTATCCCACTCCTCGGAATATATCTAGAAGGTGCTCCACCACACAACAAGGACTTATGCTCAACCATGTTCATAATAGCCTTATTCATAATAGCCAGAAACTGGAAACAACCTAAAAGTCCCTCAGTTGAAGAATGGATAAAGAAACTGTGGCACATTTAGACTATGGAATACTACTCTGCTATTAAAAGCAAGGAAATCCTGAAATTTTTGGGCAAATGGATGGAACTAGAAATGATCATACTGAGTGAGTTAACCCAGACTCTGAAAGACTCATACGGTATACATTCACTTATAATTGGACACTAGCCCAACAGGGCTATCTCCTAAAAGGGAATTGGGAGATTGGGATAGATGCAGGGACCTCCTATTGGGACTCTAGGTGAGAGAAGCATGGAAGAATGGGAAAATAGAAGAGCCCAGATGGTCCTAGAAACCTACAAGAAGAACATCATGATGGGCAGATCTGGGTCCAGGGGAGTCAGCTCAAATTGCTGTACCAACCAAGGAAAATATATCCAGTAAATATTGAACCCCTACTCAGATCTAGCCAAGGGACAGGACATTCTCCACAGTTTTGTGGAGAGCAGAGACTGATTCAGTCATGAACTCTTGTCCCCCATATTTGACCACTTCCCCTTGTTGGGGGGCCTGGTAGCACTCAGAGAAAGGATAAGCAGGCTACCAAGATGAGACTTGATAGGCTGTGACCATATGGTGGAGGAAAAGGTCCCCATATGTCACAGACCTAGGGGAGGGGAATAGGGTGTAAGAGGGAGGGAGGGAAGAATGAGAGGATTAAGCAAGGGGAAAATAATTTATATATAACCTGATTATATTAATTTAAAAAAAGAAAACAAAATTTTATTTTATTTCAACCAAATTATTTGGTAAGGACATTTATGATTGCAATAATAGAGGTTCAAATATTTATATTTAAAGAATGGTTCTGTTCTCTTTTTACATTAGCTAACTCATTAGTATGTTTCTTCAAATAATCCAGTCTTTAACAGGTGAAAATTTGATTTTATAAATAATGTCTTAATTTTTAAAGAGGTAATAAATTATACATTGACTTATTCTTTATTGCCAATTTACCTGAACAATAATGGCTTTACTTCAAAAGCTGTAGATTACAATAAAACTCAAATTTCCTCTCATACTATATACTTTATAGCTGAGATAATATTAAAATATAGTTGATTAATGCGTATATGAGGCTATATATATGCTAGAAAGAAAAATATATTTAATAAAAGATATAAAGTATGGACATATACCTATAAAGTATAAGCATAGTGATCGACTTTTTCAATTTATTTTTTCCTAACATTTTCAAGTGAAATAGTGACTGAGGGTAGTTTACACACACACACACACACACACACACACACACAGAGAGAGAGAGAGAGAGAGAGAGAGAGAGACAGAGACAGAGACAGAGACACAGAGACGGAGACAGACAGAGAGAGAAAGAGAGAGAGAGAGAGAGAGAGAGAGAGAGAGAGAGAGGGGGGGGGGAACTTTCTTTACCTTGCAGTCTAGGTAATTCTGTACACTGTATCTTATGATAGGAGTATTAAAAAATCAATTATACAAAACTTTTTTTAAAAAAGACAGTATGCACAAACTATTGTACTTAATGATTTGGTTTCTAAAATCAAATATTTTGGAGCTAGATTCATGTATTCACCATACCTCTCTGTGCAAAATTTGAGTTAATTACAGTACGTATTTGAGACTCAGATTTCCTGTTGATAACCATTGCATCTCACAAGTAGGTTATTTTCAAGATTCAAATTCTGCATACTAATGCCTTGATAATGCTCTGGCTTGACATAAATGATTAATAGCAGAGTTTCCTTGTTGCAAGTTCTTCTAATAATCTCTTTCTACCGTCAGACACATCTAGTGATTCAAAGTCCTGTAAAACTCATTTAGAAATAAAGTGGGCAGGGGATAGATACGGACCCAGAAGAAAGAAGTTAGAGCAAAATCTTTGGATACAATTCTATTGGAATTACATTTTAATTAGATATCATTTCACTCTCTCTGAAATATGCAATTATATTTTGTTTCGATTTCAATTTTTTGACAAGGTTATGTTTAAAGCCAACAACAATAAAACCATTTTGAAACAGTTTTGCTACTACTTTCAAGAAACCAGAGACCACTTGAGTGTTTATTTCATACTCTTTTCTCACTGGAGGCTGGAAAGTAAAATGAGATTTGAGATATCAGAATTACTCATGAACACCTTTACACAAAATCTTCCATGAATTGTGATGGAGGATAGCATCTCGATTATGTGATTAGCCATCTTGTGGTGATTGTTTCTGTCTGCGTAAGTGTGTATATGAATACTCAATAATTAATTTCTCTTAGAAAATTTAGACAAGGTATCAACTAAGAATAACTCCCACCTATGAGTGACACTTAAGCTTTTTAAAAAAATATACATTTAAGCAATCTTGATTTTCTTTAGTCCAGAATGATAGAGTATCAAAATGAAATATCACACATGCAGTTTCCACTTTTTGGATCCTGTGAAATTGGTTGTTGCCATAGGATATGAATTTTCTATAGTGGTAAAAAAGATGAGGAGTGAAAGAGTAAGGATTTAAAGATTGGATACCCTGAGCTATAAAGCTATTATTCTCCAAAATCTATGTCTACTTAGCACCCTAAACATTTTAGACTCAATGTAACAGGTGAAATTCTACTTGTGGAAACTATACTTAAAGTCAGCACAGCCTAGAGTTTTACTATAATTTGAATAAAAAACACTTTACTAACCTTAAAAAGTGGCACTCAGTGATACAGCAGGCATGTTTGTGTCCACACCTAAGCTTTTCACATAGATTTGCAGAGCACAGTAACAAAGGAAAATCTGCTGAGATACACTTATGTTTTTATTGACACAGCGAATTACCCAGCATCAACTATGTTCTGACCCAGAATAGATGCTTGACTGCTTTTTATAAAGCCCCATCTCTTGTCATCACTGCGGCGTACAGTCCCCTGCCTTGAAAAATATGTAAGTATTGAGACAATTTCTTTCTGCAAGGGCTTATAATTGTGAAAATTGTTTTCTTCTTAAGAAGCACTGCTTAATTCATGATGATATCCTTCCTTATTTCTGTTGCTGTGATAAAACACCGTGATCAAAAGCAACTTAGGGAGAAAGGGTTTATTTCATTTACAGGTTATAGTCCATGATTAAAGAAAGCCAAAATGAGAAGTCAAGGCAGGAACATTAGGCAAGAAGCAAGGAGAAATGCTGCGTGCTCACTCCACATTAAGCTACTTTCTTATACAGCCAAGGCCCACCTCCTGAGACACAAAAACATTACCACACAGTGGGCCCTTGTACCTCAACTAGCAATCAAGAAAATGTCCGACATTACTACAGGCCCATCTGAGGGAAAAAATTCACCATCCTGTGGATGTCGAAGAGACAATAAAATCATGTTGTCCTAATAAGTGTATAAAGCATCTTCACAATTGTCCTAATAAATTCCTCTGTCATGAGATACTGTTCATTTTTAAATAGGAATTTTCGTATAAGCAGTGCAACTCTAGAATTCATTGTCTCATATAGGCTCAGCCTGGCCTGGAACTTACAGTAGTCCTCCAGTCTCAGCTTTCTGAATAATGAGTTTATAATTGTGTGCCATTACACGCAGATAATTATCACTTCTTGAATCTATTATCTGTCAATAGAATTAAAAAGCTATCAGTCACAATTGAACATGCTTTTATTTTTTATGCCTTATATCACCATATATATTTCCCCATTTAACAATGATAAATACATGTTTGTCATTGTATGTCATTTTTATACATATAACATATGTATACATTTACTTTTTAAATTTTAATGTAATAATGTAGATGGTTGGGTGTGCCAGTAATCTTAGTCATGGCTCTTCCACTCGTGTTTTGGGACAATAAACACAAGCCACTAAATTCAACTTACCTTTTTTTACAATGGCATATTTAGAACCCACATAACTTCTCAAAAACATTAAAAGTACATAAGTACATAACATAGACATCACACAAAAATTTTGGTCTATCCATAACTTATATGTTGTCAAATTGTTCGCCTTTGAACTACAAAAATTTATATATTCTTTATAATGTTTTCATTCTATTGTCCTCAATTTGTATAAGAAAAATAAGCAGTGGTAGCCAACTATCTCAAAACCAATTTCACCAAGTTTACTTTCCTTTATTTTCTTTTACTGTTATGTGTTCTAACCTGAAAGCTTTTCCACACCTTTGAAGAGACATGGCACTTCTATTTGCTCACTAGTCACAGTTGCATTATTACTTTCATTCATATCATTTATAGGAACCATTAGAAAATGTTTTCTTGGGAACCAGAGGATGGCTCTAGTATTAAAAATATTTGACATATGGGCATGGTAATCTGAGTTTAGATCTTCAGTAATCATGTAAAAGTTGTTCATGGTGGGACGTATCTGTAACCCCAACCTTCCAATGGAAGATGGGAGGAAAAAGACTGAAATATACGCAGAGACTCTCAAGACAGCTAAGCACTGTATGCAGGACAGTGGCAGAAAATATAACAAATGGGGCTCAATGCAAGGTGGAAGGAAAGAACCAGTTTCCAGAAGTTTTCTTCTCATTTCCACATAAACACTATGGAATGCATATATTCCCATGCCCAAGCATGTACAGACATGTGTGCACACCTGAAAGAGAAAACACATTCAAAAAGCATAAAGGTAGAGAACTCATATAGATCACTTATTTATTGTGTTCCATTGCCCAGGGCCAGAAACAATCTGGAGAGTCAGTTTCAGCACTGTAACCATATAGTGCCATGAATCCAACCACAGCAACAGGATGATGCTTCTAGTATGCCTATAAGCAAGTCTAAGAAGAAAAGTTAACCACCTGATGGTCACAAATAAAGAGCCTTTTATAGGAAAGGACAAAGCGTGATCTTTGCAACAGATGTTTGAGAGGTGATCAGATCTATTTTATATCAAAAGACTTAACTTTTGCAATGGACTCAGTATATGATCCATTTTACTGTTAGACTAGAGAAGAAGATTCACAGATCCACTTTTAAAAGGGTTTGCATAACCCTCCTTCCTTTGCAATAGGAACCATATGCATTTTAAAACTCACATACAGCTTTATGCAATTCTAATTTTATTCTGACTGTGCTTACGTTGTGCCCCGTCAGTGAATACTAAACAATGTGCCCACAGCTCATTGGTAATAATGATAACAGTTGAATTTCATTCTGTCACCTATCACAGCTACTACTTGCTTATATTTCTGAGAGCTGTTCTTGAGGGTGGACACCGATGTGTTCATGGTAGGTAACTTACCTACTGAGGATCTGGCTCCCCGGTCCACATATCACTCTTTTTACTGAAAATAATTATTTTGAGAATTATCCGTGTCGTTTCACATCTTTAAAAAAATTTTATTTCTTTACTGCTCAGTATTAATGAATGGTAAGTATATTTCAAAGTTATTAAAATACCATACCATACTGAGTGCTGAGCCATTTCTAATTTGTTGTATTCCAAATAAATCTCTCATAAATATATCATATTTGTATACTATATTTTTTCCTGAAGAATATATGCTTAAGTTGAAAGCCTAGATCATATGGAACATCTATGTTCACTTGCTAGAAAACTGACCATCTGTTTATCAAAGAGCTGTGGCCTTGGTCATTACCACCATACGTACAGTAATCACAGAGACATCTAAGCATCCGTAAAAGTCAGCAGCTGAAAACAGGGCTGGATTTCATAAGTTAAAAGGTCTTTCTAGGAGTCAATCACTTCCTTGCCTGAGGTTTTGACATAAAGCCAATATGTGTCTTGATGAGTTAGGTAAGGAGACATGTGTCACAAAGCTCCTTTCTAGCACGGAAACAGCTCTTAATTATTACAACTAGGCACCTTAAGGTTGGCGGCAAAAGCAATGCAGCTTCAGAGGCATCATACTAATATGAATGTGTTTGTACATACAGCTTAGAACACAGCAAATGTTAGGAATCCAACTTAGATTTTAGAATAACTCAATGGATAGTGTTATTACAAAGAGGGACACTCAATGTGGGAAAACTCATTAAGAAAATATAATGCTGAGGTGAAGAGGTGGCCCAGCTGTTAAGATCACTTGGTGCTCTTGCGAAGGACCAGGGACCAGTGCCAAGCAACCTCCTAGTGACTTACAGCCATCTACAACTCCAGTTTCAGGGGATCCAACGCCCTGTCTTAGTTAGGGTCTCTATTGCTATGAGTGTATCCACTGCAACTCTTGGGAAGGAAAACATATCATTGGGGCTGGTTTACAGTTTCAGAGGTTGAGTCCATTATCATCACAGCAGGAAGCATTGTGGTATTGTAGACAGACGTGATGCTGAGAAGAGGATGAGAGTTCGACATCAGATTGGCAGGCAGCAGAAAGAGAATGCCACACTGTGCCTGGCTTGAGCACCTGAGACGTCAAAGCCTGACTCTGACATACTTCCTCTAACAAGGCCAAACCTACTCTAACAAGGCTATGCCTCCTAATAGTGCCACTCTCTGTGAACCTATGGCAGCCATTTTTTTTTTCAAACCACCAAATGTCCTTTTCTTAAACCTTTGGACATGTATGCACATGGTGTACTATATACGTGCAGGTAAAAACACCCATGCACATAAAGTAAAATTTAAAATAATACATTTTAGAATAGAAAGTAAATACCGAAGTTACAGATTTATTTGTTTTGTTTTTGGTGTGGTTTGGGTTTTTTGTTTGTTTGTTTGTTTGTTTTGTTCGTTTGTTTGTTTTTGTTCTTTCAGACAGGGTTTCTCTTCTTGACTGTCCTGGACTCACTTTCTAGACTAGGTTGGCTTCGAATTCAGTGATCTGCCTGCCTCTGCCTCTGCTGGGATGACAGGTGTGCGCCACCACACCGGGCTTGAAGTTGTAGATTTAATTGCTTCCCTTTGCTAATCTTATTTGCTAATGTTATTTGCATTAATTCTATCTTAACCTAAGACTGACTCTGCTATAACTAGAATAAGACTTTTTCTTTGTTTGTTTGATTTGGCTTTGTCATTCTTTTTGTTTTGTTAAAAGGGCATATCTGTAGCCCAGGGTTGCCTAACAATCACAATGTAGCTCAAACTCACCTCAAACTTGTAATTAAGCGGTGTAATTACCTTACTCTCTCCAGAGCTTAGATTACAAGTGGGGCACCATATCCACCTTGGAGTGTTTCAATCAGATGTCCCCAGCTATAAAATGCAGATTGTATTTGTTTTTACTTCAGACCATTACATTTAGAAAGATTGCCAAGTCATATCATGGCTTATCAGTTTTCCACTTTGTCTGTTTTTTTTTTCTTATCTTTCTTTTATTATTTAATTCATTTATTCAGATTACAACGCAGTTGTTATCCCATCACTTGTATCCTCCCATTCCTCCCTCCCTCCTGTTTTCACCCTATTCCTCTACCCCTAGGTCTATGACCGAGGGGGACCTCTGCCCCCACTGTATGGTCATAGGCTATCAAGTCTCATCTTGGTAGCCTGCTTATTCTTTCTTTGAGTGCCACCAAGGGGAGGTGGTCAAATATGGGGCACCAGAGTTCATGTCAGAGTCAGTCCCCGCTCTCCACATAACTGTTTTTGTTGTTATTTTGTCATTGTTGTTGCTGTTGTTGTTGTTAATTTCATTCACTGATACTTTATTGTAGTTATTTATTTTTAAATCTCTCTCTAACATATGTTTCTGAATTCTCCATGGTCATTTTCATCATGCCTTTGAATTCTATATCCATTACAAAGTTGCATTTTCTCTCTCCTGTCTCTACCGTAATTGACAGTCACTGGTGTAACTGTAGCTATGTCTTACTAACACTAGTGTTTATCAAATAGTTTAAAGGCATTTTTCTTAATGTCTGATCATGTAGAAATGGTAGCTCAGAGATTAAAAGAACAACATGAGTGAACATATTCTGTTATTTCAAATTATGTGTCATAAAGCATATTTTTCTTTTTTGTTATTTTTAACAATTTTATACAGGCATATAATATATTTTGATTACTTTCTATTTCATACTCTTCCACCCCCTCCTCAATCAATCTGTAATCTACACTAGTCTATCAGAATCATGGCTTTTGGCTTTCTTTTATGACTGTTAAAACCAGGGACATCTGTACAAACACTGAATTGTAATTACACACCTGTATTTATTATTTTATGTGTTTATTTGTGCCCTGTTCTCCTTCAAATGGAGTAAATGGTGATTCAGCAGCTTTGTCAAAATATGCCATTGTGGTCCACTCTTAGCAAGTAGGCTTTCTGTACTTAATGCAGTGGCTGTGCGTATTTCTCTGCTGTATTTTCCATTGCTGATGTTAGCGTGTTATGGATGGTTAGTCCTACCAGCTGAAAGAAAAGATGAATGGAATGATGAGGAGAACAGATGAAAACAGAATTGAAAGTAAGTGAGAAAAGAGAAATTTGTAAAGTTTCTCAACACCCTTATACAGACTGTTCAGGTTCATCCAAATGAAAACATTTCCTAATGTTTTAATTTCTGAAGTAAACATTTCATTTACACTAAAAAAGAGAATATGTAAGTCAATTGATATGAATCAATAAATGGGAAACTAAGTGACAAACCCATCCAACTGATATGTAACTAACTTTCTGTACACAGACTGTACTGGGATTAAGAGGAAGAAAGCAAAGAACAATTGAAGTTATTTAGTCTATGTTAGGGCTGTTTCATTTGTTTTGGGATACTTTCTGAAAACTTCAATTATTGTGTGTCAAGGGCACATGGAGAAGGCTTAAAGAATCATCAATGATGCAGATTAGGAAGAAACTGTAAAGATGACAGTCTTGATCAATTTAGGTATCCTTTAGCACAATAGATCTTTACAATAGAAATAGTTATCAAATATCACCTTAAAGTACTAGAATCATAATAAGTACCCATGGACAAAGTTCCTTCTCAAAGCACTACAAAAATAGTTTATCTATACATACTAAATATAATATTAATTAATTCATCTATTATTAATTAATTTATTAAATTAATGTTAATATATTAATTAATTATAAATAATTGGAAATATTAAATTTCCAATCTATTCATTGCTTTTGTTTTCAAGGTATACTATATCTCCTCTCCTGTGTTTTTATTCATCTCATATCTAGAATCCCAAGACTATCAAATATTGGAAAACTTGGTGTTATTTTCTGCATAAGCTTTGAAGTCTGCTTCTGACTTAGTCTACATTTGAGTTATTGCTCACAATGGCATATTGCCTACTAGGAAGTGACAAAGTGAGATAGGAAATTATTTATTGTTTTAATTATACTATTTATGATTGAAGTTTTACACACAAAAACATTTGCCATGTTTGGTCTAGCAGTAAATTAAAATGTCAGCTCTTAGCTTAATCAGCATGTGCCAGGCCCTAAGGTTCACAGTTCCCCATACAAAGGACCAGAGATTCACAGCTGGTTTCCACAAAAATGCCCACATCCGTACCCACAGAAACATGCACACACAGACAGACTACATCAATAAAATTTAAAAGACAGCAAATATGTCCGTTTGCTACATCTTTCATAAGGACACCGCAGCCACATCCCTGGAGTGTGGAACATGGACAAAAGTCTTTGTGCTTTAAATAGATTTCTACAGAAACTCAAGGTATCCTTGTGCTATGGATTTGAATGATACATGTCAGTATTTGTGCCTTTTTGGTATACTACATACACTTCAAACACTATTCTTCGAGCAAATGCATTTTAGGGATTATATGCAAAATCTGTTGAACCTCTTTCTTATTTTCATGGTTTAAGATGCATAAGTAAGTGGTTCTGAACAGGGAAGACAAAACAAAGCTGAATTACCAAAATATCTGTTATGGACTTATTAAAATGAAGATGTTTTATATGCTACACACACAAGTTTTTAATCTACCAAAAGGTCATTTTGTTCAAAAGCAGTGTTCTTTTGAGATTTCAAGACTATGTATATCTTAAAAATATGTGTGGTTTTATCTACATCTTAGCTTACATATAAATTTATCCCATATTGATTTAAATTAAAATGAAGCTTTTGTACAATTATGACATAATCTTCCTAGGATGTACCTACAATTTCAACATAATATTGCAGTACAGAGTTATGTGATCCTTTGAAATAATAGAGAAAGACAAGTTTGAATTTTTGAGATTGGTTTTTATAATTGTTTCACTTTATTAAAGGAGAGACAATAGATTTTAACCATGCTAAGAATATGATAATTAGGATTTTAAAACTCATTTTTATAATGAATATGCATACTTTATAAATGTTTGTTTCTTACTCAGGTAGGTTTTTGCCTTCTTTTTAGAAACCTAATTTGGCTCATTATATTTCTGTTGTTCTTTGCCCTACAAAGCAATTGGTAAAATAAAATCATAGTGTTGGAGAAACATCTCAGCTGGTAAAGACATGGCTCTCAGACAAGACTACAAAAATTAAATCCAAAGTTTCTAATATTTAAAAAGAAAAAAATGTGATTTTGAAAACTTACTATTTAGAAGTTATTGGGAGGACACTAACTTTATCCGTTTGAGAAGAAAATATATGGTCACAGCTGTTAAACGCTGGCCAGGTGCAGCAATTCACTGTGGTTAATAACAGGGTTATTTACAATAGCTCAATAGTTTGTAGACCATAATGAATGATCAATGGCTCTGCTAAGTGTTGTGTGGATGTGGTGGAGGAAGCATTGTAGACATGGAGCATGGAATCACATCATAAACACACACACACACACACACACACACACACACAAACACACACACGCTAACTTCTGAGAAATTGAAAGTTGTGTGAGGTCCAATGGCAACATGTCATATATGCCAATAAATAGGCCCCGAAAACACTCTTCTATGATGGTCTCAATAAAATAGATAGTGTGCTATGGGAAGGACTGGGTAGGATTGGGATTTGAAGTTTTTAAAGCTTCTAACGAGTGTGTGGAGAAGGGAAAAAGGAACAAAGGAAGCTAAGGGAAACTAAAGGCTGCGTTTTGTTAGAGTTAAGCAAAATCATCATAAATGGGTAATGAGTGTAATTATAGAGAGGATAAAGCTTTGTCCAGCAGTGCACCACGTCGGCCTCAGGGGTAGAGGGAGATATCTGGATGGGTCAACACCAGGGCACTGACTGGGGTGTTGAGAATGAGTAACTGGATGCCCTAATGAGGAGCCACTGAGATGAGTAACGAGATTGGTCCTGGTTGACCTGTGAAGGGAATAAAGCCAGGAGGGTTATCTTCTAATACACTAAGAAGAGTTCAAGCGATTGGAAGTTAGAGGTGAGGTTGACCAAGTCTGGCTCTGAGAAGTGTTGAAGAATAGGATTCTGGTGGAATGTGTGGTAACTTTAGTATTTTGGAATATGATTTACTGAGATATATTCAACTTCATTTGTGCATGAAAAAAAAAGGAGAGATCCCCTGCCCTTTCTAACAATTGGATTTATAAATCAGGGTAAAAAGTAGACCTGGGATAATATACACCCAAGTTATTTATTTTCATAGTCACTAGGCCATGAAGTTGATGAGCTTTGAATCAACACACACACACACACACACACACACACACACACACACACACACACAAACAAAACAGAATTATTAGCAGCTTTACAAATAAGTAAAGCTATTTCAAATTTCATAAAAAGACAATCACAAGTTAAAGTTAATCCCAACTAGGAGTAGATTCATAACTAGTTGTCATAACTACATGTGTCTTGACCATAAATCCAGATGAGACATAAAAATGCCAGTTATTAAAATAGTTGTATGTTTAAAACTACAAAGAGTGTGAAGTGTAAACCTTTGATTTGTTTTGAGATATACTGGGGAGTATTTTAACAATCTGAATTGTAACCAAAGGAAATAAATGTTCCAGTATTATCTACCATTAAGACAACCAAACTAATGCTAATGAAGAGTTAAGACAAAACAAAATAATGCCAAAACAGACATACATGACCAAAGTCACTTCTGGACTCTCAAGATAAAAACTAAGGAAGCTGGGGGCTGGAGAGATGGCTCAGCTGTTACGCGCAGCACTGTCTGCTCTTCCAGAGGTCATGAGTTCAATTCCCAGCAACCACATGGTGACTCACAACCATCTATAATGTGATTTGATGTCCTCCTCTGCCTGCAGATGTACATGCAGGCAGAGCACTGAATACATAATAATAAATAAAGAAATCTTTTTTTTTTTTTAACTAAGAAAGCTAATAAAAAGAAACTACTAGGAAAATATTTCTTTTAATCTATCAAATGTCTATTGAGATGTCTACACTAGACAAAGAACAATGACAACTAGAAAATGCTGAGAGCAAGAGAAATGGTTTTCCATAGGGAAGCGCTCCCAGTGAGTTATTAAATATAAATGGTCAACCCTTCCTGAGATTATACACATGCAGGTAACATTATAAGGCCTAAAATGCTGGATGTTTGTATTTTGCAAAACATACATTATATTAGTGTAATATGAATAAGGACTGAATAGCTCATAATTCATAACAGGAATTGTAACAGATAATATAAATCATATCCTATGACTCAGGTCCTATAAATCATACACATCGTGTGTGTGTGTGTGTGTGTGTATATATGTGTGCGCGCGCACACGTGTGTAAACAGCTGAAGAAAAAGTCATGCAGTTGAAAGAGAACAATAAGTTGATACATGATAGGGGGATGGAAGAGGAAAAGAGAATGGAGAAATTATTTAATTATAATTTCAAATATGATAAAATTATTATAAAGATACTTCTTAGCAAATTTTTAAAGCATTATTGAGACTTTCATACACATATGATTGATAAAATAATCTACCCTCATTTTGCTCTAATTCCTCTTCCATTCTCCCCAAAAAGGTTTACTTCACAACTTCATATTCTTTCTCCTTCCTTCACTCTTACTCTCTCTCTCTTTCTGTGTCCGGGCCTCTCTTTGTCTCTGTCTCTCTGTCTCTGTCTCTGTGTGTGTGTGTGTCTCACTTCTCTGTCTCTGTCTCGGTCTCTCTCTGCATTAGGTCCAATTAATACCGCTGGTGTGTGCATGGGTGTTAGATCATCTTCTGGAGTCACTTCCCTAAGAGCTGTCAATAGTTAATGCTCTCAGATATGAGTGGACTTCATGAGGTCCTCTTCTCTCTCTACTGGGATTTTGACTGGCTTACTTTTGTTATGGCTGACTTGCCTCTGTCAGGTCTTGTGCATGCGGTTGCAATTAGTAAGAGCTCAAGTGCACAACAGTGAAATTGTGCTGTCGTTCCAGAAAAAAGATCGCTCTCCAGCAGACACAACAACCTCTAGCGCTTACCATGTTTGCTCCTATTCTTCCACAATGTTGCCTGAGTCTAAGGTAAAAAGGGTGTGGTAGGGATCCCCCCTTAGAGTTGGGTAATCCATAGTCTCTAATTCTCAGAACTCTGGTTAGCTATGGGTCTCTGTATTCATCACTGTTTGCAGTGATTAATTTCCCTGTGAAATTCCTCTGATGATGTTCAGAGATGCATTAATCTTATTGCTTAAAGATAAGAAATTAGGAAGCAGCTCATTATTATGTCCATTTATCAGAATAATAGTGGTAGAATCTTCCCTAGGGCCTATGACATAGGCCTGTTTCTTTGGCCCAGTGAACAGTACTGTAAGTTCCATCTTCTGGAGCCAGCTTTAAGTTTAAACAGAATTGAAACCATCCACTCATCATGGATTGATTCTCATAACCTCATGCCACTATTTAACCAGTGAGAATATTTTACCAAGTCAGTTGTTATTAAAGCCCACAGGGCTCACAGGTAAGTTTGAGTGTTGCATGCTTTTCTCCCATGTTAGCATAAATAGAACCTTAGAACACTATGAAAACTGCTTAGGGATGAAGATTCCATTTCAGTACAGCTTGATTTCTCATGTCTCACGACTCAGGTATGCGGCATCATCAGCAATACGGTCTTTCAACAATGACAACAGCCTGTGGGTTTTAGTCTATGAAAGCCCACTGCCAATAGCTAGAAGGGAGGTAGCCCACACCTAGCACATGGTTTTCTATTTGATAGCCTACAGTGTCTGGGAACGGCATCCCCACCTCCATCGCAGAGTGTACGCCATCTAAACTCCAGATACATGCTTCTACAGTAGTAGATTCTCCTGTGACGTTCTCAAAGGATTTAGTGTTATTTATACCTCCTTATGCTCACTCTTTTACCTTGTCCTCATGCACTCTATTTCATTTACCATTCCTGTTCAAGTACTCATCTTCCTTCCCTCTTTATGATGAAAGCATTCTTGTCTCCTTCCTTTGAACCCATTCCTCCTGACACCATGGCCCCTTACTGGTTTCCGGTGTTCTATGTGTGCTCTAATTTAGATGCATACATTGATATAAATTCAAAGGTATCTGCTTATAAAAGAGAGCATGTAGTGGATTTTTAAATTTTTTTTTCTTGGTTTCAGTTACTTCACCCGGGATGGTTATTACTAGCGCCATGCATTGACCTGAGCTTTTGTAACTTATTCACTCTTTAACTATGTTTTATCATTGTTATCTGTGCCTTTGCTTGTTTTTTGACTTCACGTTTAGGGAATCACCTCTACTTGGTTTTGTTATAATAAAAAGTTCTCTAAATTAGTTACTTTCCTTACTTTGCTATTTTCTTTGACTTGAAATAATACCCTGAAGTCACTTACGAGTTCTTTGATGAAGACAACAAAAATTGTATTATTATTTAAATCAAGTTTCCCCAATTATCACTACTTACGTTTATATGATGCTTCAGTATGTAATACCTAGAATACTTTTCACACACTACAATTGCAATTACATTTGTATAAAATTTGTTGGCACGTTAATGTGTTTTGTCTAGTCTAGATTTTATTTTTAAAAATCACCAGGAAAAGTTTGAAATTTCAAAAAAAAAACCCAAAGTTGTGTGATATACCCCAAAGTTATTGGCAAACTCTCTGTTAGAATTGTTTGGTGTCTTTTGTGCTGAATATGGAGGCCAGGGACTCTCACACAAGCCAAGTGGTGTATTATTGCGCTATAACGTCAGCCCAAACCTGCATAATATTCCATAAAGGTGATATTTTGCACACACAAAAAAATTACAGTTTCATTAAGCATCCCTGGGATAAATTCAGTGTCTTGTGTTTTCAGATTCTAGATTAATTTTCAAATCAGGCTCACTGACAAGATTATAATTCGTCATAAAGTGTTTACCTACAGAAGTCCATTAATCTTTTCCTGTGCTTTGATGTTGCAGCTTTAATTGTATCAGAGACTAAATTATTGATGATGCTAAACATTAGATGGGAAGATGTTATTTATTTTAGCATCACAATTTAAACAAGATTGGATGTTTATCTGTTACAATGTATGTTATTGAGTTTAAGACATTTGCTACAACCTGAACATTGTTACAGGTAAAAGAATTTAAATTAGGATAAGAAATTTCTACCCTCAAGAGCAGAGACAAGTGAAATAAAGGGGTACAGAACTAAGTTATGTGTGGGGGAAGGGCCATTCCCAGGCATCATATTTACATTATTGAAGATATAGCTTTGGTAAGAATTATGCAACCATGTTTTTCCAAATAAAAGTAGAGTATTATGTTATACAATATATGAATTTTTAAAGAGCTAATTGCAACAGTAGAGCCATCGGCAACATTTATTTTTTTTTTTAGATAAGCACCCTTCATGATTGTGCTATTATGTTAGGTTTGACAACTTAGAAGGCCACTTGAGGTGGTGGAGAAAATTGCTCAAAAAGATTGTTTAACTTCGCAAATTGAAATAAAGAACCAACAGATGATGTAAGGTAGAACTCTTAATGACACTTTTTGAGTTTGCCTGTTAAATTTCCTTTAGGAAAACATGCTAATATTATAATAACATTACCAGTTGTCCTGATAAAATACAAACCAAAACCAAGTTGGAGGAAAATGTATTTTCTTGACTGATTTCAGTTCAGTACCATTTTTTCCCAAGAGAAACCAGAACAGAAACTCAAGGCAGGAACCAAGAGACAGGAACTGCAAGAAGGCTGTGGATGATTTCTGGCTCGCTTCAGCTACCTTTCATACATAGCCTGGGCCCCCTGACCCAGGATAGCTCATACCTCCTAAAGTGGGCTAGATCCTTTCACATAAATTAGAAAACAAAGAAATGTCCATTAACAAATATGATGGTAGCCATTCTTAACTGAAGTTCTCTCTTCCCATGCATGCCCAGTTGACAACTAAAGCTAACAGTAAAAATTAATTGATGATTATGTTTTAATGTGCATTTAAAATCTGTAAAAGCAGCAAAATGGAAAATAATGCATCCTTCCTTTCCTTTGGGTATTTAGATTATCATCAAAGTAGCATCCAAGACAGCGATCTTTCAGCTATCAGGCACCAAGTTTTCTTAAAATGAAATTTGGGGAACTTCTACACTCAGTTTTAAGATACTCATACAGATCAAGAGAGACTAGAATGTGCTGGCAGTTTTGTTTTTGTCTTAAAAAGAATCTGTCCCCATTAACTCATCTACATGCATGCTGTTAAGGAACAAAAGTTAATTCTAAAAAGAACACTCCTTTTATTCAGCTCTAAAATGAGAAAATTGAAACCCATCACACTAGTCCTCGATTGACAGAAAAAATAAACAAAATATTCAAAATTAATAATCACCTATGTACTGTAAGGCTAGTGTGCTGAAAAGTTAAAAACTGGATAGAATTCAGTCATTTTGTTCAAGGCATTTAGAAATTAGATGCCCCAGAAACTTACTATGCTAAAAATTTGCTAAATAACTGTTATAAAAGAAAAGGCAAGTTGGTATCAGATTTTTTTTATTTAAAGAGGAAACTTACTGTATTACAAGTTTTAGAGAGATGTTCTATGGCCAGTTTCATTTGTCAGGAGCTTGAAATCATAGTTACTTAAATAAGCAGTGATCAGAAGAAAGGTACCAAAAGTAACAGTGAGGAGAAAGACAAGCTAATGAAGCCCTGTAGGGAACCATGTGCCACATAGCTAAGGAAATGACTCTCAGACCCAATCATCAAAAAGTGTTCTTCCTGAAAAATGGATTATGATGATAATAGCAATGCATTAAGTCACAAAGTAACTTATAGGCAGTTCTCTTTGAATACTATTATTTATTTTGTCTTATATACATTCATACACCCACTCTCCCCCATATATGTATGTGTTCAGGTAGATGTGTATGGGTGTATATATGTATAGAACATAAGTATATATATGTGTGTGTGTGTGTGTGTGTGTGTGTGTGTGTGTGTGTGTGTGTGTGTATGCATATATATGCATGTGTGCATTTGTCCCTATATGTGTATGTGTGCATACTTTTATATGTGATTTACAGTCTTATCTGTGTGTGTTTCAGCTCCTAACTTTCTTTTTTTTTTTTTTTTTTTAAGGTTTTTCAAGACAAGGTTTTTCTGTGTAACAGTGTTGGCTATCTTGGGTTCACTTTTGTAGACCAGGCTGGCATCGAACTCACAGTGATCTGCCTGCCTCTGCCTCCCGAGTACTGGGATTAAAGGCGTGCGCCACCACACCCGCCACAGCTCTCAACTTTCTGTGCCACAGAATAGCTTATATTTACTTGTTAATCTCTTAAGCATTCATCTATCTAATGTAAATGCCAAAAGAATAACTGATATAGTCAGTAAAGTATCTTACATTTACATTTCACTATTCATGATTAGGGACAATGGGTACATATGGAGGACTGGCCATAGGCCAGGGAACGCATTATAAATGCATTCAGCACTTTAACCTTTAAAATAATAGAACCTCACTGGCAGTAAAGAAAGAGAAGGCAGCACCATGCTTCAAACATACTAATGAGGATGATAAATGACCATACGAACAAGAAACACAAAATTTACCTAGCCTTACCACACAAAGGAAATCCCTTGGAAGATACAGAGTTAGTCAGTGTCATGTAGATTTATTGCTTACACCATTAATAGAAGCACAATGCAAGCGATTCCTTTTCATGAATTCTGCAGTTGTTTGCTCTGTTCTTTACACAAAGCACTACCCTGGGCAATTTGGAGGATACAGCAATGGCTCAGCTCAGTTCTGTGAAGAAGTTGTGTGTTTACCTGATGCACTTCATACAATGGTCAGAATAGGGAAGTGAGGGGAGTGTGTTTTGCACATAAAATTAGGAAATTTATTATGAACACTGCCTGTTTTTTATTGCAAATTTGCTCTTTAGTTATTTCACGCATGTCTATGATGCATTCTGCTTATTTTCCCTTCCGCATACAATGTGCTTTTTTAAAATTTATTATTTTTTTTATTAATTTATTCTGTTACATCTCAATGTTTATCCCATCCCTTGTTTCCTCCCATTCTTCCCTCCCCCCCCCCATTTTCCCCTTATTCCCCTCCCCTATGACTGTTCCTGAGGGGGATTACCTCCCCCTGTATATGCTCACAGGGTATCAAGGCTCTTCTTGGTAACCTGCTGTCCTTCCTCTGAGTGCCACCAGGTCTGCCCCTCAAGGGGACATGGTCCAATGCGAGGCACCAGAGTACGTGTGGAAGTCATATCCCACTCTCCACTCAACTGTGGAGAATGTTCTGACCATTGGCTAGATCTGGGAAGGGGTTTAAAGTTTACCGCCTGTATTGTCCTTGGCTGGTGCCTTAGTTTGAGCGGGACCCCTGGGCCCAAATCTGCCTATCATAGTGTTCTACTTTTACCATGCTCTCGTCCCTGCTAACCCTTGCTCTTCTCAAAAAGTCACTATCTCACATCCGTGTCTTTAGTTTTGTTTAATAACACAATGAATTTACCTAGGATAATCTGTGTGTCCAAAGATCATGTTCATTATAACCTCCTGCGTTCAGCTGAAAACAGTGAATGCTTCTCCTCCAGAATCCATGAGTAGCCAGTAAATTGAGCCCCAGGAAGTAGGTCACTGTGAGCCTTTGGTTAAGACCTGACTATCTAAGGGCACAGCCAGTCTTGTGCCAAGCACAGTAAAAGCCACTTCAGCTTCTGTGGGAACAGGATTTCAATACTTATATCATGCCAAAGGTATCACACTGAACATACCTAATTTCTGAAATTTAGCAGAGTCATGGCAAGTTCATACTCGGATGCTCGTTCTCTGTGGATTTCATTCAGGAAGACTGCATGAAGTAAGAATCATACCGGTGAGAGTCACAGAGGGTTACTGTGGCTTTGTGAAGAATATCTACAATGAAGGACAAGAATAATTTTAAAAAATGAAGATAGACTACTAAAATAGTTATTGCAGAAAGGTGGTAAATGTGGCTGTGATTGTAATTAGGGTGATGGGAAGGAACATTCCACATCTGCTAAATATGAAACAACTGTGTAAGCAATTAGAATCTGAGAGAAAGCCCTTTTTTTTTTTTTTTTTTTTTTTTTTGCTTTTTGATGTTTATGCATATGACTATAACCTAACTATATTACAGAGTAATAACTCTAGTGAAGCTATGCATGGTGGGAAGAAAAAGATTCCATGAAAAGCATTTCAGATGTTATTCCATAAGTCAAGAAGAAAGATGATGAGAGACTACCCTGAGAAAAATGGCTATGTGAAAGAAAACGATGGGACAGTCAATGGAAGTTGATGTTAGTGGTGATTTCTACATGATAGAGCTCTTTAATTTGCAGTGGGACTTAAGTGTTCACATTCATGTTACTTAGAAGAAATGAGACAAGAAGAGTGTGGCAGACTTCTATTGAAAGAAGTTGGGTCAGGGACAGTGCCATGAAGGCAAGAAGACTTTTTTTTTGGAAGTGTAATTTTATTATTTATTTTATTTTTTATTTATAATATATTTAAGTCACTCCCTGACCACCTACCCTCCCTCCAACTCTCCCAATCACTCCTCCTTGTTTTCTTTCAAGTTCATGGCCTCGAACCTCATTAAATTTTGTTACATGCATATATGTGTAGACATATATTTCTAAATAAAACCTGCTCAGTGTGTATAATAGTGTTTGTGTGTATGCTTCCAGGACTGACCATTAAATAGATATGAACCTATGAAGTATACACATTTATTTTTATACATAGAATAGAAATTGGGGAAGACGGATTCAAAAATTGAAAATTATATCTTAATAACAGATGTATTTTTAAAAACAAATGTTTTGAACAGTCCAAAAAATAGACATCTTCTAAAAGTCTTCGGTAGTGTTGTTCATGACAAGTTCAGATACATTCTGAACCAAACTCTTTATTCCAACAACACCGACTAAATTTGGTAACCATACGTAAAGAAGCAAAAAGACTGAGAGGTCAGAGGAGGTCTGGGATGGACCCATGTCCCTAAATTTTGCGGAAAGCCTCTCCAAGAATTAAAACCAAAAGATGCAATCATGAGTTTTGAATCCTTATAAAGAACTCTCTCACAGACTGAGGAATGAAAAAAGCATGTAAGTCCTTTAGAGAGAACCTCTCTGGTGGAAAGGAAAACCTGAATCTAAGTAACAGTGATTGGAAGAGAGATGGCTTTTGAGTCATTAGGGGTTGTACGCACCACATTATTGCTTATTTTCTGCCTTTTTTTTTTTTTTTTTGGTTTGTTTTGCTTCTGAAAATCTCAAAATTGGTTATTTCTGTTCACCTTTTCAAGACAGGTTTGTCATAAGTCTAAGAAGGAGACCGAGATGATACAGAGAACTGAGGAACGGGCAGTTCATCTATATCTCATGCCTTTCGGTATAAGGGCATAATAGCATTCTTTTTGACTAGAGAGAAATGTGGAGGAGAAAGAATGGTTATCCCAGGCTTCTTTGAATCTCTCAAACTGTGGTATTTACTATGCTAGAAGAAAGTCTGCTTATAGACTTTTCCCTGATGATCTGTTCATGAATGGTGATGAAGAGAGGGAAGATTAGAAACAAACAAAACAAAACAAAACAAATGAGAACATTACTTAACAAGAACAGGAATAATTTTCAAGTTCAAGAAAGCATAAAAAATTCTAAAGATTGCAATAGCTAGGTTTGCATGAACTTCCCTGCTGCTGTCATATAATTAAATACGAGATGACTAGAAGAGAGAATTCTGAGGTGAACAGGCGTATATTCCACTTGGCTGACTTTCCTGCTGAGCAAATGTTTCTCTTGGCTTGAAGACAGACCTCCATTCATTTTCATCATGAATCGTTTTCCTAGAAGTTACTGTTGCATAAAGGATTCATCTCTGATTCCTGATCAACAGAGGAAGCCAAAGTCAGTCAGTGGCAAATGAGTTTAACAAGCAAAGTTTTGTCTCCAGATATTCTCTGTAAGTTTTGTGTCTGTGAAGCAGTTTTTCTGTTGAGCCCCTCAGACTGTCATCTTGTATTTGAAGCTGATAATCCTTGTGGGTTTGGCTTTTGCCTCACCTCGCTGTGTTTCTCAGCCTCACTTTAATCTGGTAGGAAGAGCTCACTTACCATCAGATGTAACACAAGTCTTTCCACCTCTGTTCTTCTCAACCACTGGCTGAAAGCAGGAAGATACCAAAGGATTTCTAGAGAGGCAGAAACCACATTCTTGGTGATCGCCTGTGATTGGTGCAATTACTCTCACATGAGCCACTTAAAAAAACTAAAGACAGAGAAAATAAAAGTCAGGTGGAGGGCATATGTTACTCAAGAGGGTCATTTTCTTTCTGAATCTTCTTTTTTGTTCATTTTTTAAATTAAGTATCCAACATGAATTGTCTCTTTTAGCTTATCGGAGGACAAAAATCATCTGCAAATGCCAATAACTTGGATCTGAATTAGGAACATTATGCGTACATGTGAAAAAATATTTAGATACAGCCCTAATTGGAAGAACAGGTGAGACACAAAACTTAGTTGAAAAGTTGGCCATATATACCTTGCATTTCAATAGAATTTGGATATAAAGTAATTCATAGAGCCACAAAAAAAAAAAAAGTGGCTTGCCTTTTTTTTTTTCTCTTTTCTGGTTCTCCCTTCTTTCATCCCTCCTCATCTCCCAGTCCCACTCTCCTTCCCTCTTTCCCTCTGCCCTCTCCTATTGCTCAGAAAATGAGATCTCCCCCAAACTCTCACACCCCAGCTCATCAAGTCACATCAGGACTGAGAATGACCTCTTTCCTTGTGGCCTGGCAAGGCAGTCTTGCCAGGGGGAAGTGATCAAAATCTGTCAAGTGAGTCCATGCCAGGGACAGCCCATGCTCCACTCAATAGAGGACCTACATGAAATTTGAGCTGTCCGTTGGCTACATCTCTGAAGGGGATCTAGATCCAGTCCATGTATGGTTCTTACTTGGTGCTTCAGTCTCAGCAGACTCTGGTCAGATGTCTCTGTTGGTCTTCTTGTGACCTCCCATCACTTCCAGGTCCTTTCCCTTTCCCCCACACCAATTTTCCACTAGACTCCCTATGCTTCACCCAATGTTTGGCTGTGAATCTCAGAATCTATTTCATTACACTGATGAGTGGAGCCTCTCCACTAGGCTCCTGTCTGTAAGCATAGCAGAGGATCAGTTGTTGATTCTCTTCCACGTGCTGTGTCCTGGGTGGGCCAGGTATTGGTTGGACATATCCTTAGTCTCTGCTCACACTGCTCTGTCTTTATCCCTGCATATCTTGTAGGCAGGTTGAATTTTGAGTCAAGATTTTTTGGGTAGATTGGTGTTCCCCTCCCTCTACTAGGGAACTTGTCTAGTTAGAGGGTGTCCTCTTCAGCTTCTATGGCCCCTGCTACTAGGAGTCCCTCTCATATCCCCCTCGGGAGCCTACCCTGACTTGTGTCTCCAGCTTGTGACGCACACATCCCCACCCACAGTTTTTCTTCTCTCTACAGGCCTTTTGTCCTCCCACTCACATTCTCCCCATGTCTGATCTCCACACTCATATCTCTCTGTATTTCCTCTCTGACCTTGATCCCTTTCTTCAGCCACTACCTCTGTCTCTTCTATTTTCTCTTCTGAGTGATACTTAAGCATCTTCCCTCTTAACCTTCTTATTACTTATCATTTTTGTTCTGTGTATTGTAATATGTTTGTCCTGTACTATATGACTAACATCCACTTATAGGTAAGTACATACCATGTGTGTCTTTCTAGGTCTGGGTTACACAGCAATTAACATGAGTATAAGACCTTGGCTGTTTGCCAGCTACATGTTTCTACATTCTAATTTATCTTATATATTCCAACACTTATTTTATTTGTGTGTGTGTGTGTGCCTGTGTGTGTGTGTGTGAGAGAGAGAGAGAGACAGAGACAGAGACAGAGAGAGAGACAGAGACAGACAGACAGACCAAGAAAGAGGGAGAGAGACAGAGATAGACAGACAGACTGAGAAAGAGTGAGTGAGAGAGAGAGAGAGAGAGAGAGAGAGAGAGAGAGAGAGAGAGAGAGAGAGAGAGAGAACATATGTGTAAAGGGCAAATGAAAACTTTCTGGAACCAATTCTTTGTACCTTGTGATTTCTTAGGATTAAACTCTTGACCATCAGGCTTGGTGGCAAGCCTTAATTAGTGGACTATTTCACTGTGCTCATTGTGTAATTTCTTAAAGAATTAAATTTATGTTTACTTATCAGGAATTCACTTTAAGCGGGTAAAATCAGTGTAACTCTTTTGTAATTTTAGTGACCTGAGGACTAGAATACAAGAATGATAAATGTGGACTTAAAAGGTAAACATCATTTTAATGTCAATTTAAAATACAAATACTTATAAGCTAACAAGTCAGATCATGGTTCTAGGTATGAGACCTTCATCAATATTGTTTCTACATGATAGGAATATTTAATTGGATTTAATTTAAACAGTAGTCATGAATATATATATATATATATATATATATATATATATATATATATAATTATATGTATGGGTATATGTAAATAATTTATCTATAAAATTCATGATTAAATTTAGAAAATATAAAGCCCTCATGAATCACTGCTACCATCACTCTTTTGTGAATATAGTTGATACGTTAAGATTTAAATGCCATGCATTCCAAAACACAGGCCATTATCTAATTTGTTGATGTCGTTCTCTACTGGAATGAGACAAATAACATAACTGATATTTGACTTGTAGCTGCCTGTGCAGAAGACTGACTCTTCCAATTACGTAAATAAACAGTGCAAATCAGGTACAGCAACACAGCCTGGAGTTGATTTGAGAGACTGAGACTTTCCTGGAAACATTTTCCAAATCTTAGGCTATAGCAAGAAGATCTAGATTCTGTCCTAAAACCACCAAATCAGACAATGTTTCTGAATTTGTTGCTTGTCTGTTTATTTTTTTTTCCTCTGTGTACATGCCAGGAATTTTATCTAGCTTTGTCCTTGCACTAGGTTCTATCCATTATAGCTTTGGATGAATAAAGACTAGGGTTCTTCTTTATTTTTAAAGATCGGTAGTCATATGATGAAAAACTCTAAAGAGGTTCTTTTATGCCCCCAATATAGAGCTTCTGTACTTCCATCAAAGATGCAATTATAAAAGAAAGAGACATGGTTCTGCTCCTCCATTAACCAGTGTGTCCCAGGCATCTTAAAAGTCTCCACTTATTAGTGGTCAAACAGCTGTGATCGCACTAGATGCCAGGTGAGTACTGCTGGCATGAAAGCAATTGATGGAGAAGAGAGAAGCCGAGGTAATGCAGCAGAGGACAGAGTAGACTCTGAGGAAATACATAGAAGTGCAACATTCTGAATTGGTTTGGGTTCTGCACCATCCCTCAGTATGTTCATAAGCAAGCTTACACTTTCTGTTGATATGACATCATCTGGAAGCAATATCTTTGCAGATGTTATAAAATCAAGGCCAGGCCATACTAGTTTAAGGTGGATCTTAGTTTGCTGATTGATGTCCTTAGACATAGAAGAAAGTTTAACCACAGACACATAACCGTGAGAAAATATACATTTGTAGCAGAAATTGTATTGATGTTTCTATAAGCTAAAGTTTGCCCAGAATTGTCAGCAAGTGTGAAAAGGTGGGAGAAAGTGTGGAAATTTTTCCTTATGTCCCTTATGGAAACATAGCAAACCCAGAAACCTAATTTTAGATTTCTTTTCCCCAAAACTACACAAGAATATGGTTTTGGGGTATGCAATTTATGCTTCTTTATGATGCTAGAAAACCTATAAGGTCTACAATGTAAAAATACTTCTCAAACACCCCCAAGTTCAAGTGTGATCAGTGCAAAGTTAAAATATCATGGGCACTAAGATGTCAGGTAGAAATGGAGACCCAAGCTGAGACTCATAGCAGCAGGAGATATTGAGACTGAAATGGTCACATCCTGTACACAGGCAGGGCTTCCAGTGGCCAGCCTACCCACAAAACCCTTGGCCCAAATGTCGTGCCCACAAGACATGCAGGGTTAAAAGGTGGAACAGAGTTTAGGGAGATGGCCAACCAATGACTGTCCCACCTTGAGACCTATGAAATGGGAGAGACCAAACCCCTGACACTATTAATGACATCCCACTATCCTTGCAGATGGACACCTAACATAACTGTTCTTTTAGAGGCTTCATCCAGCAGATAATAGAAACAGTTGCAGACACCCACAGCCAGACATTAAGTGGAACTCCAGGAATCTTGTGGAAGAGTCACAGGATGGATTAAGGGAACTGGAGAAGTTAAGAACACCAGAAGAAAACCCACCTGGATGCGAACTGCTAGTCTGTGGTCATTTTGTGGGGGATGAAGCTCCCTTCTGTAAAAGATGTAGAAGAGAGGAATAGGGTGAAAGAGGGAGTTGGAAAGATACAAGTGAAAGGATAATAATTGGGATGTAATCTGAATAAATTATAGTGGAAAAAAAGAAAGAAAACATACACAGTCAACTAACCTGGGACAAGGGGCACATAGAAACTGAACCAGTAACCAGAGAGTAAGCATGGGCTGATCCTAGACTCCCTACACAGATAAAGCAGATGGGCTGCTTGGTCCTCAAGTGGTTCCCCTAACAATTGGAACAGGGACTATCTCTAACTTGGACTCTGCTGCCTCCCCCTGAATCCTGTTTCCCTAGCAGGGCTGCCTTGTTTTGTCTCAGGGAAAGATGAGCACTTAGTCCCGATGCGACTTGATGTGCCAGAGTGGATTGGTACTCAGAGCAACGGTGGGTGTGAGTTCATTGGGTGGGAGGGTGGAACTGGCAGGAGAGGAGGGAGTGAGGTTGCAATTGGGATGTAAAAAGAACAAATATATAAATTAATAAGAAAAAGAAAAGAAAATGGCCATGCTTAGAATATGAGATCATCCTACAGTTTTGTTTTGTTTATTTGTTTTGTTTTCCAAGACATCGTTTTTCTGTGTACTCCTGGCTGTTCTGAAACTCACTTTGTAGACCAGGCTGTCCTCAGACTCAGAGATCTGCTTGCCTGTGCTTCCACAGTGCTGAGATTAAAGGCATGCACCACCACTGCTCAGGGAGGGGACCTTACTGCTCTTAGTGTGTATATGAGCTCGTTAAAGGGCTGGAGGAACACTTTTGAAGATGCATGTCTTTATTTGCTGCTCTGATTGAACAGCATGTTCAAAAGCATGTGACTAGAGAAGGAAACTGAAGAGTCACCTTTTCTTTCACAGACAGGAAAAGGTAGGAGAAACAGTAGGGAAAGAGGGAGTGGGGTGGAGTAAGATTACCAACCGTCAAACGCACTCACAATGACTTACTTCAGGGCAAGTCCCCATCAGCGGAGGAGCAAGTGTTCAAATAGCTGAGCCTATGGGGTCATTTCTAATCCAAACCACCACAGTGACCCTTGGTGGAGTGGGTCTGCGACAGCTGGCCACAGTGACTGAATACCACACAGAAGAGCACAAAAGAAAGGCTTTGTACAGAATTGATATACACATACATATACTCAGAAAGATGAAGGTAGAACTCATCTATCAATGGACATAATTTTTGGTCCTAGTGTGAAGAAGTCTGAGGTAACAGGGTACAGTAGCAAAGGAAACTTCTCACATTTGTGGAAGAATGCATGAGGGTTTTTTTCTACATGTACATCTCTGTGATTTATACTGTCTCGGGTTCACTCATTACCGCAAAATATAATTTTTTGCTACTCTTCCACTTCAAACGATTTTCAGAACCAAGTGCAATTCAAAGATGCTGATCTAGAAAAATGTTTCTATGACAAAAGTTTCCAAAGCAATCAGGATGAAGAGGTTTCTTAGCATCATATCAAAAATATTTAAAACTGTAGAAATAATTAGGGTTCAAAAGCTGAAGTTAAAAAATACATTAAAGTTACAATTAAATACATTTCAATTAAACCAGATTTGCAAAGCGCCTAAGAAAAGACTTAAGTCAATGAAAGGCAGCAAAAATATTTGATAATTTTAAGAATATAATAAACATTACTGAAAAAAATTTAAAATAACATATCTATGATTAAGCTATTTCTAAAAAATATCAAATTTGATAATAACAAATATCCACATTGTAAGAACTATTTTGATAGGTCCTTAGAAGAGTAAGTGAGAGAAAAATGACTTCTGGATAAGTGGTCAACACACTAGATTATTTCAGGTAATTCTCAGGTGACGTAAGGACACAGAAAACAAAGACAGCAGATACAATAAAATCAATACATAATGTCAAAAATCCTCCAACAGTTTTACTGATTGTCACTTGTATTGATTTCCCTACATTTGTGTCACCATAAAACCCAAAATTTCTATTCATATAAAGTACAGACAGCACATCACAATTCTTTGAGATGTTTTTTAAAGTATAGGAAATGGTACATTATTATTTTATCATGTATTTTTTTAATTTATATCTTGAGCTTACTTCATATAACTTGTCATATGAATAAACTTGTCTATATATGAATGAGAGGCGTTCCCAATGTTAGAAACATATTGCATTCAAGATGAAATTAGAGAAGCACTTCACAAGGTTGCTTTGTCCTTGTTTTATTTGCAAACAAAAGCATTTTAACAAAACAAATAAAAAATTCATATCATACCTTATTTACACACAAAGCACATTAAATATTGCTGATAAAAGCAACTCAGTTTTTCTGTCTTTGCCCAGATCATTGCCCCTTATTGCTCCAATCTCTAGAACCCTTCAGTCTGTCATGGTAGTAAATCATCAATATCCACCTGGAAAACAAAGAAAACAAGGTGCATCAGCACTCTATATTCTGCTCATGACTTGGGGTTAAGAGCAAATAGCTTTTGTGTCTTCAGGTCTCACCTGGTCTGCCTCAGCAGCATTGAGAAGGCCTCCCACAATGTACTTCTTAACTCCAAGCTTTTCCTTTTCTTATTTTCTTTTGCTAAAAATACTACAAATTGCATGAGCTACTGACATTCAGCAAGGCTGAAATGGAATTCAGTATTCTCTCTCTTTTCTTCCTCTTTTTTCTATGAGTTGCTTGCCATCTTATTATTGCTGTTACTACAATTAAACAGCACTATTGCTGTTACTACAATAAATCTGTACATATGCAAGCATATATATGCATACGTTCACCATATGTTATGAAACATTTAAACCTCTACAATTCAAAATGTGGGAAAACCATCTCCATTAGAATGTCTTTGTCACTGATAATGACCCATTAATGTTCATCATACATTTTTGTGGTACTTATATTAATTTTCCTGAGATGTTCTTATCCACAGCCTTCACTTGGTGAATCTTGATATTTATTTTCTAATCAAGGAACAGTGTATATAGAGAAAGTACATAACCTTAAAAGCTTGTTGATTTGTCCTAAAGATATATATATAATATTTCTACACTTGATGCTGTTGGAGTTCTAGGCCTGGTGACACAATGGCTGCATCTGCTAATTAAGAAGGAGTCTTTTATGATTTAGTTCCTCGAAAACTTCCAGTCAAAGCATTTTTTACATGGTTCCTTTCATCTCATCCTTCAGACCATGGTGCTAAATTTTCTTAAGTTGTGTCTTCTGTTTGTTCTTTGAAAATTCTGTGCATTTGTATCGAGAGAATACTTTGGTCCTGTCTCTCTCTACTATTTCCCTGATGCCCTACCAAATTCATTTTGTTCTTGATATATACTTTTTAATCCATGTATATTATAGAGATAGATAGATAGATATAGGTATTCCTCTAAGAATTTCATACAGTGCATTATAATTATATTCATTGTCAATTCTCTTCTCATTGTTTTCATATCAAACCTCACCTTGAACCCACACCACCTTCATGTCCATTTGTCCTTTTATTTTGCTTCACTTTTTATTTAATAATCTATCAACTACAATTTGTGCTGGCCACAAACTACTAGTTTAGTGACAGGACATTCATTAAAGCATGGGTGACCTACCAGAAGCCACGCCCTTAAAAATTAACTTTCCCTCAGAAGTTGTCAACTGTCCATAGCCTCTATACTAAGGGTCAGGGCTCAAGAACCCCTTCCCATTATGCACTAGAATACTGACTGGTTTGATCTTGTGCAGGCAACCAAAATTGCTTGAGTTTATGGGTGCATTGGTCCTATCATGTCTGTGTATGTATAACAAACACTTTGCAATACTCAACCAAATATCTGAACAGTGAATGTCTAATTATCAACTGAACCTGGGGATATATGGAAAATAGTGCAAATCTGTCAGGTTTGTCATTCTGGGCAATTCAAACAACATCTAGTAATAAGTAAGGAATTGAAGCTCAAGACTTAATACTACAGCTGTGTGTGTATATATATATGTGTGTGTGTGTGTGTGTGTGTGTGTGTGTGTGTGTGTACATACATATGAAATTTGTTAAATCTATTTTTGTCTGAGGACTTGTAGTAAAAAAGATACTGATTCTTCTATGCATAATGTACCTGAAACTAAATGTGATAATGCCGAGGAAGGTAGTGGCATCTTCATCATGGGAAAAGACACACAGGTCTTGAAATGGCTGCTGTTGTGAAACACTTGTGAGTCACTGTGTTATTAGTAGTGAACAGATCTCACTTAAAGCTTTCATAACACTCACCCTCTGACCTAATAATTACCACCTCTGTTACTATTAAACAGCATTATCGTGATTTCATGGGCTTTGCAGTATGATAAATCAGAATCATACTCTAACTCTAAATTTCATAATATTCCAAATATGTCACTGCTGTCCAAACAATCTGTGATAGAAAACAAGATCTTGTTTTCATCTCAGTTATATATGGGCACTTGATCTAATTACACATGATGGGTACGTAGCTCATGATGGCTAAAATTCCTCATTCAGGCTCCTCAGATGAATTGCCTTTTAATAAAAACAAAACAAAACAACAACAACAAAAACAAAACAAGGAAAAGTCCATTGACTACAGGCTCAGTTGTCACATGAATGTGAGTTTTGTAGAAGAGATTTTAAAATACATGCAACGTTTATAGTTACTTCATTCTGGGAAAAAAAAAAAAAAAAACTTTGTAAAGTAGAACTTGTGTGCGGACCTCTGCACACTCCTAACACTGCCAAAGATGGCTTTATCTCCTGCATTAGTGAAGGATCTCATGTTATTGTTGAAGTCATCAGAATTCTGCCTTTCTGGGGAGGCAAGGCTGAAACACATACAAAATGACCATTCAAAGATTTAGTTGGAAAAAATAGTCCTCAGGGAATATGATTGATAAGTAATACATGCAGAAAGATCTTGTTTGTTCTCCATTAAGCAGAGGGAAACTAGCTTCACAGTTTGTTATAGCCAGAAGCTTGATGTTTGTTGTCTTTATTTTTATTCCATGTTGTGGATGTTTAATCTTTCCTTTGGAAAATTACTTTTTATTTAATGAGACATTTTGTTCAGTCCATTTGTAAATAAAGCAGCCATACTTAAATAATTTAGATTCCTGTGGTTTCCATTTCACATCTGATTTACTTCTTGGCAGACCTACCAGTCTGCCTCGGTTGATTGTTTTTCCAAAGTTTCTTGCAAAGATAACTACCCACTATTTGCTGTGTGGAAATATTTTAGATCTTTAATAATTCAGCAATTTTGTCACTCGAGCACCTTTCCCAAAATGCAGTTGCCTGTGGCCATTTTTCCTTGAAGAAAAACAAAACGAAACAAAAAATAAATAAAATAATATGAACATCAGCATGGCTTGTAGAAGAAAGAAGCCTAGATGTCTTTAGAGATACTTTTAGCTAATTAGAAATATAGTTTAATATACATATTAAATTTGTTTAATTTCCATATATTGCAACCTAAATAATATTTCTTTAAATTACTTATACTCTACCTATGAAGTTACTTTAATGACTTCATTAGTGAAAGACCACATGTTATTATTGTATTAAAAATGCAGAAATCAGAATTCTGTCTTCCTGGTGAAGCAAAGCTAAAACATATACAAAATAGTGACTCAAATATTTACATGATAAAAATATTACTTGAAGAACATAATTGGTAAGTTATACACTGGAAAAGCTGCTTCTTACACAAATTTTCATGTGGACACAAACACTTGAAATGCCAGTCAGGACAGAGGGATTACAGATAGGAAAGAAACTGTGGCCTGGGGCATCTCTGAGACAGACTGGAGACCTACAACAAGGTAGGCTCCTTATAGGATATGGGGGTGATTCTAGGTGGGTCTCCTACTAGCAGCGGACATGAGGACTGAAGAGGACACCTTCTAACCAGACAGGACTCCTAGTAGAGGGAAGGGAACACCAACCCACCCACAAATACTTCAATCCTACCTACTAGATGTGAAGGGATAAAGAATGAGCAGGGGTTGCGTGAATGTCCAACTAATGTGTAGCCACACCACACAAGCGTGCCAACCCCTGACACTATTGACACTCTGCTATGCTTGCAGATGGGATTCCTGCATAGCTGTCCACTGAAAGGCCCCACCCGGCAATGGATTGGGCAGAGCACAGTGAGTCTGTGGAAAGAGTGGGAGAAAGGATAGTAGAAGGATCTGGAGGAAACAGAAACTCCTTAAACACTAAGAACCATGTATGGACTGTACCTAAGACTCCCACACATATGTACCCAATAGGCAGCTTGGTCTTTCTGTGAGTCCTCTAGTAAGGAGAGTGATGGCTGTCTCTGACAAGGACTCTCTTGTGTGCTTTTTGATCTCTTCCCTCTGAGGGGCTCCCTTGCCAGGCTACCTTAGTAGAGGATGCACTCATTCTGACTTGGTGTGCCAAAATACGTAGGCATAGGGGGAGGGGCTTCCATTTTCTGAAGGGGGGTGGGGATTCTGGAAAGAGGGAGGAGGGTAGGATCCAGAAGATAGGTGGGAGGGAATTATGAT
This sequence comes from Acomys russatus, assembly GCF_903995435.1. Lineage (NCBI taxonomy): Eukaryota > Metazoa > Chordata > Mammalia > Rodentia > Muridae > Acomys > Acomys russatus. The sequence continues at coordinate 18,471,139 of NC_067152.1, read as the reverse complement.
TGGGATGCAAAATGAATAGATTGATTAATTAAAAATTAATTTATTGAGCTGTTAAAATCAATCATTAAGTATACGTACTTGCTTCACAAGTACTTGCTATTCTGAATTCAATCTTTGGAAGGAGAGAGTCTTATATACAAAGGTGTCCTTTAATCTCTCCAAACACACCATGTGGCTATGTGCAAGCACACACACACACACACACACACACACACACACAGAGAGAGAGAGACAGAGAGACAGAGACAGAGAGAGAGAGAGAGAGAGAGAAAAGAATGATAAATTTACATTAATTTAAAATAAATTTACTTTACAAATAATGTGATGACATTTCCATTTCTTTTGTGGCTTTTTATTTGAAGTGAAAACTGCAAAAAGCAAAGATCTTTAAAAACAACTTGTCTGAATCAAATGGATCTAACAGATATCTACAGAACTTCTCAACCAAACACAAAATATTATACCTTCTTCTCAGCATCTCATGCAACCTCCTCCATAATTGATCATATAGTAGGTCACAAAGCAAGCCGCAACAGATACATGAAGATTAAAATAATACCTTGTATCCTATCAGATCACCATGGACTAAGGCTTGACTTCAACAACAAAAATAATAAAATTCCTACACACACATGGAAACAAAACAATTCTCTACTTAATGACAATTGGGTCAGGGAAGAAATAAAGAAAGAAATTAAAGACTTCCTAAAATTTAATGAAAATGAAGGTACAACACACCCAAATTTATGGGACATATAGAAAGCGGTGCTCAGAGGAAAATTCATAGCACTAAGTACCTCCATTAAGAAATTGGACCTCACATTTGACCATGTCCCCTGGAGGGGGAGACCTGGTGGCACTCAGAGGAAGGACAGCAAGTAGCCAAGAAGAGACTTGATACCCTATGAGAATATATAGGGGGACGTAATCCCCCTCAAGAACAGTCATAGGGGAGGGGAATAATGGGAAAATGGGGGGGGGGAATGGGAGGATATAAGGGATGGGATAAACATTGAGATGTAACAAGAATAAATTAATAAAAAAAAAAGGAAAAAAAAAGATAAGGTTATCTTAAGAAGTTAAAAAAAAGAAAAAAGAAAAAAAAAGAAATTGGAAACATCTCATATAGGCAATTTAATGACACATCTGGAAGCTCTAGGGGGAAAAAAAGCAGAAACACCCAAGAAGAGTAAACATCTAGAAATAATCCAACTCAGGGCTAAAATCAATAAATTCGAAACAAAGAAAACAATTCAAAGAATCAACAGAACCAGGAGCTGGTTCTTTGAGAAAATCAACAAGATGGAAAAACCATTAGCCAAACTAACTAAAATGCAGAGAGACACTATCCAAATAAACAAAATCAAAACTCAAAAGAGAGACATAATAACAGACACTGACTGAAAAAATACAAAGAATCATTAGGTCCTACTTCAAAGGCTTATGTGTCAAAAATTTGAAAATCTAAGGGAAATGGACAATTTTCTGGATTGATTTCACTTGCTAAAGTTGAACCAAGATCAGATTAAAAAAAAAAAAAAAGTACTATTTCTCCTACAGAAATAGAAGCAGTCACTAAAAGTCTCCCAAGCCAAAAAAAAAAAAAAAAAAAAAAAAAATCCCAGGGTTAGATGGTTTCAGCACAGAATTCTACCAGACCTTCAAAGAAGAGATAATACCGATACTCTTCAAGCTACTCCACAAAAGAGAAATGGATGGAACATACCAAACTCATTATATGAAGCCACAGTCACTTTGATACCTAAACCCCACAAAGACCCAACAAAGATAGAGAATTTCAGACCAATTTCTCTTATGAACATTGATGCAATAATACTCAATAAAATACTCACAAATCAAATCCAAGAACAAATCAAAGATATCATTCACCATGCCCAAGTAGGCCTCTTTCCAGGCATGCAGGGATGGTTCAATATACAGAAATCCATCAATTTAATCCACCATATAAACAAACTGAAAGAAAAAAGCCACATGGTCATCTCCTTGAAGACAAAAAAGCATTTGACAAAATCCAACACACATTCATGTTTAAAGTTTTGGAACGATTAGGTACATAAGGCACAAACCTGAACAATACATAATAAACGCTATATAGAGCAAGCCAATAGCCAACATAAAATTAAAGTGAGATAAACTCAAGGAAATTCCTCTAAAATCAGGTACCAGTCAAGGCTGCCCACTTTCTCCATATCTCTTCAATATAGTTCTTAAACTTCTAGCTAGAGCAATAAGACAACAAAAGGATATCAAGGGGATCCAAATGAGAAAGGAGGAAGTCAAATTATCCCTATACACAGATGATATGATAGTGTACATAAGTGACCTCCAATATTCCACCAGAGAATTACTAAAGCTAATAAACATCTTCAGCAAAGTGGCTGGATACAAAATTAACTCAAGAAAGTCAGTAGCCTACTGTATACAAATGACAATCATGCTGAGAAAGAAATTAGGGAAACTACACCCTTCATGATAGCCACAAGCAACATAAAATATCTGGGAATAACTCTAACCAAGCAAGTAAAAGACTTGCTTGAAAAAAACTTCAAATCTCTGAAGAAATAGATTGAATACGGCATCAGAAGATGGAAAGATCTCCCTTGTTCATGGATCAGGAGAATTAACAGTAAAAATGGCCATCTTACCAAAAGCAATCTACAGATTCAAAGTAATATCAATCAAAATACCTACATAGTTCTTAAAAGACATTGAGATCAATTCTCAACTTCATATGGAAAAACAAAAAGCCCAGAATAGCTAAAACAATCCTGTACGATAAAAGATCCTCCAGGGGAATCTCCATACCTGATCTCAAGCTGTATTACAAATCACAATGATTAAAACAACACGGTACTGGCACAGCAACAGGCTGGTTGATCAATGAAATTGATTTGAAGACACAGAAATGAATCCACACACCTATGAACACTTGATTTTTGACAAAGAATCCAAATCTATTCAATGAAAAATGGATAGCATCTTTAACAAATGGTATTGGTCTAACTGGATGTCTACATGTAGAAAAATGCAGGTAGATCCATATTCACCATCATGGACACTATCAAGTCCAAGTGGATTAAAGACCTCAACATAAAACAAGAGACACTAAATCTGTTAAAAGAAAAAGTGGGGAAGAGTCTGGAACTCATTGGCACAGGAGACTTCATGCATACAACACCAACAGCACAGGCTCTATTTCAACAATTAATACATGGGACCTCACGAGGCTGAGAAGCTTCTGTAAGGCAGGAGACACTGTCAACAGAGCAAAGTGACAGCCTACAGACTGGAAAAATATCTTCACCAAACGTACATCTGACAAAGGACTAGTATCCAAAATATATAAAGAGCTCAAGAAATTAAACACCACCAAACTAAATAACCCAACTAAGAAATGGGGGACAGAGCTAAGTAGAGAATTCTCAACAGAGGAATAGGGAATAGCTAAGAAACACTTAAAGAAGTGCTCAACATACTTAGTCATCAGAGAAATGCAAATCAAAATGACTCTGAGATTCCATCTTACACCCATCAGAATGGCTAAGACCAAAAACTCAAGTGCCTGCACATGGTGAGGAGGATGTGGAGAAAGGGGAACACTCCTTCATTGCGGATGGGAGTGGAAACTTATACAACCACTTTGGCAATCAATCTAGTGTTTTCTCAGAAAACTGGGAATAGGGCTATCTCAAAATCTACCTATTCTACTCCTTGGGATATACCCAAAAGAAGCTGCACCACACAACAAGGATGTATGCTCAACCATGTTCATAGCAGCCTTATTTGTAATAGGCAGAATCTGGAAACAATCGATATGTCCCTCAGTCAAAGAATGGATGAAGAAACTGGTACATTTACAATATTGAGTACTACTAAGCTATTAAAAACAAGGAAATCTTGAGATATGCAGGCAAATGTATAGAACTAGAAATGGTCATCCTAAGTGAGTTATTCCAGACCCAGAAAGATACAATGGTATATACTCACTTATAACTGGACACTAACCCAACCATGATGTCCGCTGAAAGTCTTCAGTTAGCAGGAGATTGTGATAGATGCTTGGATTTCCTAGTGGGACTCTAGGTGAGAGAGGTATGGGAGTTGAAGAAATAGAAAATCCAGAGGGTCCTAGAAACCTACAAGAAGACCACCAAGGCTGGCAGATATGGCCTAGGAGGTTCTGCTCAAGCTACTGTACCAACCAAAAACAATGCATGCAGTAAATCTAGATCCCCTATTCAGATCTATCCAATGGAGAACACATTCTCCACAGTTGTGTCAATAGCGAGGACTGACTCTGACATGAACTCTGTTGCCCCCTATTTGACCATTTTCCCTTGGTTGGAATGTCTGGTGGCACTCAGAGGAAGGATAAGCAGGCTACCAAGATGAGACCTGATAGGCTGTAATCATATGGTGGAGGAGGAGGTCCCCTTCTGTCACAGTCCTATGGGAGGGGAATAGGGTAACAGAGGGAGTGAGGGGGGCATGGGAAGATACAAGTGAGGGGCTAACAATGGAGATGTAATCTGAATAAATTGCCTTAATAATAAAAAAGAAAAAAAAACAACTTGTATATGAAAATAGTGATCAATTTTCATTAATATATATTTTATACCATTTTAGTGGTCAAAAAATTTTTGAAGTGTTGAGTTATCTATCATTGGTTTTGAGGGAGCAATAATCAAATACCTCAAGTCTACTGAAATCATCATTTGTACTGATAATGATACTTGAAAGATACAAAAACAAATGCTTGAAAAGGCCATGTATTTGGCTATATGATAGAGAAAATCATTAAAGTACAAAAAGGGGAAATATGAATAAAAGAAATGCTATGGCCTCTGTTCAGTGTGAGATACATTTCTTGCTTGAAGTCCTCACCTTCTTAAATTGTTGGTAGCCTTGTCTCTGAGTGATTCTGTACAGCCAAGCAGAATGCCTAGAGCTGTTTTCTACTGATTTTTACTATTCATCTCTAACTGCTAGGTCCCTTCTAGTTCCCAAGTGCGGTCATAACAAACTGCCACAATCTGCGCGGCTTAAAACAGCAAACATTTAGATAATATGTCTTTTATAGTTTCAGAAATAATATGTCTGAAACTAAGGAGCCAGCAGGGTTGTGAGACGTCTGAAGCCAGGAGGAAGAATCATTCTTGCTTTTGTCTAGCCTCTGGGGTTGCTGCTTGGCAGATGCCTCACTCTAATGTCTGACATAATGTGTTCTCTCTCTGTTTCCCATGATCCCCCATCTGAATGCTGTTGTACATGGACACTAGTCATGTATGGACACCACTCAGACTTGGACAACAGCCACATATGAGTGCCGGATGCACATGAGGATCATTCACACATGGACATCAGTTACGCCTAGACACCAGTTGCACAATGTCAGCAATCGTAAACAGATGCCAGCTACGTACATAGGTTCCACTAATAATTTAACACCACCCAAATCCAATATGACTTTATCCTAAATAATTATATCTGCAGTGACAAGTTTTCCCAATAAGATCAGAACCTGGGATGTTGTACATTAGTACAGCAACATTGTACATAGAGGAAAATTATAATTCAACTTAAATGAAAACTGTCATACTTTTATCAGTTCTAACAAATATTTCAATTGAAGCAGTGAATCCTATTACTGAACAAGTGCTCGCTAAACCTGCAAATTTTCTGAGTGTTAGTTACTATCTCCTGCACACATTGTCCTCTTTCATATACACACCGCACGTGCTCATCATATCATCATCAATCTATGTGATTTGTTTTCTTCTTATTATAAATTGTTTATGAATTTGATAAAGTGTGGGTGATTTTTTTCCTAAGGGTGAACTTAGGGCTGAGTTTGAGAGGATTAGGAATTTCCCTGGACTTTGGCAATGCTAGCATTTATTATTCTATTTAAAACTTTAGAGATGGCATTATAGTGATCACATTTTGTAGATGAGAAAAACATAACTTATCTGAACTTAGCTTACAAACTTCCAGAGTTTGGGGAACACAAAGAACATCTAAAGCCAAGGGAAGTACATATGACATGACAAGATATTTCTTTTCAATGAATCTTTCTGCATTCCAATCTACCTAAGCTGGTAGTTTCTTGAGTCACTCAACGCTATCCAAAGCAAATGCTCCATTTTTATATGTTAGCATTGGAATGTGTTGGTAGCTTTTGCTTACATAATAACAAATTGCCTTAATTTAAATCATAATATCATAAGTGGATGAGGTTAATTGAGGTTCCAGACCATATAAGAGGTAAAAGATTTAAGCAACAAAAATCTTTAACTAAAGCAATGAACATTTAACAGTATCAGTGATAAGATAATGATTCCTGTGTAATTACAGCTGTGTACTTGCAATTACTTCAACAAGCCTTATTGACCACCTAATAAGAAGCCATCAATATGTCAGAGGTTGGTTGTTCCTGTACAGCCTTCATAGTACGACAGCCAGTGCCACAGCTCTAATGAATCCTAAGGCTACGCTAACAGATCATATAGCCCATGACCTTCAAACACTGGACTTTGCTTGGCTTCTTTGTATGTCACATGCACACATCTATGCTACCTGGATTGCTAATTTTTGTTTCTCTGAACTTTTCTGCATATTTCTCAAAAATAAGTGCAGTCACCCATAATACACACACACACACACACACACACACACACACACACACACACACACACACACACACTCAAGATATTCAAGGTTGTTTTTCTGTATCATGCTAAAACATTTTATGTGTGCTATAATGATTCCAGAAATTTTTCTGTATTGGAAATGTGATCTTCATGCAACGTGGTTGGGGATTTGTAGAACATGTAAACACTAGTCCTTTGAAAGTGTTAATATTATCAAGGAAGTGAATGTATCACCACAGAGATAAGAGTCATATTAAAGAATGCATTTTATCTGACTTTTGTGTTCTCTCCCTCCCTTCTCCCCCCCCATCCCTTCTTCCATGTCTCCCTGTCTATTTCTATCTCCTTTTCCGAACCCAGGTTTCTCCCTTCTTATCCTTCCATAGAATTCCATATGGAATTACACAGTACAAAAGCACTCAATAAATGTTGACCCAATAACAAACCTTCATTATAAAAAGAATTCAGCCTATGGTATTCTGTTATAGGAACCCAAAATGGACTAGGAATTGAATTCATTATTATTTTAGGAGGAAACAGCATAGTCAAATTAAGTTACTTGAGAGAGCTATTTGCAAAGTTTTGGGGAGAGTATCAGGAGACCATGGGTATAATAATATACTATGCCAGAACAAGAAATTAGGGAAGATCAGAGGCATTCTCCAGTCTTGGTGCAAAATGGCAATAAACCAAACATGGAAAGTCAGAAAACTGTTTATAGGAGCCTTGTAACAAATTACATGGCCAGATGTTAAGAAATTTGTTTGTCAGCCGGGCGTGGTGGTGCACGCCTTTAATCCCAGCACTCGGGAGGCAGAGGCAGGCGGATCACTGTGAGTTCGAGGCCAGCCTGGTCTACAAAGTGAGTCCAAGATGGCCAAGGCTACACAGAGAAACCCTGTCTCAAAAAAAAACAAAAAAAAAAAAAAAAAGAAAAGAAATTTGTTTGTGTAAAAATCAATAGGTGAAGTAAAACTGTGACCTCATTTTTCTCTCCCTCTACCAAGTCCAGTTGGAGATGCTCAACTAGAATAAGGAGAACAGGGCATGTAGTCCTACTAAGGTCATCTACCCAGGGAACACAACCAGGTATGATATCATGAGAAGTGAATTTTCAGGACAAAAAAAAAAAAAAAAAAGATGAACTCTACACACTTTCTAGCCAGGTGGAAGGTTTCCAACAGGTCTGAGCAAAGTCAAGAGCACAGATTCAATATGGACAAATTTGCTCTCTGAGGAGATTCCCCTGGACTTAAACCTGAGCAGTACTAAGAGAACTTGAGAATCCTTGAAGGTAGGACCCCCTCTGACATCCATGTGTTTTCCACAATACCCTTAGAAATTTTGAAGTGAGCCATTTGTAGGTTTCAAGACACCTCTGGACACATTTGCAAGAGACCTGAGAGTTACTAGTACTCCTGGTGAATTTACCAACACGTCATTCTAGACAAATTTTCCTCCAGTTATTTTTTTTTTTTTCACAAAGAATCAAAGAATTAGCTGGTTAGCTATCCCACCATAATCTCAAGAGAAGCCTCATTCGCTTGTAACCTTGTTTCTAGCAGAATAAACACCATTGGTTCTTGCCTTCTTTTGCCTCAGTCACTATAAAACACTTCAGTTTCCCAAGCCCCCTTTCTTACAAGCACTGGACTTTCCTGAGTTTCCTCTGATCCCCTTCCCAAACCATACCCCAACTACCTTCAGCTGCATGGGAAGTTCTCAGCCTTCCCAATGCTGTAAGGGAAGTTCTCAGCCTTCCCAATGCTGTAAGGGAAGTTCTCAGCCTTCCCAATGCTGTAAGGGAAGTTCTCAGCCTTCTAAATGTTGGGACCCTTTAACACAGTTCCTCAGGTTGTGGGGACCTCAAACCATAGCAGTATTTTAGTTGCTGCTTCACAATTGTTAATTTTGTTTGTTATGAATCATAATGCACATATCTATGTTCTCCGATGGTCTTAGCACTGTGGAAGGGTTGTTCCACTACCACAGGGTTTGTAACCCTTCAGGTTGAGAACAGACAAGCTAAGAAGATTTCTCCAGAGCCTTCTGGAATTCTTCATTTTTCCTCGAGCTGCTGCTTAAACTCTTAAAAGAAATCATTTTATTTTTTTCGTATCTCTCTTGTATTCTGGGGTCCAGTGATGACCATCAATGTATTTCACAATCTCAGCTTATGTTTACAGGCCATTTTTTGTTTTTCTGCCCTCCCGTGCCATTAAAAGCATCCTCAATCTGATAGCCTTCAAAGATATTTCCAGCCATTCCCTGTAATGTACACCAGCTCAAGCCCTGTTTACCTTGCTAAAGACCTCCACGCATTTGCTTTCTGAGTGTCTCCATGACAGGTTATATTTTGCAGGATCAGAATGTCACGTGTTTGGTCCTTAACTTACTCAGTTTCAGTTCCAGACAGTATTACTCAGATGCTCTGGAAGACTCTGCCTCTTACACTTAAGTGGGGAGCAGTTAAGAAGGTCAACTAACCCACCTCTGGCCTCCAGGCATAGCTGCAAAAATCTGAATTGGATTAAATATGACCATGTGTGCAGACAAAGACATCTAATACAATAATGATGTTCAATCCGAACTACTTTAAGGCAGTTAAAGTGAAACCATGTGAGCGGTGAGATTGATGGCATCAAAACAGATTAGGAATTTTTATTCTGAGGTTTAAAATCTAATTTATGCCTACCTAATGTATCGTACATCTAAGTATTAGACACCCAACCAAAGAACATGTATTTAAGTTATATACATGATTATGTACAGCATAACAGAGATAAACATTGTGTCCAAACTATGTATTTCATGCAATCAATATTTACTATGAGTGAAAATGTAGCCTCTGATTTAGTCATTATATTACTAAACTGAAATGACCATTGACTAGCATCTGCTGTTACAGCCCTAAGCCTCCTCTCAGAGGAAGAAAAATATCTCTTTGGGGGCATTTCATTTCACTTTCAATGACATTGAAAGTCCTTATGAATGTATTAGAAGTATCACACATCAATCATTGTCAAAATCTTATCAACAAGAAAACTAATTTCTCAAAAACATATTTTTTTCTGAAATGCTATCAGAATTGAGGATTATGTTAAAATAGAAGACATGAAAAACATCCCCACTTGGTGAACTCTAGAAAATACCTGCAACATGTTTTACTCTGGAATTGCAGTAAAATAGATTCAACAGCGAGATACAGGTTTTCTCAATCTGTAAATGCTTAGTGTAAATAGAAAGAGGTGCTTACTTTTTCTTTTACCGTTGTGATTCAATTATAGGATATTGTGTTCTGCCCTCAGGTTTCTAACTGTTTTATCACCAACATTGTCAAAATCTTTCCACATTAAGATGAGGTTAGAACCATTCACACATAGCCATGAAATGTTTAACTCCAATATAATGGACATTATGTGCCTCTATGTTTGTGTGGTGTGTGTGTGTGTGTGTGTGTGTGTGTGTGTGTGTGTGTGTGTGTGTGTACACGCAGATGCAACTATGCTATGGTGTACATATGTGGAAGCCACAGAGCAATCTTGTGTATCAGTTCTGACCTTCTACCTTATTTTAGGCAGTGACTCATCACCACAGTGTATGCCAGATTGGCCTGATCATGACTTTCAAGGGCACTCCTTTCTCTATCACCTACCTCCATGTCTATGGAGTAGTGGCTTCCCTCATTTGATTTCATATCTTTCCCCATATTTTAGTTCTCATGATGCCAAAAAGCCTGATTTTCAGAAGCAGAAATAAAACACACACAACTTATATCACTCATGCCCGATACACACCCATGCCTGAACATAAACTAGGAAACTTACTTCTATGTCGAAGTATCCACACTGCTCCAGGATAAGGAAGTGAAGAACAACCTAGAAAGAAAGAACATTAACCCGAATATTGTTTGCATTTCAGAAAAGTACCCAACGCAAATCAATGAATTGGAGCTCTGTTACCTTACTTAAAATTTTTTTGAATAGTAAATTTTCAAGGTGTCTTTGTTCTTGTAGATTTGAGTTTATAGCTCAGCACTGAAGTAAATGACTTGATCATGTGAGTTCCATGTCTTTCCATTAACTAGGTCATGCTGGTGTTTCCTCAGCAGAAATCTGTCAATCAATTTCTCTTTTTTCACCACTAATAACATCAACCAAAAAGTTAAGGGATATATCAAACTTGCCACATATTTTTTTATTAACTCTGAAGGGAATAATTTTGAGTGTGCACGTCTGGCACAGATATAAAGCAGTCCAAGTTTACTTAAATTACTATGGTAATGCAAAGCTAAGTGGGAGACTACAGTTGTACTGAGAGGACTCAACTTCAGATAGGAAAAATTGGCAACTCTCAATGGCTCAAGAGTTGTGCATACACAAGTCTGACAGTTCAACATCTAGTAGGCGAGTACCTTAAAAATCTTTGAGAGAGGTAGGAATGATGGGAAATGGGCCACATAATTCTTGTCAATTGGAATTAAATAGAAAAGCCTTATTCTAGGCAGCAATGGCATGAACAATGTGTTTGCAATCATCCATAGGCAGTGGGTCTATCAAGTAGGGATTAAACATGGCCACCCTCTTAGAAAGGACAAAACAGCGGGCTCTCCATTTGTTGAGACAGACTTTTCTTGACTAATTTTTGCTCGTTGGAGATCTTATCTTTGGTCACATGAAGGGCACTACCTCTGTTTAAGACTGGCTGCCATCTTTCATTCAATCTAGTACCAAGAAATGACCCCAAAAGAAAAATAACAAACAGAATCAAGGTAAGTAAAAGGAGGCTTCTGTGCCTTGACAATTTATGTTTAAAATTTAATGATCTAGCAAATACAGGTCAAAATTAAAATAAACTCTGCCTCAGAAATTCAGAAAGGATAACTATTAAAATAAGTACAGAAAAGGTGAATATGGAGCAATGTTTTTTTAAAAATTGAAACCACATTATACACTTCTATATTTCGGTACTAAGAGGGAAAGAAAAGAAAACTATTAGGTTGTGTTTTCCCTGATCCTTCACAGGAATATTGTGAAATAGAAGCCATGCACAGTGGCACACATCTTTAATTCCAGCATGATGTATTCTGAGGCATTAGGACAACAAGTTCCAGACCAGCTTGGGTTACCCTGTGATACTTGATCTCACCTGTTCAATAACAGAAATGAAAACCCAAACAGAAATTCCCATGAAAATGCCAGTAATTTGTAATCTGCATATTATAGAACAACATGAGAAATTGTAATGATCAGTTTAGAAAAAAACAAAAAAGGGGCATGGTTTAGACTAGGTCTCTTTAAAGACATGTGTCATAATAATATTTTACTATGAGGATTGAGCTGCTTATAGGTTATATCTGTGTAGGGAGCCTAACTATGTCCAGTCCATGCAGAATCCTTGGTTTGAGCTTTAGTGTCCACAGGGGCCCCTGGGCCCTGGTTAATTGGCTCTGTTTGTCTTCTTATGGAGCCTCTGTCCCCTGTGTGTCTTTCTATCCTTCCTCACACTCTTCCATAAGACTCCCTGTGCTTCATCCAATGTTTGGTTGTGGGTCTTTGCATGTGTTTCCATCAGCTGCTGAGTGAAGTCACTCAGAGGACAGCTATGCTAGGCTCCAGCCAGCAAGCAGAGCAGTGGAGAGTATCATTAATAGTGTCAGGGGTTGACTTTCTCCCATGAAGTGGGTTCCAAGTTGGGCCAGGCATTGGTTGAACATTTCCTCAATCTCTGTTTCATTTTTGTCCCTGCACATCTTGTAGGCAGAGTAAGTTTTGGGTGAAGAGTTTTGTGGGTGGGTTGGTGGTCCTCTCCTGCCACTAGGAATTGTGTCTAGTTAGAGGGTGACTTCTTCAGTCTCCACGACCTCTGATACTTAAATTTTTTCATTGATATATTCATTAAATGATGTGATGCAAAAGAAGAAAAAGAAGAAGAAGAAGAACAAGAAGAAGAAGAACAAGAAGAACAAGAAGAAGAACAAGAAGAACAAGAACAAGAACAAGAAGAACAAGAACAAGAACAAGAAGAAAGAAAGAAAGAAGGAAAGAAAGAAAGGATAAACAGCTAGAATGCTAGAATTATGGCTCTCCAGGCAAAATTACTTTAAATACAAGCTTGATAGCCAGAATTTGGACCCTGGAATTCCTAATGGAAGAAAAAAACCAAAAATTTTCTTCTGGCTCCCTCTCTCTCTCTCTCTCTCTCTCTCTCTCTCTCTCTCTCTCTCTCTCTCTCTCTCTCTCTCCCTGTCTCTCTCTCTCTGTCTCTCTCTCTCTCTCTGTGTCTCTCTCTCTGTCTCTCTCTCTCTCTCTCTCTCTCTCTCTCTCTCTCTCTCTCTCTCTCTCTCTCTCTCTCTCTCTCTCACACACACACACACACACACACACAGAGTAAATAAACCAGAGAATTTGATGTTAAAAAAAAAAGAGTAAACACACTTCTTCCAGGCATATTATTCAACTATACCCATACATAAATTTGCTCTTGGAAAGACATGAACACAGGAGGCTGTGGCTCTCCCACCCAAGCCTCCATATCATAAAGCAAGTATTATTCTGAAGCAAAGCAAGCTTGAATGAATACGGAGCTCTGCCACTGGTGACCATGCGACTTTAGCTAGTTATCTTAATCTCTGTTAACCCACAGTCTCATCTTCATATTGTAATTTTCCTGCTATGTACTAGCATGCTAAGTGGCAATGCTCAACATAGCGAAAAATAAATATTGCTGTGCTCCTATATGTTCACTCTCAAAAAAAGGGTTCAGGTATTCACAAAGTGGCAGAAGAAATTGTGAGATGTTTTCAAGACAACTGATGCTATGTTGTTTGAATGATCAGGGACCACACAGATTTCTCTGATACGAAGTAGTAAGTGCTCTGATTATTGTGCTCCCTCCCTGCTGTTAGGATTTGGATATGACCTGCCCTCAACAGGCTACCTTGTTTTAACACAGAGGGTGACCCTGTTTAGAAAAGTTATGGGAGCCTTAGGAGTTAGACCAATGCAGGCAGAACCATTCTCTTCCATAGCCTAGCCCCACTTCCTGTTCATTCTGTCTCTTGAAGATGGATTCATTGCAACTAGCCAGGTTTCTTCTCTGAATACTACCAAGCCTTCCTGACCATGGCAGAGTATAAACTATTTCTGAAATTAGAGGTCAAGAAAAACTCTGTCTCTCCTGAGTTTGATTTACTGAGTGTATTTTTACCACAGCAAGAAGAAAAGAATTAAAAAAAAAAAAAAAAAAAAACCTTGACTCATATGAAATATATTCTCTCTCTCTCTCTCTCTCTCTCTCTCTCTCTCTCTCTCTCTCTCTCTCTCTCTCTCTCTCTCTCTCTCTCTCTCTCTCCCTCTCTCTCTGTCTGTCTTGACCTGGAAATCTCTCCTTTCTTTACAGTTTCAGAAAACTATCCTAGGATGTCTCGCCTGGCTGTACTCTCTCAAGGAGAAGAAATGAGTGCTCACTCAGTAAGAAAAGGAACTTCATTCTAGGACTGTGAGTCTGTTATCAGTTCTGGGTCTCCTGAAGTGTCCTCTTATGGGAATAGTAGCTCTGAAGCACATGCCTCCATTAATCACCCTCTGAGAGGAAAAAAAATTTGGGGTGAGAAGCATTGTTGAGGCAGTCCTATTTTTGAATTCCATAAAATATATGACTATAAAAGTCATGATTACTCTATCATTAAAAGCTCAAAATATGAAGTGTGTTTCATGAGAACAGTGTTCTAAAACATTATTAATTTGAGGGAAGGAGAAGGAAAAATCAGATTCATATTAAGGAAGGCAAAGACTAGTAAACAAATTTAATTTTTCACCTTTGCCTCAGCTTTTGGAACATGAGAGGCATCTTTTTCTTGCTAATATAAAAGTTCTGTCATCATAAAGACTTAGAAAGGCTTAGTAAATTTTCATTTATCAACTGCCTCTTGTATTCTTTCACTCAGTTTGTAAATTATACAAAGAGAAGTGTAAATATATTAATCCAGGGTAGCATAAATCTGAGAAATTTTCTGTTTTGTCTTCTTCCACATAGAACCATATAGAAGTGTTTGCTATGATCTTATCTTTTCTACCTGTTGATTTTTTAAAAAATGATCCATTTTCTAAGCTGTCTTAATATAGTTATTAAAGCGATATTTGAGTGCTGAAATTTTAGAAAAATAGCAACAAATTGATGGCATGAATCTTTGATAATTTCACAGAGCTTTCATTCTAAAGTTCTTCATGTGTTTTAACTGCTATGAGATCAGCATAGTACCAATAACCTAAAATTGTATGCTTGTAGTATCCATTAACATTGAATACACAATGAAAACTGGTTCCAATCGCGTGGATATTGAGCTTTCAAATCGCTCTGAAATGCAAACGTTTTCAGATCTTTTCAACATCACCTCTTCTTTAGTACATACTGTGTAAAACATAGTAGTTTTTGTTCAGTTAATTCAGGTTGTTGTGTAAACCACTGTCCTGTCCATACTTCTGTCAGGCCATAGTTCATAGATAGACTCTACAGATCTGTTTTCTTATACTCAGTAGGTTACTGTATCAGTGTAATAACAGTCCTTAATAAAATATGAGGCTTAGCTTAAAGGTGACACCCTGATTTTATCATTCCTCTGTGATGTTCAAAATCTTTCTAGAGCAACCAATCTATTTTTATTATTTTACGCCTCAAAGTATCTGTGTTTTTCCTCAATTAAATACAGGCTTGAGGGGGCTGGAGAGGTGGCTCAGTGGTTAAGAGCTGAGTTCAATTCCTAGCACCCATATGACAGCTGACAGCTGTCTGTAACTCCAAGATTTGGCACCCTTACACCAATGCACATAAATTAAAATTAAATTTAAAAAAAAATACAGGCTTGAATTTATAATTCATCATCTCCCATTTCTAAATGTATCTTGACCGATCCTCTCCTTCTTAGTTCATCTCTGTCATTAAATGTTATTTTTTTTTTTAACTGCATCCAACAGTGACTAATCCATAGTTCTAAGAGATCATTTTAACCTCCTACTCTATTAGAAAGGAAAAACTTCTCCTGTCTTCTAGGATAGTAAAAGCACATCCATTTTAAACAAATATCTTTCTAATGAGTAACATAAATCATGAAAGTTTGTATATGATTTTATTTCTGTAACATCCAGTACCAATTTTTCTTCTGATCAGGTTAGGTTAGGCTATGCAGAGAAGAGACATATGGACAAAGACTACATTTACTTATATGTCTTGCTCCTTGCTTTTCTGCATCCAAACAGATCGCTCTGGGGCTGTGCTGCTCATTGTGGCAAAGTCATCTCTTTGGCAGTAACCCCATTAAGAATTTGAGGCTTCTTTTAGATTTTTTTCAGCAAAGTAATACAGGACGCTATATTGGCACAGTTTCTCTGTGCCTCAGTTTTTAGTGGCATGTTATTTTCACTCTTTTTTTTATAATTATGCTAATTTTTAAAAATTTATTCTTGTTACATCTCAATGTTTATCCCATCCCTTGTATCCTCCCATTCTTCCCTCCCCCCCCCATTTTCCCATTATTCCCCTCCCCTGTGACTGTGACTGAGAAGGATTACCTCCCCCTGTATATGCTCATAGGGTATCAAGTCTCTTCTTGGTAACCTGCTGTCCTTCCTCTTAGTGCCACCAGGTCTTCCCCTCCAGGGGACATGGTCAAATGTGAGGAACCAGAGTTCGTGAGAAAGTCATATCCCACTCTCCACTCCACTGTGGAGAATGTTCTGACTGTTGGCTAGATCTGGGTAGGGGCTTAAAGTTTACCGCCTGTATTGTCTTTGGCTGGTGCCTTAGTTTGAGTGGGACCCCTTCTTGATACATCACTCAGAACTTATCTCCTAGTCTAAGGTTGCTAAAAAGATGTCAGACTTTAGTAAAGACCATGGGACCATTA
Organism: Acomys russatus; assembly: GCF_903995435.1. Taxonomy (NCBI): domain Eukaryota; kingdom Metazoa; phylum Chordata; class Mammalia; order Rodentia; family Muridae; genus Acomys; species Acomys russatus. The sequence goes on along the minus strand of NC_067152.1, from coordinate 18,454,564 downwards.
ATTGAGTACCAAATACCTGGCACGTTGTAGATAAAGCTGCCTTGATCAATGACTTTATAATGCTTTCATTTAAGATTCCTTTAGCCCCCTTAGCTCTCATTGGGTACTTAAAACTCCTTCAGCATGTTATTAAAAGTTTAAGGGTTCTGTCTTCCTTGTAGGGTCCTGATAGCCAATAGAAGGTAGACTTATTTTATTTTATTGATTGAAATATAAGACTCATTTAACATATCAAATGTTTTAATGTCTATCATTATGTAATAAAAATCAGAGAAAGGGGAATCTTTAGGGTGTATTTATGTAAAGAAATATCAAGCACATTTTCTAGGACTTGAAATGCTGAGATGACAAGAGTTAGAACACATCACACTCACTAAGATGTGAACACAAAGCAAAGCATGTTGAGACTGGCTACTGATGTACCATGTTAATAATAGATCACAATGTCTTTTAAAAGTTTTTAAACTTCTGAATGTCAACTAAAAATACTGAAGCAAAACTTTAAAGTCCTAACCAACTCTACATCCCATGCATAATTAATAATTATGGCATATATTATAGTCATGAACATCCTGTAGATGATTCGCAAGGAATTCGCATAACCAGTGTGGACCTTAGCAGAAAATTATTCACAAAGGAAAAGGAAGTCATGGTGCTCAGGGCTGGAAGATGAGTTCAGATCTAGAGTGCAAATTAAACATCTCAGATCGTGAAATGGAAGCAGTATAGTGAAGGTCTTAATGTTCATGGAATTTGGAGGATGAATTTTTTCAGAATGGTATACATTCTAGTAACCTGCTGTATTAATCATTTGTGGAGTGTAATATTTTAAAAATTAATACCTTACAGGGTATACATAATATGTTTTCATTGTTTCAGAAATGTAGAAAATAGATTTACCCAGACAGTTTCACTTAAAACATGTACCATTACTTTGAAATGATGCAGACCATATTATTATAATACTGTTTCAAGGAACTAAGATATTCAGAGTGTTAGTTTTCTCTGAGGTACTATTTTTTATCATAATAATTAATTACTATTTCATACAACCACCTGGAATATCTTTGAGTAAATTCTGTGGTTAGATTCTCTTATTACATTTAGATACTGTTTTGTTTGTTTGTTTGTTTGTTTTTTACATTTAGATACTTTATCTTACAGTGTTAGCTGTATGTACTACTCAGGGTCTGCTTAGTTATCTACCTTGGTTATTTTCTTGGACTGTGGGATTAAGATCATTTGGTCTAAGTTTGTTGAAAATCATAATATCCTTTCCGATACTACCCAAGTTCACTCTGCATTTGAGTAAATAGAGCAATTAATTCCCTTTAATGTGTTAATTTCCCTCTCATTTCTGTAATTTCAGCTGTAGGTCCTTCTACTGTATTTCTTTCTTCCCTTCTCCAGTCTTTTCTACCTCGTGACATTTCAGAGTCCTACTGAAACACTCAGTCTACTAAGACATCACTCTGACTTGTGCATAGTAGATTCCTGAATGCATTTAAGAATCGATTTGCTGTATGTTCTGGGAAATACCAAGAACACCAGAATGGTGATGTATGTCTGATCCATCTATGATGTAGTAGGAGAGACTTATACCACTGAAAGATAAGGTAAATCCAACATAAAGTGCGGATTCTAAAGATAGAACTTTGTGTAGCATGTTAATCATTGCTTACTGGAGCACTCATTGCAGGTTTCTGTCTTTCTTCTAGCAAGAATCTTACATATAATGTAGGGTGAAAAAGGCAGCCTTAATCAAGCTTAACCAAAGCCTTGGCATTGACATTTCAATAATTGGGTCTATCAGCCAATCATGGTGGCTCATGCCTGTAATCCTATCACATGGGAAGGCAAAGGCCCATGGATCTCTGTGAGTTCAAGACAAGCCTGATATATAAAGCGAGTCCAGGATAGACAAGACTATACTGAGAAAACCCTGTCTTGAAACACCAAAACCACTACCACCATCACCACCACCACCACCACCACCAACAACAACAACAATAATAAGTTGTCAATTAATTGTAATATCTAATTGTTTTCAATTATTTTATTGCTGTACTTTATGTATGTAAGTGGTTTGCCTATTGGTATGTATGTGCACAATGTACATGTAGGGTATCTTTGAAAACCAGAAGGGGGCTTTGGATCTCCTGGGACTAGTGTTACAGGTGGTTGTGAGCCACTGTGTAGGTGTTGAGCTGAATAGTTAGTGCTCCTAAGTGCTGAACAACCTCTCCAGCCTGTATCTAATTGTTGCAATAGACACACAACATATAAGTTAAACACTGTAAGTATGACATACTTCAATTTTTGTTATACTTACACTATGGACAAATCATCTCTAGAATTATTTTATTTTGAAAACTGGGCACTTTTTAATGAGGCAAATAAAGAGTTATAGGCTCCTCTGAAAAGTAAAAAAAGAAAAAAAATATATATAATGTCTAATTTAACATGTATATATAGATATTATATCTTTATGTTATATACATATGTGAAATACATTATATGTGTATATTACACACACACACACACACACACACACACACACACACACATATATATATATATACTCCATCCAATATAAGTCTTTCTTAGAGCTATGACCAGTGTAGTTGTCAGAGATTTCTGGTTGATATACTTTATTAAATTTATTTATTTTTAATTTATTCACTTTTAATCCTGATTGTAGCCTCCTCCCTTGTCTCCTTCAAGTCCCTCTCTCTTCCTCTTCCTCCCTCCCCCATCCCCTAGTCCTCAGGAAGGGGGAGCCCTCCTCCCTTACCATCTGGCCCAGCCTATAAAGTCTTATCAGGAGCTCCTGCATCCTCTTCCTCTGTGGCTTGATGAGGTCATCCTGCCAAAGGGAAGTGATCAATGCGTGAGCAATAGAATCCATGTCAGTAGCAGGCTCTACTCCCCATATTATAAGACCCACATGGAGACTGAGCTGCCTGTGGACAACATCTGAGCATGGGGTCTAGGTCCTCTCCATGAATGGTCCTTGATTGGTGCTTCATTCCCTGAAACCCACAGTTCTTTTCCTTCCCCCAACCCAGATTTGTTGGCTATTTGGTTTCCCTGTGGAGTGCCTGTCCCCTCCAGCTTCTACCCCCCCAACTCTTCCATAATACTCCCTGTGCTCTGCCCTAAAGTTTGCCAGTAAGTCTCTGCACCTGCTTCAATCGATAGATATTTTAATAGAGTAACTATATAGATATATGCAACACTGAGAAAGCAGATGGATAGATCAATGTAAACATCTGAAGGATGCTCACAGCACAGATTCTGAACACAACTGCTGTAACCAGAAGGAAGACAGGCATATCTCACAGACTGTGGAGCTGAAATTTGCTGAATTGGGTGAATTTCTGAAGTCGTATTTATTAAGATACCTCCCCTATAACAAAGACCTACAAAATGGCGTTATTAAATACAAGAATAGATGTAGTTAGTAAGGGTTAAAGTAAGGTTAATGTTCAGATGCAACACCGCTTCCATCTAGAACCATCTTATCCCAACACCTCTTTCTTTAAACATTATTTAATGTATGTATCATTTTTAAGTAATCACAGTTTAATGTTAATGTTTTAAAATGCCTATTAGAGGCATTTAAATGAAATGCTGTAACTTCTATCATTTCTTCTGTTCTGTTTGTTTTTCAATATTATGAATACAGTAGAATGCAAAGAAAGCATCTGAAGAGATTGGAGAAGAAATGTTTACTCTGACTGTGAATATTTTGAGATAAAGCATTGTTGTATAATTACAGACAAAATTATTACAAAACGTAATTTGAAATTGACTTTAATTTACCAGGACAAACCTGAATTACACTAAAAATTTTAAATTGGACAATGTTACATCATTTTATCAGGTGACACAGCTCTTTCATGTATATGAAAAAAGGTACTTAGTTGGAAGTACATTGGCATATATTAACAAAGTGACGGGGAAATTGAGTAGCAATAATTTTTATATACAATTCCAATATGTACAGTAAAGTTTCATTGCACTGTCTTTTTTTTCATTGCATTGTCTTAAAACACATAAAAAACAATACATTTACCACTTAACCTACATTAACACACATAATAGACACATGTATATCTATGTATGTTTTATGCATGTGCACATAGGTTTGTGTGTACATACATATGTACATGTATATATATGTGTGTGTGCATGTATATGTAAATTTAATAAACAAAATATTAATTGAAAATACTATGATAACATTGTACTTCTCAGATCTTAAGCCAAGGAATGATTTCAGAAATCATCTAAAATTAAACTTATTGTAATAAAGTGCTTAAATTTTTAGGGAGTTTATGAAATACTGTATAATATATGCTGGTGATCAGATAAATATTGAAATGCAAATTCTAAATTTCGTTTTACTAAATGCTTGTCGCTTTAATACCACTTTTATGTCTTCTTACTTTGGGACTCTGCTGGTTAAGGCTGAAGTTTGTCTTCTCAGGATAGCTGATTTTGTGCTTGGTCCCTTTCTCAGCATGGTTCTCACTGCACCTGATCTGGTAACCTCACAGTTTTTCAGGGGTGTCACATAGTCCTAAAAGAAAATATCGGCCAGGTCCTTTCCTGATAACAAGCACAGAGAATTGCAGGAAGTTCCCCACCCTCTGCTGAGATCCTAGCCCCAGCAAATGGTCCTTAATTAACCTATAGGCCATCCCCTCCCACGTGGGATAATTAAGGACTATTTTACTTCCTGTGATAAAGGCCCACTGTCACGGAGGCACTGGAACACTTGTATGTAGATGAAGTATCCTGATACCCTTAGTCCTAGCAAATCAGACGCTTTCACCATCACTACCCAGGGCTTATAAATAAATCCCTAATTGATAAGTAAAGTTGCCTTGATTCCTCACTTCATAAGAGCGTCTCAGACTCCTCATTCTGGAAAAAGACAGGCTACTGAAATGTGCCAGGCTTTTAGGATTAACAGCTGCTCTCCATTACTCAGAATCCTCAAGACCAGTTCTGGCTGCTGGGGAAGTGCCCATTGAGCTGGCGTTGCACCCTGTGTGCCTGAAGGTTTCAGGCATTCATCTGCATCCACCACCTTGCTGGGTGAGGTAGATGACCCAAAGAGCTGTAATAGCTGTGGGCTTCCCGAATCCTGAAATCCTACTGAAACCTGCAGTCTCATCCTGAAAAGGAGAGCTGTAACAGCTGTGGGGTTCCCGAATCCCGAAATCCTACTGAATCCTGCAATCTCATTCTGAAAAGGAGCTTACTGTAACACTCATCCTCACCTCCCCAGGAAAGGCTGGTGCTGCGCTTGTTTCACGAGACCCCCAAAATACCACTAGGAGATGAAACTGATGCAAGCACATGGAGATTCTTTATTTGCGGCTCGGACTGTCACCAAGGCAGTGATATCCAGAGGAGAGACCCGAACTCTAGGTTGAGGGTAATTTATAGGTCCCGTTCCCTCACAGTGCCCCCAAAGCAGGGGGATCCCAGCTTGGCAAAGTCTGGTGGTTAAAGAACAGAGGGAGTCTTGTGTTTTAAAATGATAGGGCTGTGAGAAGGCACCAAAACCACAAAGGGTTCTGGCCTTCTTTGTTCTCCCTTGTTGGGGGCAAGAAGCTGGTCTTGGGTTTCAATTGGAAAGTCCTGTCCTGTGCTGCTTGGCTGCTGCTAGGGGAGCAAGCAAGGCTACTTGGCTTTGGTAATAAGGTGGGGGCCCTCTGGTCCGGTTTCCTAGTAACCATATCTCCAGTGGACTGAAAGGAATGTACCACGGCCGGTCCCTCCCCACAGCTGTGTTCTGGCCTGCAGGCCTATTTCTTAAACTTTGCCCTACTGACTCTGAACGTGATTTTTAATTCTTTGTGGTCTCTCAGCTGGGAACCTGGCTCTGTGCCCAAGCCACAAGCCTCAGCCCTGAAACTCTCTAGCCTCCCCTCAGAGAGAAATGGAACCTCTGATCGCGAGGTCCATTCATTCCCATGTGAAAGCAAGCAGTGGCTGGACCGACCTGCAGAGACCCAGTCAGGTTCCGTGGGATGTGGGACTCAGGCAGGACCTGAGGGGCACCAGGTGATGGACTACAGCAGGCCAACTTGTCTGAGCTAACCTGCAGGAACCCAGGCCATAGGATGCAGCACCGCACCTTACTAATACGAATAGGAAAAATGGTTCTCCTTTTATATGGTCTTCCTGGTGACTTAATTATAACATACACCTAAAGTGACATGTAGAATTCAAGAGAACGGAAGAAATGCCCATATAGAGAGTACAAAATGGGGAATACAACATTATATAGGCGCATATTATTGAATATATTAAATATGAGATTATCACCAAATGGCAACTACATTTAATTTGAGAATCAAGGCCATTGAGAGCTTTTAAGGAATCGAAGCGCATTCATGGCTTAATAAAACAAAGTTAGAAAATAAACTCTATGAAGACATATTAACTTTCTTATGACATCAGAACATTAAAGTCAAAGGCTATCATTATCACACAAGCAAAAGTAGATACAAGACACATTAATTAAGCATAAAAGTGAGTTCGGTAAACTCAATAGAAGGTATTGGATTGTTTTATCTGGTAGGATGGGGACATGTCAGAGAAGGAAGACGGTGGTCAGCAAGAAGCACAAAACGGAGCTTTGCTTCAGGGTGCAATGCAAGTAGAATTCTCACACTGCATATTGAAGTGGTTTGCTTTATCCAGTGTCCATTCTTATGGTTTTATATAAAACAGATCAACTCCATTGAGGTAGTTTAAAAAAAAAAGTGCACTGCTAAAGTGGATAGAGTGTACAGACTGTGGGGCAAAGAAAGGGAATCCTATTATGAGGTACATACAGACTTAGAAATAGGAACATTTGGGCCACATTCTGTCATTTACAAGGGAATCCAGGAGATAAAACACTAGGATCAGTGTGGCAGTGCCATGGTAGGGCATTTGTTTCTTTATTTTTCCCGCACTGCCTGTAGGCTTTATGTGTTTTTCCACAGCCACTGAACCTGTATACAGTGCTGCAAATAAGAAAGGACACTGTCTCAAATTGCATGAAAATTCAGGATTGGCATATGAGACTGTTTTCTATGTGCATGTTGACATGACATGTGCATGTGCACACTCACAACACACACACACACACACACATACGCAAGGGACAGGCATACACACACACAAAGAGAGAGAGACAGAGACAGAGACAGAGAGAAAGAGAGACAGAGACATAGAGAGAAACAGAGACACAGAGACACAGAGAGACAGAGAGACAGAGGGAACTTCCCTTTCTTCTTGTATTGGTATTTCTATAAACTAATATGTCCATACATTGTTCTTGAGTGGTTTATTTCCCAGGCACACCACTTATTTTAATTTTCTACTTGTTAGCATGCCCACTGAAGCAGGTATATTTTCTAAGATATTAGAATTCCCTGTCTCTTTGGTTGGTTGTTCTATACTGTTACCTAAAGTGTCTGTCAGAAGTTAAGCTGTTTAATAGTCAATGACTTTGTATTATAGTGTCATTAGAAAATTTGGAAACATATTTATCGGTAGTAATTTATTTCCTCATGATCATATATTATGTGATTCCACTTACATTCAATATTTGGAGCAGGCTTACATTTTAATATGGCACACGTTGCATGACAGCAATTAAACAGTTGTGTATAGCAGAATGCTAGAGGGTAGTGAAAAATTTGTCTTTAGTTTGTACAGTCCTTTTTATCCTGTGTTACTTCTGCAAATAACTTGCAAGCCTTTACTTAATAGCTAAGAAATATAAAGTGAACTGTCTCAGAGATGCATTGTTCATGATGGGATTGATGTGGGAACTTAATTACTTTGATTTTAGCAACTCCAATTTTCAAAGACTATTGCAACCAAGAGATTCTAATATATTTTAGGCATTTAAATACAAATAGCAATTAGATGGTAAAATGACTCTGATAAAAACTTCTTGTGATTCTAGAAAGTTCTGTTTAATAGTAGTTACTGCACTGCCGGGCTGACATTAGAGCCATGCTTTGGATCCATCCCACTTATACTTTTTGTATATTCAATTGAGGTGCTAGAATATGTTATGAAGATTAAAACCCAAATGTAATCTATTTTTGGAACTATTCATAACCAGAATCTCACATCTGCATAAATTAGAACTCCAAAACCATGTCATACATATTTTAGAGATAAGTTATCTTTTCTCAATACAATTAAACACACTAACTCAATGAATAAATTATGTTTGATTGTGTCATTTTGACCTATGGGTAAATATATATGTGTAGCTAAGACATAATTTAGTTATGCATTTTTCTTGCTCATTGCCTATTCTGTAATCTTTTCTCTTATTTGGCAAACTGAGGATTATGTGATGTGTGCTGGATGGCTCTTTGGCCAACTGTCTTATTTGAAAACACTGACAAGGGAATATTTAAAGTTCTAAAAGTGCTATGATTCATAAGTCCTAACAAGATTCTATTCCCACTTACTACATGAAGCAGAAACTTGATTTTCTGGTATGGAGTCACTAACTGTTTGGCAGTTCTAAACAGCCTGTAGAGGATGGCTTTAACATATTGGCCACAAAAATTGTTACATAACCAAGGATTGACCAGTTAGTGTCTATAGTTTAACACAGGTAGAGTCTAAAGCAACCTTGTGGTCTGAGCTGAGCCATTAAAAATCACCTTCTAGCTTTTTTTTTTCTTCTTCTTCTTTTTTGATGTTAGAGACCAGACCTTTTCTTCCCAGTCACATTTGTAGCATACTGAGTATGCAGCTAGTGGGAACAGTCTTTACAAAAGTTCATTGGAAATAAAGAAAGCAGGAACCCATTGCCAAGACTATTATTGGTTACTTTGTACAATCTAAGAGTAAAGTCTATTGCTGAAGACACCGGTTATGAATGCCAGCAAACATGGAGAAATTGAGATGATGCCCAAGAGGAAGCTTCACGCCTACTGATAGCATTCATGATGCTAGAAAATACTCAACTCTATCAGAGAAAATCAGGGAGCAATACCACTCAGCTACAAAATGTGCAGCCTACAACAGCAACCTGCCTGAAAGGTATACTGCTGCAAAAGTAGCAAAAATGTGTGTGTGTGTGTGTGTGTGTGTATGTGTGTGTGTGTGTGTGAGAGAGAGAGAGAGAGAGAGAGAGAGATAGAGAGAGAGAGAGAGAGTGAGTTCATTTCTTTTTGTAAGTGAATAATGTTCATACATTTATATAATATATATTAATATATAAAATATTTACATTATATAATGTGATTTGTATTCTTTTCACCTATAACTACCACTTGGACTGTGTGATTATTTAGATTTTCAGTTCTTTTTAAAATTAATCTAGTTTAAGTTTTTCAGTATTATAGAATGTTTAAAGAGCTGGCTATGGTTTTTCTATTCTGTCTTTTTAAATTTCTTTGTTCTAATCTTTATTTCTGTATTTCCTGTTTTTCTAGTTTTGATCATAATTTTTTTTACATATTTTTCTGGTTCTTTACTGTGTCATATCAAGGTATAGATTATCGCAGACTTTCATAAATACAAATATCCCTCTAGGCTCTACTTTTCCAATATTCAATAAGCTTTGATACACAGCATATTTCTTTCATTCATTTCATTCCTATCATCTGTCCTTAAATTTTCCAAACTTGATTTATTCCTTGGCCCATTTATTGATTGACTGTGTTATATGATCTCTTCTTGCTTGTGAATTTGTCAGTATTCCTTTTGTTATAATTTGTAACTCAATTCTCCTTTGCTAATAGAAGAAACACTAAAATACTTGGGCGTTTTGATGCTGAGACACGATGTTTTGCATAACACAGGACTCATTCTAGATAATACTCTGTTTCTCAAAAAAAAAAAAAAAAAAAAAAAAAACTGTATAGTCTCCAGGTTAGAAACAGAACAGTCCTTGAGAGGGATAGCTGAGGTCTAGCATTCAGCAGAGTTCTCTTTATCCACTGAGCTTTTGTTATGTTCTTCCGTCCATTATCAAAGCTGTGCTGGTAAAATGTTCCATTATCATTGTAAAATTATCCCCCCTTCAGTTTTGCAGTGTATATTTCATGGGTGTATATTTTAAAGCATTTGTTTTAGGTATGGATGTGCACATATGGCTTGTGTATTCTAAATAAATTGGCCTTTTACATATAAAGTCTGGTTTTATAATATCAATATACATACTCCAGATCTTTTGTTGTTATTTTAGAAGACAAAGATATTCTAATTTTTAATCACTTTATACCTAGAAGTCTAAAAATTGTTGCTTAAAAATAGCTATATAATTTTAGTTACTCAGTCTTTAAATTGTTGTCTCTCAGTTGACAAGAACTGTGAGTTTATGGTTAAAATAAATTTGTTAACACATACCTTCTTTTATCTTTATTTTTATGTTTTTCCTGTATTTCTTAAAATGTGATCCCCTCTATTCTTGATTAATTTGATTATTCTACTATAATTTTTATTGTATTCTCTTTTTATTTTTCTTTTCTGTGTATTTGTAAAGTTATTTATTTATTTTCTTTTATTCACTTTACATCCAATTGTAGCCTCCTCCCTCTCTCCTCCCATCACCATCCTCTCTCTCTTTTCCCCCATACTCCTCCCCTTCTCCTCAGATAAAGGACACCCCCTGCCAGCAATTCACATCAGCACATCAAGTCTTATCAGTACTTAGTGCATAGTCTTCCCCTGTGGCCTGGCCAGGCAGCCCTGCCAAGGGGAAGTGATCAAAAAGCAGACAACAGAATTCATTCCTCTCCTCTTTCAAGGGGAATCACATGTCGGTCAAGCTATCCATTAGCTACGAGTGTGTAAAGAACCTAGCTCAAGTCCATGCATGGTCCTTGCTTTGTAAATCAGTCTCCTCAAGGCCCCCAGCCCTGGAGCCAAAGTTAGTTGGATCTGTTGGTCTACTTGTGGAACTCCTGTCCCCTCTGAGTCGTTCTATTCCTCTCCCCACTATTCCACAAGATTCCCTGCACTCCATGCAATGTTTGGCTATCTGGTTACATCCTCTACTGGATGGAACCTCTCAGAGGACAGCTACGCTAGGCTCTCTTCTACAGCATAGTAGAGTATCTTAACAGTGCCAGGGGTTGGCTCTTGCCCATAGGGTGCTGGTTAGACATTCCCTTAATCTCTGCTCTATCTTTTTCCATGTACGTCTTGTAGGCAGGGTAGATTTTGGGTTGAAGTTCTTGTCGGTGGGTTAGTGTTCTCTCTCCATACACTAGGAGTCCTCTCTTGTTAGAGGGTGGCTTCTTCCGTCTCCATGACACCTGCTACTTGGAGTCTAAACTAGAGTCACCCTATATCCTCCCAGGAACCTACCCTATTGTAGGTCATAGGTCTTCAGCATGTCTCAGAGATACCATGGTTTCTCTTCTTTCTGCAAAACCTCCATCCACCTGCCTCCTTTCCTGAACTCTTATCTCCACCCTCATTTTCCTCCATGACCAATCTCCTACCGTGTTCTGATTCTTCAACCACTTCTGCTGTTTATTCTATTTCCCCTTCTGAGTAACGTTTAAGTATCCTCCCGTGGGTCTTCCTTGTTACTTATCTTCTCTGGGTCTCTAAATTGTAGGGTGGCTATCCTGTACTATACGGCTAATATATGCTTATAAGCGAGTAGGTACTATGTGTGTAGTTTCCAATGGCTGCTGTTCTGGGTCTGAAGGCAGAGCTGAGTCCTGGTAACTGGCATGTGGAGGTCACAGAACAGACCTCACTTCTGCTGATAATCTGCAATCGTGAATCTATTTCTTCGACATTATTCAGAAACAATAGTTAAAAGTTTTTTAAGTGCTAAATATAATTTTAAGTTTTAAAATTTAAACTTAAATTCAATGTAGTGCTATAAACTCATTAACAATGTAGCACTGCATAAAGCATATAGTTAACATTTATTCAGTTTTAATTATGTATATATGTGGAGGGGACAGTAAATGCTCATGTGTTTGGGTGCCTGTAAGGCCAGATGCCATAGGAACCATTGGAGTTGCACCCAGGTATGAGCACCCAACAAGGGTACAGGGAAACAAACACTTTTAACTGCTAGTCCATCTCTCCAGCATGTTTAGCTTTTTAAAAAAGAAATGTTTCTGCAGTCTCCCCTCCCTCCACCCCTCCCAGTTACTACCCCCACAACACACACACACACACACACACACACACACACACACACACACACACACACACATCCCCTCTTTCCTAGATTCACTCCTCCTCCATTTCCCTGCAGAAAAGAGCAGGCCTCCCAGGAATATCAACTGAGCACAGCATACCAAGTTACAATACAGTAGGCACAAAACCTTATATCAAAGCTGAACAAGGAAAAGGTAGGAGGAAAATTATTCCAAGAGCAGGCAAAAGAATTTTGGTGAAATACTCTTTTTGTTACAATAAAACTAGACACAAACCCTCATTTCAAGGCTGAACAGGGAAAAGGTAGGATAAGAAGGGTCCCAAGAACGGGCAAAAAGAGTAATAACATGTAGATTATAAAAATATATGAGACAGGAAAGATCTTATAGACATAACACAGTGGAAAGCAAAGATTTTGCCAATACACTTGCTAACATTGGCTCACAATATAAACAAGAAAATGCATACATAGGCAGTTCTAATGAACTAAAGAATAAATAAGAAATTAGTCATGATAGTTGTTTTTTAATAGCGATTTGGAGAATTCAAGATTCAAATAGCAAAAAAAAGGACCTGCTGTTCATGGTATGTGATTCTGGATCATGGGACTTGTGCCATATCACTTAAAATAATATAACTAATAACAAATCACAAAACTTATCTGACCTAAAATTCTGTGTGTGTGTGTGTGTGTGTGTGTGTGTGTGTGTGTGTATTAATTTTCTTCTTTGATAATTTTTATCTATAGGTACCAACATAAATCTATATGATGCAGTCTCATCTCATATAGTCTCACTCGCTCTGATTAAGTCCCCACAGACTAATAAGTTACTTCTCCACATCCATATGTGTTTTCCCTTATCTTATGACCTGCTAGCTAGATTTCTTTTAGGCTATCTATGAGCTCGTGGGTTTCGGCTTATCCATTGCACCTGCTAGGCTTACCTGTGAGAATGCAAGTGACGATGATGACTGCTTTTCTCCCATAACCCACAAGTAGACATCAGTAAGTGATCTGGTGTTATGAGTCCCTCCCTAGTCCATGATTTACCAATGATGGGTCTAGTTTTGTGTGTAGTCATCACTGGTAACTGCAGTTGTTATGAGATTATGATACCAATAACTGTATATGTTCAGAAGAAGACATTTCTCAGACCTCCCCATCTTCTGGCTCCTTTTTATATTCTTTCTTCCTTCTAGTCCAGGGTATTTTCTGATCCTTACTGTGGGTGGTATAGTTGTCTTTTGGACTGACCATTCAACCATCTCTTACTTATTCTCAGGAGATTGAGAAGTCATGATTTCTCTATTGTTCTTTACTGCAAAGAGTCACCTCTATGGGTGAGGCTGGGAGTAGCATTTCTCTGTGAGTAGAAACATAAATATTTATAAGCAAGTTTGGTGTCATTATCACTTTAGCTTAAAAAACTGACAAAAGATTCCCTTGAGCCTAAGACTTCCTCAATCACAATTTTAAAACCTGGTTTCATAGTTCTGTGGAGCAGGTTTCAAATCCTTACACATCTTCAAATCTGTTAAAATTTTCATTTTAGTTTTCTTTAATTCATCATTTCAGTATTTCTGAAATATTTGATTCTTTATAGTATTTGTTGCACCATTTAGCTGATACATTAAAATATAATAACAAAAACTATTACTTATATTGCAACTGTTTTTTGACACATGAATCCATGTTCAATGTTTAATTGGATTAGACCCTTTTTTTTTTTTTGCAAAATACTTACTTCCTCATTTTATTTTACATGTGCACCATTTATTGTTATTTCTGCTTACTCTGCTGTGAAACAGAGTACCAAAATGTTTCATTCCAAGCCTCCTAACCTTGGTACCCACGGATCAAGCTATGCCTCATCCCATTATCTCCTGTCACTCTTACCAATTTCTGGTCACTACCATTGTAACCTCAACCCCTCTAAGATCAACGCTGTTTAAGCTGCTCACTAGGAAGATCACAGAGTTCTTTTCTTTCTGTGTGATTTACTTCATGAAGCAGCACAGTCTTCAGCTCTAGCTGAACACACTTCTACAAATGACAGGATTCAATTAATTACTATGACTCAGTACTATTACACCGTATGTACATGGCCACATTTTTTTTTTGTCCATTTGTTAACTATGAACACTTCAGTTGTTACCATTTCTTAGACATTGTGAATAGCATTCTGAGGCACACACATGCGAGTACTGATCTCTCCTTAACATATTGCTTATCATTCTTTTTGACATATACCTACATTGTCAAGTCACAGTGTATCTATGTTTTTTAGTTTTCAGGAAATTCCATATTGTCTTCCATAATGGCTATATGTACCAGCAATGTGAAAGGAGTTATTTTCTTCTGAGTTATTATCCTCTTGTGATAGACATTCCTGGACTGAATTGATATTTTATGATTTGATTTGATTTTATCTGATGATTAGTAGCATGGAGAAAAGTTTTATGTGCCTATTGTACATTGGAATGCTGCCTTCATAAAACTTTCTGAGGTTACTTTTGCTGTTGTTGTTTCTGGGACTTTGCTATTGAGGTTGAATTCTGGCATTTCTGGGTAGCTTTTGAGCTCTGTGTAAGATGATGGATTCTCTCTCTCAGCTGGGTTCCCTATCTTCCTGGTCTGAGGGCAGTCTCAGATCCTCTAAGGAGCATCACTTAGCCCTCCAGGAGATTAAACCCAATCCTTTCCTCATAACAAACCCATTCAGCAAGCACCTGGGGGGTTCCTGGGAACACATACCCTATGCTAATGAGACCTTGGTATTCGGCAGATAATATTTAACCATACCTGGAATTCTCCCATCCATAGGATAATTACCTACCTTGTTCCCCTTATTATGACATGGCTGTGCTATTGTATGTAATCCTTGGTGGCCATAGTCCCAGCTAATAAAACAAATTCACCCGTTGCCCAAGGTTTATAAGTCCCTGTTCCACATAAAATAAATGAGCCAGCATCATCTATTGCACCCCGACATTTTGACACTCATCCTTTACTCTGGGGAAGGACGTGCTCCTCTCTTCCCTGAGGAGTCACCACTGGACCCACGACATGGCTGCCGGTCAGTCATCTACGTGCTTCTGCCATTCACCGGGGTGTCAGAGCAGATCGCTGCTGCCATCTTTCCAGAGCTCCATCCACTGCAGTGCTTGTCTGTGGGAGCAAGCAGCTGGCTGTTCTCAAAGTAGCCATTTTGTCCTTTCTTGCTTCTGCCCCACTTGGTTTTGGAGCTCTGATCAAGCCTCAGTTACCAACAGCTCACTTGGGATTTGGAGCATGCATTTCTGGTTTTATGCTCCACAGCGACAGAGCTTCCCAGGAAAATACCTGATGGGAAAGCCCAGGCTCCCCGCCTGATGCAGGATTACAGTTGTTTATTGTGGTTTGCAATAATTTGTCTATTCATAGTGTCAGTTGTTTTGTTGTTGTTGTTGTTGGTGGTGGTGGTGGTGGGATTATTTTTTTCTTTTCTTTTGCCATGCATCATTTCAGGGTTTTATTTTTTTATCTCCTTGAGGTAAGTTGGAATTTTGACATAGATTCTCTTTAACAACTAATGTCAACAGATGGAAAAGGCAAAGCAGCAAGAAAAAAGAGGCCCATTTTGAGTTTTGTATTATTTAAAGCTACTCATGGTACATGATAAGATGTCGTTCTCAGATCTTCAGATGAAGGGCGAATAAACCCAAGGCTAAACTTAAAATTTTCTGTATGTCTTTTGATGAATGGCTTTTCTGAGAGAAAACCTCAATGTGTAGCCCAGGCTAGACATCTGAATCATAATCTTTCTATCTTGGATGTGCTTAAGATCATTTCTAAACATTATAACTTTTGTTTGTCTTATGGAGATATCATTTACGGTATTAAACTTTGCCAGAATTTACCTAGCAGAGTTCTTTTTAATATCTACTCCAAGCTAGGTAGACTTTCTATTCTGTATAACACCTACCACTTTGAAGGTAGAGTCTCTTATTTGAGATGTGTGCTTTACCTTCTAAATTCCTTGATACTAGAAGTGGTTTTTAGTCCACAAGTTCATAAACAGATCCTCCAATTTTATCCCCTAGGAATAACTTCTCCTGCTTTCTCTCTCTCTCTCTCTCTCTCTCTCTCTCTCTCTCTCTCTCTCTCTCTCTCTCTCTCTCTCTCTTTTTTCTTTTTTCCTCCTCATTTATCCACTGAAGGTAGTGGGTCATTGCTATTTCCTTTACAGTGTTTGGAAAGACTGTTCCCCAGCCCACTGTTTTCTGTAACAAGATAAATCTAGCTTAGAGGAAACAAAGCATCTAATGATATTTTTCACTCAGCCCTTAGACAGGTCAAAAGAGAGGATACAGTTCCTTTCCTAGTAAACTTTACTTTGTTCATTTTACGGCCTGGATCAGTTTTCCACACGAGGAATGCAGTCTACTGTCCTAATTATCATTTGTACAAGCAGGCATGTGGCATGAAAGAAACTAAAGTCTCATAAAGCTTTCAAGTTTTTCTTTTAACCTTCATTCTGAATACCACTTCTTAGTTCTATTGCTTAATAATCTGAGGAATTTTTTTACAGAAAAATATATTTTTTCTCTCCCTACTCTGCTGTTTATACTGACATCAGGCATCATTTGGCACTTTTAAGCACAGACTTAATTGGAGGACAAATGTAATTTATTTTATTGCGGATAATCTAAAGTTTCCTTTGAATGAAGAGTAGTCAAGTATTTGTAAGCAGGATTGTATCAATCATAATCCTGAAATCTTTATTAAATGGCTATGTGTAAAAAACATGTGTACTAGCCCTAGCCATGTGCTAAAGTCTAGGGACTTTACCTTCTATCTAAGTAGTGGGTGTTATGCAGAGTAAAACAAATACATAATTTGGCACTGATATTAAGATGAATCTGTCAGATAAATTATGACATTTTTGATACTATAGATGATATCTTCACATAAGAAATGTGATTACAATGGATTACCTTAACTTGGTGGTATCATATTATGTGTTTAAAACTCTATTTAACACTTAGGTACTGCTTTTGATGAATAGCAAGAATAAGACCAAAACACTTCTGCTTTTATCTATCTTGGTTTTCAGAATGTGTATGAATTTCATTTGTAAAAAGTATTATTCTGACATTTAAAAGATTAAAGAGATTATTTGTTAGACTGATTAATTTTACTAACTGCATACTATATATATCTAATTGCAAAACTGACAGAATGTAATTGATAATTCCTATGGCAGTATTTTACTCCGTTGCTCTTTGGGAACCCACGAATCATTTACAAAGTGTACAGTACGGCATGTGTTGTCACCATGTGTAATAGAATATTTTGATCAAAGATTTAAATTACTGGGATTTTTTTTGTACAATGATTTGTGAGCCTTTATAAAATGAATATACTGTGTCTTAACTTTTATAAATACATTTGTTTTATATTTATGATTAGACATTGGTAAATTTCAGATTATTCCAAAAATAATTTTCAAATTTATGCTTGGAAACTGAAAGTAATTAACGCCCCCCCACACACACATACCCAGACACACCCAGACACACCCAGACACACACACACACAACCCCCCACACACATACCCAGACACACCCAGACACACACACACGATTGGGGTGGAAGAAGAGAGGAGTGGAGAGAGGAGGGGAGAAAAAGAGAGGAGAGGATGTTCTGGGTCAAGCAGGCATGATCATGAACATCAATAAATTCTAGTACTTAGAAGGTAGATGCAGGAGTATCAGAGTTCATGGTCATGTGCAGCTACAGAGAGAATCTGAGTGAGCCTAGTCGTAAAGTCAGGGAAGAATGAGGAAAGAGACCGGATAGATAGCAGACTTATCAAGATACAAAGGAGTTAATTTTAAGAGGAATGTAGTAGACTTTCCAGTCTTATGGTCTTGTTATTTCTGCTTTTGTGCCTATGAAACCTTGGAATTTGTCTGTCCAAGATATTTTACACTTTCACATGAATTTTAAGACTGCATATCTAGCCCTATAAAGAGTTGCACTGGAATTTTGATTGACGTTGCTTTAATCTGTATATTGATTTTTGTAGAACGATTGTCTCTATAATTAATCATACCAATTCACTAGAATGGGGCTCTTTCCATTTTCTACTTTCTTCAACTTTTCCCTCAGAAATTTAAAGTTTCCATATTAGAGGTCTTTTCTTACCTTTCTTAGTTTGATGCCAAAACATTAAATTTTTATTGTGATTTTTTCCATTGAATTTTTATTGTATGTTTATTATTGGTATATAGAAAGGCTACTGGTGTGTGTGTGTGTGTGTGTGTGTGTGTGTGTGTGTGTATTTGTGTGTGTGTGTGTGTGTGTGTTAATTTTGTATTTTTCCACTTCATTGAAAGTATCTGTCATGACCCCTCTAGTGGAGTCTGTTACTACAGAACCTGACTGAGGCTGCGACCCCTACCCAAGGGAGAGCCTCCTGGAATGGGTCCGATGTCCCTACCAGAAGTAACTAATTGCAGACCCCATCCTTTTCTCTTTTTTCTCATTGTTTTGGAACATTCTGCCTTTGTTTTACTTTCTTATCAAGAACTTTTCAGATGTAACTGTGTTGCTAGGAGACCCTTAACTTGAAACTGCAGCCAACAGTCATTCAGGCAAGTTTTACCACTAAGTTCTATTCCACTTGTTCATAAAACATGGCTAAGAATTAGTCACCAGTGAATAATTTATATTATGGGTTACAAATAAAGTGTTTAATAAAATTCCAAAATGGGAGAGAGGGAGGAATGGGAGGAAACAAGGGATGGGATAACAATTGAGATGTAATATGAATAAGTTAATAAAATATATTTTTAAAAAAGAAAACTCCAGAGAGTGACAGAAGAACTAAGGAAAAAAAAACTTGTCCTGACTCACAGATTTTTGGCATAATGAGAGAATATTGACTTTTGATAAAGAAAGCATATAAACTGATAACAATCTAGTGGCCTATGAATGATTATTCAAGATTGATGACAACATTATTACACTGCATCCTATATTTTGAATTGTATGGGAAAAAATGTAAACGTGAAAACACATCCCCGTTTCAAAATGTGTATAAAAACCTGGCTCGTTTGCCTGCAAAATACATTCAGATTCAAACAGCTCCTTTGGGTTTGTTTCAGTTTGTCACTTGCCTATCTTTTGCCCACCTACGTGCTTTGAGAACCCCGTTCCCGAAGACCTATACCCTACTGAAACTGTCTGCAACAGTATCCATTCGCAATAGGAGATTTTATGTAACACCTTTAGTATATTTTATGTGTAGAATCACAGAATTTCAAAATTGATACTTTGGTATCTTCTTTTTTCTGTTTGGATTCCTTTCATTTCCTTTTTTAAAAAAAATTAATTTATTATGCTTTATACAGATTACATCCTGATTGTTGTCCCCTAGCTGGTATCTTCCCTTCTCACCCTCGCTCCTTCTCTTCTTCCCTATTCTTTTGCCCCAAACCTCTGACAGAAGGAGACCTCCTCCCACACCATATGACCATAGCCTATCATATCTCATCTGGATAGCCTGCTTCCCCTTCTACTGTGTGCCTGCTGGGCCACCACACCAAGGAGAAGTGATAAAATCAGGGGCAACAGAGTTCATGTCAGAGGCAATTCCGCTCTCCTCACAACCATGGAGAATGAGCTATCGGTTAGCTATATCTCAACAGGAGTCTAGGTTTACTGCTGCATTGTCCTTGGTTGGTGCAACAGTTTGTGCAGGACCCTCTGGGTCCGGATTCTCTAGCCTTGATGGTCTCCCTGTGGGGCTCCTGAGCCCTCAGTGTTCTGCCATTTCACCATTCTTCCATACCTCTCACAGTACTCCACCTGGAGTCCAGCAGTGAGTTCCTGAATGTGTCCTAATCCCTGCTGGGTTTAGGGAACATCGTACCCATTTATAAGTGAGTACATACCATGCATGTCTTTCTGGGTCTGGGTTACCTAACTCAGAATGATAGTTCCTAGTTCAATCCATTTGCGTGCAAATTTCAAGATAGGCTTGTTTTCAATAGCTGAATAGTATTCCATTGTGTAAATATACCACAATTTCTTTTTTAAATTTTATTTATTTAAATAATTTATTCAGATTACATCTCAATTCTTATCCCCTCACTTGTATCATTCAGTTCCCTTCTCCTTCCTTCTTTCATCCTCTTCCCCCCCTCTAGGTCTGTGACAGAAGAGGACCTCCTCCCTGCCCCACCTCCTCCAACCATATGATAGTAGCCTATCAGATCTCATCTGGATAGCTTGCTTCCCCTTCCTCCGAGTGCCACCAGGCCTTCCCCACCAAGGTGATGTAGTCAAATAGTGGACACCAGAGTTCTTGTCAGAGTCAGTCCTCGCTCTCCACACAACTATGGAGAATGCCCATTGGCTAGATCTTAATAGGGGGGTCTAGGTTTACCGCATGCATTGTCCTTGCTTGGTACAGTAGTTTGTGTAGACCCCCGCCCCCGGGTCCAGATCTGCCAACTTTGATGGTCATCTTGTAGGTCTCCAGGACTGTATAGGTCCTTCTACTTCCCCCCATTCTTCAGTTAAGGGACATGCAGGCTGTTTTCATATTATGGATATTATGAATAAAGCTGCTATGAACATAGTTGAGAAAATGTCCTTGTTGTATGATGTAGCCTGGTTCAGTATATGCCTAGGAGGTATCTTGAGGTAGCACTATTCCCAATTCTCTGAGAAAGCGCCAAATTGATTTCCAAAGAGGTTGTACAAGTTTGCACTCACACCAACAATGGAAGAGTGTTCCCCTTTCTCCACATCCTCCCCAGCATATGCTGTCACTTGAATTTTTTATCATAGCCATTCTGATAGGTATAAGATTAAAAATCTCAGAGTCGTTTTGATTTGCGTTTCCCTGATAACTAAGGACATTGAACATTCCTTTAAGTGTTTCTCAGCCATTCTATGTTCCTCTATTGAAAATTCTCTGTTTTGTTCTGTACTCCTCCATTTTTAATTGGATTATATAGTTTGGTGGTATTTAATTTCCTGAGTTCCTTATATATTTTGAATATTGGCCCTTTGTCAGATGTAGGATTGGTAAAGATCCACCAGACTGTAGGCTGCCATTTTGTTCTGTTGACAGTATCCTTTGCCTTACTGAATCTTTCTAGTTTCATGAAATCATATTTGTTAATTGTTGATCTCAGTGTTTGAGCTATTGGTGTTCTGTTTAGGAAGTTGTCTCCTGAACCAATGAGTACAAGGCTTTTTCCAACTTTTCCTTCTAACAGATTTAGTGTCTGATTTTATGTTGAGGTCTTTAATCCACTTGGACTTTAGTTTTGTGCAGGATGATGAATATGAATCTATTTACATTTTTCTACATGCCAATATCCAGATAGACCAGCAGCATTTTTTTGAAGATGCTGGGGTTTTTTTGTTGTTGTTGTTGTTGTTGTTTTGTTTTGTTTTGTTTTGTTTTTTACATTGTGTTGTTTTGGCATTTTTGTCAAAAATCAAGTGTCCATAGTTGTTTGGGTTTATTTCTGGGTCTTTAATTCAACTCATTGTTCAACTAGCCCATTTCTATGCCAGTACTATGATGTTTTTATTACTGTTTCTCTACAATACATCTTGAGATCTTGGATTGAAATTCCTCCAAAAGACCTTTCATGATAGAGGATTATTTTAGCTATTCTGGGGTTTTGGCTTTTCCATATGAAGTTGAGAATTGATCTTTCAAGGTCTGTAAATAGCTGTGTAGGGATTTTAATAGGGATTGCATTGAATCTGTAAATTGCTTTTGGTCAGGTTCCATTTTTACTATGTCCATCCTCCTAATCCATGAGCATGGAAGATCTTTCCATCTTCTGATATCATCTTTCATTTCTTTCTTCAGAGACTTGGAGTTTTTTTATAAATGTCTTTCTATTGCTTGGTTAGAATTATTCCAAGATTCTTTTTATTATTTATGTCTATTGTGAAAGGTACTATTTCCCTAATTTATTTCTCATTCCTTTTGTCATTTTTATATAGGACAGCTACAGATTTTTTAAATTGCTCTTGTATCTGGCCACTTTACTAAAGGTGTTTATCAGCTGTAGGAGTTCTCTGGGGGAATTTTGGGGGTCACTTACATGCTTTGACTTCCTCACTTCCTATGTGGATAACCTTAATCTCCTTTTGTTGTCTCATTGCTATAACTTGAATTTCAAGTACTATATTAAAGAGATATGGAGAGAGTGGGCATCCTTGTCTAATCCCTGATTTTATTGGAATTGCTTAGAGTTTCTCCACATTTAATTTGACATTGGCTATTGGCTTGGTGTATATAGCCTTTATTATGTTTACATATGTGCCTTGGATTGCTGATCTCTTAAAGAGTTTAAACTATGAATGGGTGTTGGATTTTGTCAAATCTTTTTTCCAACATCTAAAGAGATAATCATGTTATGGTTTTGTTTTTTGTTTTTTAGTTTGTTTATATGGTAGATTACATAGATGGATTTCTGTACATTGAACCATCCTTACATGCCTGGGATGAAGCTTACTGAATGATATCTTTGGTGTGTTTTTGGGTTCAGTTTGCAAGTATTTTATTGAGTATTTTTGCATCAGTGTTTATAAAAGAATTGGTCTGAAATTCTCTTTTTGTTGGGGCTTTGTGGGGTTTAGGTATCAAGGGGAATGTGGGATGATAGAATGGGATTATTTTTGGTAGAATTTTGATGACTGCTTCTATTTCCACAGGAGATATAGGACTGTTTAGCTTATTTACCTGATCTTGCTTCCACTTTGGTAAGTGGAATCTATCCAGAAAATTGTCCATTTCATTTAGATTTTCAAAGTTGTGACAAATAGGATTTTGAAGTAATACCTAATGATTCTTTGACTTCCTCATTGTCTGTTATGTCTCCTTTTTCATTTCTGATCTTGTTGATTTGGATAGTGTCTCTCTGCCTTTTAGTTCATTTCGTTAAGGGTTTGTCTGTCTTGTTGATTTTTTCTACTAACCAACTCTTGGTTTCAATGATCCCCTAAATTGTTCTTTTTGTTTCTAATTTATTGATTTTTGGCCTTGAGTTTGATTATTTCCAGGCATCTACTTCTCTTGGTGGTATCTGCTTCTTTTTTCTTGTGGGGTTATAGATGTTCCATTAATTTGCTTGTATGAGATGTTTCCAATTTTTTTTTATGAAGACACTTAGTGCAATGAACTTTCCTCTTAGTACTGTTTTCATTATGTCCCATAATTTAGGTATGTTGCACCTTCATTTTCATTGAATTTTAGGAGGTCCATATTTTCTTTATTTCTTCTTTGACCCAGTTATCATTGAGTAGACAACTGTTAAGTTTCCAATGTGTGTAGGTTTTTTGTGATTTTTGTTCCTGTTGAGGTCCACCTTTAGTCAATCATGGTCTGATAGAATACAAGGTATTATTTTAATCTTCTTGTATCATTGAGGTTTTCTTGAGATCTACTATATGATAAATTTTGGATAAGGTTCCATGAGGTGCTGAGAAGAAGGTATAACCTTTTGTGTTTGGGTGAAAAGTTCTGTAGTTATATGTTTTGTCCATTTGCTTTGTGATATCTGTTAGTGTCATTATTTCTCAGTTTACCTTCTTTTTCATTGACCTATCCCAGTGGGGAGTTGAAGTCTCCCTCTATTAATGTGTGGGGATCAACGTGTGATTTAAAATTTATTAATGTTTCTTTTATAAATGTGGTTACCCTTGTATTTCGGGCATAGATCTTCAGAATTGTGATGTCATATAGGCCAAGTTTTCCTTTAATGAGTATGACATGTCCTTCTTAATCTTTTGTTATTAACTATGATTGAAATTCTATTTTATTTGATCTTAGAATTGCTACTCTAGCTTCCTTCTTGAGTCCATTCGTTTGGAAAACATTCTTCTAGCCATTTACTCTCAGGTAATGTTTATCTTTGTGGCTGAGATGTGTTTCTTGTATAAAGCAGAATGTTGGATCTTGTTTATGCATCCATTTTGTTAGTTGGTATCTCTTTTTAGGAGATTTGACACTCTTGATGTTTGTCTAATTAGTGCTAGTCTAACTTTTTGTTTTGCTAAATTCAAGTTATGTATTTCCTCTTTTTTTCCTGGTTAGAGTTATCCTATTTGGGTTTGTGTTTTTCTTCTAGCATCTTCTGTAGGGATTGAAAGTTTTGCTGGGTACAGTAGTCTCTGCTGGTATCTATAGTCTCTCAAGGTTTGCAAGACATCATCCCGGGCCCTTCTGGATTTTATGGTCTCTGCTGGAAAGTCGGGTATGATTCTGAAAGATTTGCCATTGTATATTACTTGTCCTTTTTCCTTTGCTGCATTAGTATTTTTTCTTTGCTCTGTACTTTTAGTTTTTTTTATTATTATTTGGATGGTGGTTTTTCTTTTCTGGTATACACTTTTTGGTGTTCTGTTGGCCTCTTGTATGTTTATATGCATCTTTTTTTTTAATTGGGGAAATTCTCTGATTTTGTTAAAAAATTTCTGGGCCTCGGATCCCGGCATCTTCTTTTTCCTCGATTATTATTAGCCTTAAGTTTCATCTTTTCATGGTGCCCTTCATTTCTTGGATGTTTTAAGTTAGGAATTATTTTTTTAATAAAACATTTTATTTGATGGTTGCATCAAAATCTTCCATTTTGCCTTCTTCCACTGAGATTCTTTCCTCTGTCTCTTTTATTCTGTTGGAGATGCTTACTTCTGCAGTTCCTGTTTTCTTTTGTAAGTTCTTTCTTTCCAGGATACCCTCCATTTGTGCTTTTATTATTATTTCCATTTTCATCTCCATATCTTGAACCATTTTTGTTGATTTCCTTGATCTGATTGCATTTTCCTGAATTTCTTCCAATGATTTCTTCATTTCCTTTCTATAGGCCTCTGTCATGGCCTCTCTAAGGGCCTCAATCTGTTTGGCTATCTCTTCCTGTATTTGTTTAAAGATTGTATTTATTTCTTCTATTATCATTTTCTTTAGGAAAGATTTGATGTCATTTTCTTGTATTTCAGGTGTATTAAAGTTTCCAGGGCTGATTGCTTTGGAATAACTTGGTTCTGGAGATGCCATAATATTTTGACATTTGTTGTTTGTAATTTTACGCTGGACCTTTAGACATTTTGCTTCTCTGGCATTGGGTAGTATGAGAGCACCTCATAGATGAGTGGCTATAGGTGAAACCCCTCACCTGTGGGGTCAGGGCACTCCGGGTGGATCAGGTAGGTGACCACAGCTAGGAATATCACAAAGATGCTATATTCTACAATAGAGATATTTATATATACAAGGTCATTGCTGCTCTCTTCACAATAGCATGGAAATGTAACCAGTCATCAGCTCATGCAAGGATAATGAAATTGTGGTATATAAATACAATTTAATTTACAGGAAAATTGATAGGACCAAAAAAAAAAAATCATACTGATTGAGGAAATCCAACCTGGGTAAACAAATAAGATATTTTCTCTCATAAATGTGATCTCCTCCTTCATATTCTTAAATTAGTATGTGCAAGCCAGAGCTCATGAAAGGCCAGGAAACTAGAAATGCCTATTAGGGAAGCAAGGCTGGATGAGAATTTAGGAGAAGACATAGTGGGACATATGTGCTATGAGGGTAGGATATTCTGGGGGGGTGGGGAGACTTAAGAAAAATACTTACAAGGTATTATGCAAGTTTATCTAAATATATTATATTATATATGATTATATATTATAATTTAAATAGTGTATTTAAACTAATATTTTTAAAGTTTGAATGGAGACCCCTGAATGGAAGGACAATATTGTTCCAGAAGACTTAATTTAATTAAAGAAAAGTCTCACCACCAATTATAAGGTAATTCCCTACAAGCTGTTCGGGAGGCTTCCAACAGCTGCAGACACCACAACCTATAATAATTACTTGTCTGGAAATATTTTCCTAGCCGTGCATAAGTAATATAAATATTATATAGTTTGCTGACAGCTTATTGATTGGATTTGAGATCCATTCCACCCAAAGGAACCCATATCTGTCTCTATAAATCTGGTCAAAATTCCATGGCTTGGAAGGTCACAGACATTAGGGGACAACTTATTTTTTTGCTAAGTGGACATATTGTAAAACTGTCTCCTGAACATTAACATTTATATGCATAAATTACTGGTGCTGAGAGCCATCATCAGAGAAGCTTTTTTTTTTTTTTTATCGTGAGTAGAAGTCAATAAAAAAAATCAGAACTTGTCAAAGTATGGAGTGTAAGATACTTTTGAATCCTTAGTCCTAAATAATTAATCCATATCTTCTATCCCCCTTCAATGTTTAGAGAACATTACAGAAGAAGAGACAGAAAGAATGCATGAACTAGAGGTTGGGAAAGAGGACAGTAAAACAGTGTTAGGATATGATACCTTTTTTTTTTTTTTACTCATTAGCTTACTTCAGTTATGAAGACCTTCACAATACTGAGACTGCCAGCAACCCTTTGGTTCAAGAGGTGGCTCAGTGGTTAGAACCACATTATTTTCTTACAGAAGACTCATATGCTCATATTCCAGAAATTAGTACATATTTTACCACAAAACTATGGTTCTTAAGCCCAAACTTTGTGGGTATTAATCATTTAAATTAGTTGTTAAATTAGTTGTTAAATAAACACATCTTTCTTTATTCTTTACTATTCTTTAATAAATAAATTCTATTGTTTATAATTAGGGTATAAATAATATGAGAAATTCATAAAGAGTAAAATGGTTGCTATAGAGAAGGAAATTAATATCACATAAAGGATATCAATGTTGATTTATTTTTGCTACTTTCCCAGGTTTGGTATTCCTTAAAGATTAAGAATAAAAGAAATTCTGAGTGCTTGGAGTGGCTTTGATAAAACAGATCTGTGATCCTATCTTCTTGGAGACCTAGGCAGGAAGGATCACGTCCTAGCGTTCTGCTTCTGTAATAAATATCAAGTTTAGAAGAAGTGTTAATTGGCTTATATGTCTGAAACATAGTCCATATTGCATAAAGCCACAGCTGGTTTGATTCAAAGACTGTGGAGGATTATTTACAAGCTTGTTCTCATGACTTGCTCAGTTTACTTTTTATATATCTTACAGTGGACTAGGCTCTCCTACCTCAATAATTGAGCAAGGACATATGCCTGATGACATGCTCAGAGTACAATTTGGTGGAGGCTATTTGCCAATTGAAGTTTTCTCCTCTCAGATAGGATTCTTTATGTCAGACAAAAAAAGTAAGAAGCACAAATTACAAATTTAAACTTTTCTGTGCGAACAGTTGAGAACTTGCCTCAAAGTATAAAGGAAAACAAAGATAAGATATAGCACAGGGTGAGAATGTTTGTCTAGCAGGTTTGGGGTCAGATGTTCAGTACTCAATAGGAAAGTAAAGGAAATAAGAAAGGAAGAATAAAAACAGAAAGCAGGAAAGAAATGAAAAAAGAGAGGAAGGAAAAAAAGGAAAGAAAAGAAGAAAAAAAAATGAAAGTTTTGAGTTTTCTTAAACGGTATCTCTGCTACTTATATTTTCATGATAAATTTGTTACCTCCAAAAAAATGTACCCAAACTGCAAAAACTAAAATACATATATATATAATTCATATGACTAAATATACATTAAACAATGGAACTTCAACACAAAGCTCAAATGCAAATGAGCTATAAGGAAAATAGAATTTACTATTCATGTGTTTTTGGTACATGAATGGGTTTATGTCACTACTACTCGTTTCTGTTTGTCATGACATTATACCAGAATGTCCAAGACTTTTGTAAGGGGTGATGATCAGGAACTGTAAGTGAACTTGAACTCTAGAATTTCTCTGCTTGGCATAATCATCTTCTCTCTGTGGCATTAATCGAAGAGTCAACAGATTTCGTCTATAAATATTTATTAAACACAATAAATATCTTATTAACGTGTAAACCAGAGACTATTGTTTGCTGTCATTCAAATATGCTGCCATTGCACTAAATTGATGACACCATATAAAAATATGGTGCTATACCAATATATTTATTTATGGATAATCATATTTCAATTTTTTGTAGCTTTCGTGCACCACAGAATATATTTCTTTTGAATATTTTTAATGATTACACATATAAGTACCCTCCCGAGCCAATGGATGATTAACAGTGGGAGTAGGTTGGATTTATTTTAATGCCCCATAGTTCACTGACCATTTTTCATCTTCTCTTCTAGATACATATACATTTAGCACTTCAGACAATCTTTCCTTTGTGTTAGGAAAACTCAAATTCTGCAAGTGATTTTGAAATGTACAGTTATTAGCCAATAACAGCTCTTATGCTATGCTGAAAGGCTGTTGTAGAGTTACTTTTTTTACATTTTTTTATTAATTTATTCATATTACATCTCGATTGTTAGCCCTTCCCCTGTTTCCTCCCATTCTTCCCTCCCTCCCACTTCCCCCCTTCTCCCCTCCCCTATGTCTGTGATTGAGGGATGAAAAACTTTACTTACCAAGAAAGTGGGTCAGAGGAGAGGACATCCTATTGAGACTTTAGGCGATAGTAGCATGGAAGAATAAGGAAATAGTAGGACACACAGGGTCCTGGAAACCTACAAGAAGAACTTTATGACAGGCAGATCTGGGTCTGCCTGGGATCTCAAACTAAGGCACCAGCCAAGGAGAATATAGGCAATAAGCTTCGAACCCCTACCAAGACCTAGCCGACGAACATGATATTCTCCACCATTGAGTGAAGAGTGAGATCTGACTCTCACACGAACTCTGGGGCCCCTTTTCTGACCATGTCACCTGGATGGGGAGACCTGGTGGCACTCAGAGGAAGGATAGCAAGTTACCAAGAAGGGTTACTTTTAAAACACTACAACCAAAGGCAAATTGAGAATGAAAAGGTTTATTCATCTTATGCCTCCCACATCACAGCTCACCATTTAAAGAATCTGGACAGAAACCCAAGACCATAACTTGGAGGCCAGAACTGAAGTAGAGTCCACGCAGGAGCATTATTACTGGATTGTTCCTTCTGATTTTCTCAGTACAACCCTGAAACACTTGCCCAAGGAAGCCACCACTCACTGTCATCTGTACTTTTGCGTTATACTATTATAAGCATTAATTAATAGCATGCCCCCACAAACTTGCCTACAAGACAATCTATGGGTACATATACTAAAATTTTCCCCTATTTTCAGATTACACTAGTTTGTACAAAGTAGGAAAAAGAAATCCAAACAAACAAACAAATAAGTGAAACTACCCAGTATCAGAAAATTTTATTCCCTTTTCCCTGTTTGACCGTTGAACCTGTTAGACTCTCTTCTTTATCCTTCCTTCATATCTTCCCAGCTTTGAATTATATTTACTGTACTACAGGCTTCTAAGACCGGCGTATTCACATCCCTATTTAAAGAGGAATACATAGTATTTCTCGTTTTCTGCTCGCATTATATCAATAACATATGACCTCAAATTTTATTTATGTTGCTTCAGGTGGATTTTCCAATTTAACTTTATCTAATCACTATGTTTTACATTCATATGTCAAAATGCCATATTCTACTTCATAACTGTACAACTATGGTTTGTTGTTGATGTTGCTGTTCTTTTTATAGGAAACCATCATCACTGGCTTGTTGATAATATTGTCTGCAAAAGGGTAATTCATTCATATCATCAGGATTGTAGTTGCTGACCCTTTTTGGAAAATTAATCAACACTCTTTGTCTGACTACCTTAAAATTACAAAAATAAAATTACAAACCAATTATTTATTTCTTTTTATTTTGAGATTAAAAGAAGCATGAAGATTTTATCCTTATATTTTATTGTATTTGTTTATGAATATATGGAAGCATGAATACTGTAGGAACAAATGGCTTCACAGTGTAAAGAATTTCATCGAAAGTTTGTGACATCTTAGTTGTTCCTATAGTATGGTAAAATAAAATTCTCTGATGGGTCAAGTTGGCTGCCATTAGGCTGTTTCTTCAGTTCCAAAATAAATGAAATTCTAACTCGTTTAAATGCATAAATTACCTGGCTTACACAAACTGCACCTTTGACCATTGTATTGTTATTTATTTGGTATCTTCTATTAGTTGATTGAGTATTTTCCATTTAGTGGGTTTTGATGTAGGAACAGAGAACAGCGTTTGGTGTCTTATTGGTAACGTTGCTATTGCTGTGATAAAATGTCATGACCAAGGCAACTTACAATAGGAAGAGTTTATTTTGCTTTACAGTTCCAGAGGGGGTAAGGATCCATTATTCCAGGAAATCTTGGCAGTAGGTACAGTGTCCAGAGGGGGTAAGGATCCATTATTCCAGGGAATCTTGGCAGCAGGCATAGTGTCCAGAAGAGAATGAATGAGTGTTCATATCTCCAAATTTAAGGAGGAAACAAAGAAAAGAACTGAATCTTTTTAATTGTCAAAGTCTGTCTCCTGTGACAAATCTCCTCCAGCAAGACCACAACTCCCATTCTTCCTCAAACAGCAGCCCCATGCAGGGACCAGGTGTTCAAATATCCAGCACTATGGAAGATGTTTTCATTGCCAACAACCACAACTTTTACTGATGCTTTATCTCTTCCTCTGCCTTCTCCTGCCCTTCCCTTCCTCCTCTTCCTCTTCTTTGCTAGGTCTTTGTTGCACCCAGGGAGGTAACCATGCCATGAAATTGCCCTACCACTTAGCTGTACACCTAGTAATGGCTTTAATCTGTTATGAAGAAAGAAGAACAAAGGAATAAAAGGAAAGGAGATAAGGAAAAAAGCAAAGAAACAAAATCCTCCATAATACTAATCAAATAAAGAATCAAATACATATATATTGTGGGTTAATTGAATAATGACATTAAGAGGATGGCACAGTTAGATGGAATTCATTTGTGTGTGTGTGTGTGTGTGTGTGTGTGTGTGTGTGTGTGTGTGTGTGACATTGTATATGTGATTGCCACTGGTAGAAGTTGTGGTTACAGGCTTACATGGGTTCTGGAAAACCTCTGGCTCCCATGCTCGCACAGCTAGTATTTGATTCACTGAATAATATACCCATCTCTTGTCAGTTATTTAGTAATGACTGTCCTTGTCTTCTCTTTGGGATGAAAGAAGACACTTGAGGTACAATATTCTACACACTTCTGAATAAAGATTATCTTTCTAATAATGACAACATTTATAATGGCTTGTATTACATCTCTTCAATTCTTATAGAAAGACTAATGCAGGAGAAAACATTAAAGGCCCAGCAAGTTGATTGAATACTTTGAAATACCACAGGGAAGCAATCAGATGCAGATTATTAATTGAACCCAGAGAGATGTGATTCTAAGCAGGCACATTTTAGATGCCCCATTCTGCCCTGATCTTTCAAGAGGACGTGGATCAGCCAATAGTAGATCATTATTTAGCAATGTTTTTAATGAACACTGTAATTTCTTTTGTTGAATAGCTGCCAATCATTGTTAAGCCACATGTCTCTACAATAGATGCGTTGCATACTTTTGTTAGGTTATAGACCCACACACAACAAATTTAGCATATGCATGCTATAAATAATGGTTTTCTTGTTTTAAAGTTTAAATTTTGTTGGGCAATCTCATGTGCCTTATTTACAATATTTTGAGATATGCCACTGTAATAAATATATATTTCTACATTACATATAAATTCTGTTCTTGCCAGGTGCAGTTCTAAAGTCTATGTACTCATTTATTTTCTGTGCTTGATACTGTATTCATTGCATAGAGGAGTCTTAATATAGTTGCCAATACAGCATGCCAGTTATTGTCCTGGAATTTACTGAAGACGAATCTTAATGCTAACCCAAATACTGTATTGCTTTTTATTATTTGTTTGTGTTTCTCATTGATTCTCCCTGCAGTGGGAAAAGCTAGCATGGTGCTTCACTCTCTCTCTCTCTGGGTTACCATTTAAAGTTGCAGTTTTATCTATTTTGTTACTCCCTGGTTTGAATACACATTGATTTTAAGGAAGTTCACAGCTTCCTACAATTCCTCCAGTTTACTATATGTGATGCTTAGTGAAGCAATATCGATTTCCTAACCAAACATTTTAACTTCACTATGTGAATATATGGAACAATAGACTTAGGAACATATGTTTCTCTTATTTCCTTCAGATAGTAGGCAATAAAAGAAAATCAGTGCAAACTCTGGGCTATCACTGGTAATTTATTTATATGAACCACCTGATACTGCACTGGAGCAAGCACTAGCACTGCACATCCTGAAATGTTTCAGGAAGGGCTAAAGGCTGAACAACAGGGAAGCAATATGGGATTCTGGGTCTTGTCAGGTTATAGAATAGTCTCTGTCCAAGGGATACCCTATTCCTTGGTTCCTTGGCAAGGCTGAATATATACAAGATAAACCATGAAAGTTTACTGTGACCTTCTTCCTGTGTGGACACTTTCTGTGAGATTGTATGTAAAAATGTATGCACTGAAAACCTTACTTAAAACTTAGAGTTGGCAAGAAGAATCCTCAGGTTTTTTTTTCTCTCTGAAAAATATGAGTGGATTGAAGGTGGAATACTTTTAAAATTGTTATTACTTTGACTATCAGTTCTTGATTTCACACTTAAAGCAGTTGTCTTTGCCTTATTTTTCATACAAGTTGTTGTGGTGAATGATGCTTTGGCATTTATATGCATATATACATATATAAATACACACCTATATGCATATATATATGTGTGTGTGTGTGTGTGTGTGTGTGTGTCTGAAAGAGAGAGAGAGAGAGAGAGAGAGAGAGAGAGAGAGAGAGAGAGAGAAAGGGCAGAAACAGGACACGGAGTTTATATTTGGGTCTAGCCTGGGTTTATATCTCAAGCTGGAGAGATGCCTCTTTGGATGAGAGTGTTTACTGTAAAAACAAAGCATAGTGCCTCAGGTTGGCTCTCAGTACCCATGGATAAAAATCCAAGAGTGGCCCTGTGAGCGCCTAGTACTCCAGCACTGTGGGTGGAGTGGGGGGAGGCATAATTTTCATTGTTGACATCACTATAACATAGTAAGAAGGACTATAAATAATATCCCGATGACTTACAGTGTGTGCACAGATGATGTTCACACATGGAGCCATTTTCTGTGAGGTACCGAACATTCACAGAGGATAGTCTCCATGAAAATCTAAGAGCCAGGCTCATTCACAGGCAACAGAGATAATTGTACTTTGAAAATGTGATGCTTTGGTATTCTCCTTCTATGGAAGTTTAAAATATATATTTTAAAATAAATTGTTGTAGCATGAGTTAATGGATTTTGAAATCTACTCAAACTATTTCATAAGGCTGGAGATGACTCAGAGGTTAAAAGCACACACTGCTCTTATAGAGGAGCAAAGTTCAATTCCTAGCATTTCAGTGGTAACTCCCTACTGACTGTAAATCTAGTTGTTGGGGATTTGATTTGATGCCCTCTTCTGGCCTCTGAGGGCATCATATACATATGTATGTATGTGTGTGTGTGTGTGTGTGTGTGTGTGTGTGTGTGTGTGTGTGTGTGTGAGTGTGTTTGTGTGTGTGTGTGTGTGTGTGTGTGTGTAGTAGGGGGAAATACTCACACATAAAAAAAAAATAAACCTGTAAAACGGTTTTATAAATAACATAGATATTTTCCCAACAGGCTTTCTTATAAGCCTGTAATTGGTTTCTACAAACAAACAAAAAAAAAAGCCATATGCATATTATTTAATATTGTTATGAAAGATCAGTACCAGGGAAATATAAGTAGGCTGAATCATATCCTTCCAAATTCACATTTTCAAGCCTCATATCCAGTATTTTTGTGACATAATTGAATTTGAAGAAATAATTACATTCAAATGAGGTCTTAAGGGAGATCCTAATCCAATCTGATTGTTTTTCTTATAATAAGAGACAATTAGATCCAAGCAAGTGCCACCCAGACCCCTGAGGCCCTAGACGGATGCTACAAATATGTGTTGGAGAGGTACCCCCGGCCTCTAGGAAACAAAGGAGGCTCAGAATGGGGAAAGATTCACGTTCTGAATTGGACCTATTTGAAGGACCACTGTGGTTCACTGTACCACTGGAAGAAATGTTGGTGTTGCTGGTCCATGCTGCTGCCAAATAGGCGATGAAACGTGAACTCTGTGTGGACTTAATTCATTCTGGGCCACTTTCAGCTGCCTTGTTGAAGTCTCAGGGCTTTGCTGCCTCAGGGAGCCATGCTGAAGTGAGTGGTGTGTGTAACCCACCTGAGGCCATGTTGTCTCAATATGGCCAAGTGCCCTTTTGATGTCTGCATCCCGTGTTACAACCAAAGCCCAAGGAGATGCTTAGGGCTGCCTCCTGAAGCCATGTTAATGTCTGTGAGCAATGGAAAGCTAGTGCCTTGCCTCAGTCTCGCAGCACTGTGGTGCAGGCGGAGACACGGCATGGGTGCTGGAAAGCTAGACATGTCTGCTCTGGCCATCTCTTTGCTCTCCTCAGCTGATGGCTTCTGGCATAAATGCAGGCAGAGAAAGATTCATCCACCCTTTGGGGCTTCCAACTAGGAATTTGACCATGCTCCAGTGAATATATGGACCACATAATATGAACTTTGTTTTCTGGGGGTTTAAGTCGAAAAGGAGGGGGGATCTGACATGGAAGGACTGAGAGATGAATGTGACAGGTACATATGATGTGAGATATACAGATAATCAATAACATATTTTTTTAAATGAGACAATTAGAACACATAGAAATCAGAGGGTAAAGCTTACAGGAAAAAACACACCAAGTTATACACAGAGAACAGCAGTCTTCAAGGCAGTGGAGTTTTCCTGCACCTTCATCTTAGATGTCGAGTCTCCAGAGCCAAGATGAAATATATTTCACTTTTCTACAAACTATCTAATTAATAGGACCTTGTTAGGAAAACACAGGCAAACAATAATGGATGCATCTCTCTGAACAGACTTCTAATAACATCTCAAGAAGGAATGAGATATCACTAGAACAGATCCTGGAAAGGGGAGAAAAAGTGCATTAGTAGTGAATGGGGAGATTGAACTTACTGTCCAGTTAACCGTAAATAAACTCAGATGCATTTGTGGAACCCCAAATCACTTCCAAGGTCCAGCCAGAATGAGACATTCTGATTTCTTTTTATGTCCAAGATTTTATTATTTTCAATTGGATAGCTCTCTCTCTCTCTCTCTCTCTCTCTCTCTCTCTCTCTCTCTCTCTCTCTCTCTCTCTCTCTCTCTTTCTCTCTCTCTCTCTCTCTCTCTCTCTCTCTCTCTCTCTCTCTCTCTCTCTCTCTCTCCTGATACTCTTTGGATGGTCTTTTTTTTTTTTAGGAGAATATAGTGATACAACACTAGTTTAAGGATAAATGATGCCAACACAGTCATCCACAGAAGCCAAGGAGAGTGCTGACCCTCACTAAGGTTCATATAAAGACAAGGTTTTGTGGTTGCCTGACAGTTTTTTTTTTTTTTTTGACTCCTTGTTGTTATTGTTAACTCTCTTAATGAATAGTTAAGTCTGAGACAGAAAAGCTACTTATGATTTATGACTCATGGTCAATATTTTAATAAACTCTCCAGAGAAATTAACTTTGTTAAGACACAGATGAGATTCCATTTTTGGTTAGTTGTTTAATTGTTAAGAGTTTTCAAAAAAAAAAGTATTGCTGTATGTTTTCATGCTACACTCCAGTGCTTCTCAATCTGTGGGTTATGACCACTTTGGGGGACATATCTCAGATATCTGGTATATTGTATATTTATATTACAATTTGTAAGAGTACCAAAATTATAAAGTAGCAAAAAAAGTAAATTTTATGATTGTGGGTCACCTCAACATGAGCAACTGTATTAAAGTTTTGCAGCATTAGTAAGGTTAAAAAAACACTGCTATAGTCTATGATTGTAAACGTTTGTATTTCCCAGACCATAAAGCAAGTAAATGGTAGCAATGAGATGAAGGGGAAGGGAGGAGTAAGAGAGAGGGGGGAGAAAGAAAGGGGAGAAGGAAAGAAAGGAGAAAGAAAAAGATGATGATGGGGAAAGCAAAATTAGATTTTGAAACTGGGCTGCCTGGGTACTAATGCTTGCCAAGTTCCTGTTACTGATGTTTTCAAGAATTGTCAGCCATGTTGGTTTTAGTACCCTCTATATCTTTGAACACATGACAAACATCAAAGTGACTTTTAACTCTGTATTTTATATAATCCCTATCTTCAAATCTTAGGCTGTAAAATATAACAAAATTATGCTGCTGCATATTAATGTTATAACCTATTTTTATGAAACACAACCTCTCATAGAGAAAAGCTAAGGTGTCATGTGATTATGAGTTCTGAAACTTTCCGTGGCCATTCTCTCACACTTACACATGGATTAATAAATTGTCCAGTGTACTCTGGAAACTGCCCTTTATAATGAGTTAAAATGTACTGAGAATCCCTCCCAATAATTTCTCTCCACCTCCATCCAAAGCACATGTTTCTTTAAGAAGCAGAATACAATGCCTCAGCACTTAAAGGTTCCTAGGCACTACAGGTAGAGCTGAATCCTCAAGTAAAGTTCTTTGCAATTTTCATGGAAGCTGTCTTGTCTCACCATTTTGACTGTTCATTTGTCATAACACTTAATGTTATGTGAAATAGTAAACATTACACTTTGCCGTAATTGCCCTATTTTCTTAGCAAACATTATTTTATTTAAAACTATTTTCAACATGTATAAGATGGTACCTGACAATGGAATAAGTGCCCAGTAGACATTATTGGATTACATAAAACAAGATACTTCATTGTGAAGAAAACCACTTTCCTTTGAATCCGTTCAAGGGGATTCTAGATAAGAATGATCACCTAAGAGAGTAAGAAATATAGCATAAGTGAAAGAACTTTGTGAAAATGTCCATTGTATCAGTTAAGTGAGTTGAGAGAATTCTACATTGAAATATTCACTGAAACAATAATGGTGACAATAATGACCACAGAATTCATTTTTAAAATAGATGCATTACTGAAAGAGATTTGATAAGAAATTTAAAACCTGAATATTAAATCTTATTTTTGATTTTCAACAAAATATTTGAAATAGTGTTTATGCCTCTTTGACTGGTCTATGAACAAAATGAATTTCATAATAGAAAAAAAAAAAGAAAATGGCAGCATTCAACCTAAATGTGTAACTTAAAGATTGTAATTAAAGAATTTCATGTTTATATGCTTTTAAAAATAATTGGTCCAATAATGTAAAGCCCAAGGGAAAAATGTTGAATCTACTGCACCTAAACAGAATAGCAGAAAAAATGTGTTTTTAAGCTCTCTCTAAAGTATGTACTCCAAAACTCTCCAGCACACAATACTTACCAGGAGATGGTGAGGGGAGGTAGATAATCAGAGACAGAACATATATATTCAAAAGTAAAGAGCGGAGGCTAGAGAGACTGACCTGATAGGCAGTTCAAAGGCCTGACTGCTCATTGCATTGACAGTTTTTTCAAACACTTAAAAATAACTTACACAATCATATTTGGAGAATATAGTTAAAGACAATGGGCCCTCACTAGCCAAGAGCTATACATATCAAAGACAAGAGAAAGGACTCATAAATTGCAAGTTTTGTAAAGTAAATCCTCTAAGAAAAAAGGAAGGGAGAGGAATATCCTTGTTTGCAACACAGAAACTTAAGCTTCTTGATTTTAGTTTTAGTCACTTTACAGCTACGCCATAACATTCATTATATATGTATAATAAAATATAATATATAAATATAATAAAATGAACCTACAGGCAATGTGTTACCACTGGAATGTCTCTGCAAGTATAATCTCTAGTGATTCCTTATTACTTCTTTTAACAGGCAACTACAGATAATGTGCATATTAACTGTTAATCATGTGCATTATTTACATAAATAAGCCGTTCATAGAAGGGGTTAACCAGAATATCCACAGAAGCTTAGTTTGACAAGGATAAAATGAAAGCAAAAACATTTAATTAATAGTGAGAACTGCACAAACTTAAAGGAAGTCTACCAGACTAAACAATAAAATGCTCTAAAGAAACATTATGAAATTTCAAATTATCAATAGAAGTATTGCGCAATTATCTAGCATTGTAGAAGCTGGTTTCCTTAATGTAACACAGAATCAGAATTTTCATCGAGTTTCAATAGTCACTTGAATTTAATTTCTGAGTGTAAATGGTACTGTGCCAATAAATATATGTGAGTGATGTAAATTCTTCTTGACTGCCTCTTAAATGAGTCTAGGGCTCATGATATGGTGATTAAAAGAACTTTGTCACATGAATCTGACTCTGGGAAGCCACAGCGGGAAAGGCTGCCCTCTACCTTCTATGCGTGTGCCACACATGTAGCACGCACACATGCTAACTAAAATAAAATTTTAAATAAATAAATATGTATGATATTGTACTAATTTAATACATGGCAAAATTAGTGTGTATATATATGTGTGTATTATGTACATATATATATTTGGTATGCACACATGCCTATGTTTATGAGTGTAAGCATTCAAGCTAACTTTAGCTTTAGGCTAGCAAGTTTCCACATCTTTCTCAGGTGACTTCCTGCAGTTATCATTTCTGTTTCTTCAGTGTAGTTCCAAAAGCATCCTTTTGAAATGTAAACTATATCAAAGCCACAGCTATAACCTGTTATTGACCATTTAACTCAGAAGCTAAATTAACACCACGTCCAGAGAAATGTAAAATGAAAAGGCGTTAAGGAGAATTGTGTTCAAATTCTGCTTTTACAGCTTCATTATGTTAAAATAAATATCTGTGTCTTCATAATCTATTTTCTTACAGAAGCAAAAACAGGGCAAGGCAGTTACAACCCTTTCACAGCTTTTTCATGGTTGAGCCAGATGAATGACTGGCTCAGGGCATATTCCTTTCTTATGTTGCCCCTCATTTTTTTCACCCAGGCATGAAGAATGTGGCAGAAGTGAGGAAATATTGATGAGAGGGAAGGACATAGTGAAACAAATGAAATTCCATCACCACTGAAATAAAGAACCTCATACCTTAAAAATATTGATTGACTTTATAGGGTCAAATTTTTCTAAAGTTAAAAAGAAAAGAAAAGTCACCAAATATAGGTTTGAGAGGTTTTCTTTTATTTCTTTTAAATTTGGCTCTTTCATGGACTATCTTATTTTCACGCTGTATGGTAACTGAACATTTGTTGGGCTATAGTAGTCTTGGGTGGCGTGTTTTCTCTGTTAGCATCTGCAGGAGATCTGTTGAGGCTCTTCTGACTTTTAGAATCTCCACAGAGAAGTCTGATGTAATTTCAATAGGTTTGCCTTTATATCTAGGTTGGTCTTTTTCCCTTGCATCTTTTAGTATTATTTCTTTGTTCTGTATGTTTAGTGTTTTGATTAGTATGTGTTGAAGGAGATTTCTTTTCTGGGTCCAATGTTTTGGTATATCTTCTAATTTTTATATCTTTATAAGCATCTCTTTCTTTAGGTTAGAAAAACTTTCTTCTATGATTTTGTTGAAAACATTTTGAAGGCCTGTGAGGTGGGTTTTTCTACTTCCTCTATTCCTATTATTACTATTTTTGG
This sequence comes from Acomys russatus, assembly GCF_903995435.1. Lineage (NCBI taxonomy): Eukaryota > Metazoa > Chordata > Mammalia > Rodentia > Muridae > Acomys > Acomys russatus. The sequence continues at coordinate 18,414,803 of NC_067152.1, read as the reverse complement.
ACTTTTCCATGTCCCAGATTTACTGGATGTTTCCTGTCCAGAATTTTTTAAATTTAACACTTTTATTTGATCAATGTGCCCATTTTTTCCCCTATCTTATCTCCAACACCTGAGATTCTCTCTTCCATCTCTTGTATTCTCTTGGTGAAGCTCACCTTTGTAGTACAGTTCCGGTTTGAACTCCTAAATTTTTCATTCCCACAATTCCCCAAGCTTGTGTTTTCTTTATTGATTCTGTTTCCCTTTTAGGTCTTGAACATATTTATTTGTTTCCTTCCAATTCTTGTGTTTACCTGGATTTCCTTTAAGGGATGTATTAATTTCTTCTTTTTATAAGCTTCATCCAGGCTGTTTTAAGGTCTTTTTCTTGTGCTTCGGCTCTGTTGGAATACTCAGGCCTTGCTGTGGTAGGATTCCAGGGCTCCAGTGGAGTGTATTGCCATGGGTGTTACTGATTGCATTTTTAGGTTGGCATCTTTGCATCTGGGATTGGGATGATTTTAGGTCTATGAGCTGATTTCTGGATTGTCTTTGCTGGGTGGGTGTTTTGTTTCTTGGTTTTTGTTTCCTCCCTGGCCTTTTAGGAGAGTGTGACTACTGTGTGATGCCTGATAGGAAGTTTTCTGTGAACCTGATAGGTTTGTCCACTGGTGTTCCAAGTAAAATGTGTTTCCATGTATTGAGAGCTGGTGCTTTGGAATGGAATGGGTATAGCCTATTAGTTTTAGGGGGTTCACAGGAGAGAAGAAAGTCGAGTGCTCCACCAGAATCTTCCTGTTTAGTCTCATTATAATGGGGTTGATGGTGAAGAGGGTTCACCCCAGAAGGTCTGCTTTAGAGCTAGGCATGAGACTGGAAGATTAGATCTGACAGGATAGAAGAAGATAGGAAGATTCACAGTCAACATTCCTGCTTCCAGGGCTGGAGTGACCTGTGGGTTAACAGGCCCTGCCTCCCTGATTTGGAGGTTGGGATAAAGCAACAGGTAGGGAAAGGAGGTTAGGAAAAGAAAGCCTGTGGGATCCACAGGATATGTAATCAGGGCCACAGGGAAGCTATAGCACGTGTTCTGTTGTAGAGCTAGGGATGAGAATTGGGGATTAGTTTTGGAGGGGAGGAAGAAGTGGTGGAGGTTTTTAATCAGATTACCTGTTTCCCTGGCCTGCTCAGCTAGTCAGCTGTCGGTAGAGAATGCTTGCTGGTGTTGAACCAGGAGGCCGAGGCACAAAAAAAAAAAAAAAAAAAAAAAAAAAAAAAAATTGCAAGTTCAAAGCTACATTGGGCTATAGTTCAAGGCCACCATGCCAGCCAGGCCATAAATCAACTCTAGGAATCAGAGTTCAGGATCTTAAAATTGTGTGGCAAGAACTTTATCCATTGAACCAACTTCTCAGCCTATTACAATTTTAATTTCTCTCTAAGTAATGGGTAGAAAAGAATATTTATTTAATAAGTGCTCTGTTTTAATTAGGAGAATTGGCCATTATGTATATTGGTTGATATATTTAGGTACTTAAATAGAACCTCAAGTTTTAATGAGACAGAGAAGAATGGACTCTCTCGCTTTTTTTTTTTTTTTTTTTTTTTGTACCTTTAAAAGTTTACTGTGGAATAGCCACAAAATTAACAATACAAATGGAACCCAAAGAATTTTAAAATTACAAACAGTAAGTGTTGTGGGTGATAGGAATCCATGAATGATGCCAACTTAAACATCAGAAACTGGATATAATTTTTTCTTAAGTATTATTTATTCCTGCTAATCGGTTATCCAAATTTACCTTTAATGAAATAGTGCTCTATTTTATTTCCTCATTTTTCCAATGGGAGTATTTATCTCTTCTTAAGTTATGTTACTTTTTTTCATTGATTAATTTATTTACTTTACATCCCAATCTTCCCCTCCATCTTCTCCTCCCAGTCCTTCCCTCCTTCCCCCTCACCTCACCTTCACTTCTATGGATGCTTCCTCCCTCTACCTTTCAAAAGGGAAAGACTCCTATGGATATAAACCAGCCTTGCAGTAAGATTGGGTACATGTTTTTCTATTGAGGCTAGACAAGGAAGCCCAGTTAGAGGAAATGGATCCAAAGGCAGGCAATTTACTCAGAGACAGCCCCTGCTCCTACTTTAGGAATGCTACATGAAGACCCAGCTGCACATCTGTCATATGTGTAGAGGGCCTAGGTCCATCCCATGCATTCTCTCTGGTGGCAATTTAGTCTGTATGAGTCCCTAAGGGACCAGTTGAGTCGAGCCTATAGGTTTTCTTGTGGTATCATTGACCCTTTTGGTTCCTTCGGTTCTTTCTCCTTCTCTTCCACAGGATTCCTCAAGCCCCACTTAATGTTTGGCTGTGAGTCTCTGCATCAGTTTCCATCAGCTGATGGGTGAATCCTCTCAGATGATATTTATGCTAGGTACCTGTCTACAAGTATAGCAGAATATCATTAATAGTGTCAGGGTTGGGCTTCTATCGTGGCATGGGCCAGCCATTGGTTGGCCCTTTCCTCAAACTCTGCTCCACCTTTTACGCCTGCACAGCCTGTAAACAGGCTTGGTTGATGTCCCAATCCCTCCATTGGATGTCTTGCCTGCTTACCAGTCACTGCCACTTCAGGCTCCATTTCCCCAATTTCTAGGTATCTTAGTTAAGGCCACCCTCATAGTTTCCTGGGAATTTCCATTCTTCTAGGTTTTTAGCTCATCCCAGAGATAGCCCACCATTCCAGTTGTCTCTTACAGTATCTCTCCCCCCCCCCCATTTTCCGCCCACCCCATCCCTTCTGTTACCATCCCCATCCCCTTGCTCACCCAATCCCCTTCTTTCATCCTTCCCTGATACCTAATTTATTTCCCTTTCTCAGTGAGATTCAAGCATTCCTCACTTGGACACTTGACACTCCTCCTTGACACTCCTCCATTGCTGGTGGGAGTAAAAACTTTTGAGCAATCACTTTGGAAATTAATTTGGCAATTTATCAGAAAATTGAGAATAAATCTACTTCATAACCCAGGTATATCACTTTTGAACATACCAAAAAAAAAAAAAAAGCCCCACCATACCACTAAGACGCTGGCTCAACTATGTTCATAGCAGTTTATTCATGATAGCCAGGTATTAGAAACAACCTCGATGTCCCTCAATTGAAGAATGGATAAAGAAAATGTGGTACCTATACATAATAGAGTATTGCTCAGCCATGAAAAACAATGGCATCATGAAATTCGCAGGCAAATGGATCCAACCAGAAAAGATCACCCTTAGTGAGGTAACCAAGACCCAGAAAGACAAACATAGTATATACTCATTCATAAGTGGATATTAGCCATAAAGTACAGAATAACCATGCTACAAAGAGTATTTATCTTTTTATAGCTAAAAACACTAGGAAAAATTTTAAGGACAAATGTATCCAGCATAATGTTTCCAAAGTGGTTGTATAAGACTGCCCTCCCACTAGCAATGGAGAAGTGTTCCCCTTTCTCAACATCCTCTCCAGGACATGCAGTCACATGACTTTTTGATCTTACCTATTCTAAAAGGTGTAAGAACGGAATCTCAGAGTTGCTTTGATTTGTATTTCCCCTGATAACTAAGGGCATTGAGCATTTCTTTAGGTGTTTCTTGGCCATTCAATGTTCCTCTGTTGTTTAGCTCTGCACTGCATTTTTTAATTAGTGTCCTTTGCTTTACAGAAAATTTCAGTTTCATGAGTTCCCACTTATTAATTGATCTTAGAGCCTGAGCTATTGGTATTCTGGGCTTATGAAACCCCAGGGTACGGAATTCAGCCTATTGTTCCCAAAAGTTCTTTCAATGCTCTTGCTTCAGAGTTGAAATCCAGATTAATATGATTATTGTTTCCTGATAGAATTCACTGGTATTCTTTCTGCTGTCATTTTATTGATAGGCTCTGTCAATACACATTTCTGGATTTGCTGCTCTGTGGAAAGATAAATAGAAATGAGACAAAAATTCTCACTCTTAAAAATCTTGTCGTTAAGAAGACAGTCAGATAGATTCTATCCACCATTAAAGAACAGCAGAACTATGAAGAGTGAAAACTCACTCAATGAAGTGCTGTGACCCATGGAGAAGGACTGGTGGATGGTGAGGGAGGCTTCTATACTGCCATACTTCCAATCGAGTGCCCTCGTCCACCGGCAAACCATATGTCATAAAAAAATGATCTTAGCAACGTGGTAGAGCCTCAGATTGGGTCAAAATGGGGCAGCAGCTGCTTTCCCCCATGCATGAAAGATCCCTCTGATGCTGGCAGGCCTGTCACATGCCCGTAGTCACAGTGGGATGACTGGCTCCCCCTGAGCTCTCCATTGGTTCAAAGGCTGGATAAAACTGCTTGGTGCTGCTCGATAAAGGTAGATCTGTACTCAGTGCTGGTCTCTGGAGTTTGTTTCCTGGATTGATGACTTTGTCTCCCTCCTCCCCTCCTGGGTCTAGGATCGCACAGATGAACTCCAAGACTTGTTGATTGGGTGGTAAAATCAAAAGTGTCCCAGGCTTGCCGAGATGTAGCCAAGTTCTGAGGAATATGAAACAATCATTGCCAACATAAGAATGCATGGTACAGATGTACAAAGCTCTAGGTACACATTAAAGTGATAAAAAGAAGTACCATAGGAATGTGTGTATGTGGTGTACATACACATGAAAATCCATATATTAACTGAATAAAATCATGTAACCTATAATTTTATAGAATTAATGTGGAAAAAAATCAATATTACTTAAAATAGCATCCCAGAATCATGAACTAGCACTAAGATCATTGAAGAAGAAGCCAAGTGACCTAGCTCTGCAGTGATATGAAAGATCTTGGCCTGCCTTTACAATGTGGTATTGATGGGAAGGGCATTTGAAGAGCTTGTTTTGCGTGGTATTCATTTGTTCTACCCCAAGGAACAAAGTGAGGGATTTCCTTTACATAAATATTCATACCTATGAGGCATATTCCTTCACACCAATATCATTTCAGCTCAGACGTCTAACATCTGCAATATATTATTAACATTTTTATCAAGTGAAACAGGAGAGAAATGTTTAATTGTATTCTCTTACAGATTTCAATATAAATATGAATGGATTTAAATTTTTAAATGATATCATTTTTCATACTTCAAAGCAATTTGCTTACAGCTATTTTCTACACCCATACATATCTAAAATAATGAATATTTATTTTTAGATAAATCAACAGTTAATTACTTTTTCTTAGTCCTCCTATGTTACTTATATTTTTGTATTTCAAAAAAGATTACAAGCTTCTATGGAACTTCAGTCACAAAACATTTTGTAGCATTTTTCATTTATATTTTAATTTATATAATTACTGTCTAATAACAAATATTTTTGTTTGAATTTATAGTACATGAATTTCATTTTAGTGTTTGTCTTTGTTCCTCATGAGAAACATGAACTGTTTTAACACAACAGGTAGCCAGAACATGAGAGAAAGCACTCTTAGGAAGACTGTGAAATATTTACCAATTCGTTCATTAATTTTCATACTTCCTCATAGGAATTGAATCATTATTGCATTGCTCCTATCTTTGACATTGGTTACATTTGCATAACAAAACCTACTGATAACAAAACTATCTTTGAAATGCATGAGAATGTGTATGGTTATATTTACTTTGAATGACACAATAAAATTGGGAAATTAACTCCTTTTTACATTTCATTCTATAAGATTCAAAAACTGTGTTGAAATACGAGGTGTCAATAGAATAATTTGGATCTTCAACAAGGTTTAACCCAGGGAGCTTTGGAAAATGAACTATGCACTTATTTAATAAAAGGTACGTTGCTTAGCATTGGGATTAAAGGCCTGTGCTATCATAACTTTTTTTTTTTAAAAAAGTTTAAATCTCAAATCAAGTCAAAAATTTCATAGAATATTTTTGTTGTTTGACATTGTTAAAAACAGTCACAAAAGTTGATGGCAGCTAGAGGTCAAAGCTTTATCAAGTCTCTCTGGCAATAATAGACAGGCCTCCACCACCACAGCCTGAGATGGCACAACAGGCCCAAATCTTTAAAATTTCTTGTCACTTTGCTTGAATTTTGCTTTGTTTCTTCCTCTGTTCCTATTGTTTATAATTTAGCATTGCATCTCTCTGCCTTTTCCCCACATTTTCTTTAAACTTTCTTAGAGAGGATTGGCAATTGATGATTACCTTTGAATGCATTGCAACCAGGTCCAAGACAACAATTAAAACAAAGCCAGAAAAGGCCCAAATACCCTCTGCTACAAGGACCTCCCACTTCTGTTTTTTCTAACCCTCTTTGTCTCTGCAGCCATTTTTGTCCTATGAGAGTTAAGTTGAAAGCCTAAGCCAGTGTGTGTGTGTGTGTGTGTGCTAAATCAGCTCCCTTTGTCTACCATCTGCCCCCCCCCCCCCCAATAGGCTGCCTTTTGCTTGTGGACAAGTATAAAAGTCCCTCTTAAAGTGATGTGGAGCAGACAATTTTTGACCCACAGGTTTTTAGGTTTTAAGCTTGGGTTGTCTCATTGGGAGCTTATTCCCCTGTTATACTATGATAAAATATGATTTGTAATGGTGCGGATACCTGAAATTCACTGGACACCATCTGTTGAATGATTATTAATATTAGTATTGATTTATTGTTTTAATAAATCAATGGTTACTTCCAGACCAGCTTTATAAACAAATAACCAGACAGAGAGACTAGGATCTATTTTGTTAGCCTAGAGCACAATGCTGCACAATATTTACTCCATCCTAAACCTCCAAAATACTATAGTTTTCTCCTGTTCAGATTTAACTCATTATTCTTGCTTTTTGCTCATCTCCTAGGTCCAGCTCATGTCTCCTGGTTTGTCCCAGGCCTCTCCACTTGCAGCCCTCCTGTCCTTTGTGCTCCTTCCCCTCCTCCTCTCACTGGTCCAAGACATCCCATCCTATTATCTATGTTGTTTGGCACTGGCTAGTTGGCTTTTATTGGAAATACAAAGAATAAATGGTGACACATTTACACAAACCTGAGACAGGAGATACTTAGAATAAACATCACAATGCAATTGAAACCAATTAGTGAGGTAAAGAAATCAACATTTGAATGAACAAAGGGTAAACTGTACACAGTCCACACAAGAACATTATCCCAACAGGTAATGAAAACAAATCTAGACTTTAATTTGACTTTAAGGGGGTAACTTAAAACCTTTTGCCCTCTCTTTCCTATGATGTAAGGAAACATGTAAAAATCATTGCAATTTGCCTCCAAATGTAGTATTGTATTCTGTTTTCCTGCAGGGAGTTAGATAATCCAGGCAATCTACCTTAATCCCAATCTTAGCAACATGGTGCATCTGAAAGCATCAAGATTAGTTACAGAAAAGGGGTTGAGTGATGACTCAGAAACCTCATGCTTCCAGCTTCAATCTCCAATTAGAAATATGGAAATATTATACTCAGTGCAACAGTCACGTGGTCTGGAAGGGGTTGTTCAGTTGATAAAGCACTCGAATAGAGGTACGGAGACCTGAATTCAAATCCCTGTAACCAATGTAAACCAGATGTGGTTAGTGTGCATCAATTTTCCTTGTGTATTCATAACCTGGAAATGAGACTAGGAGAAAGAAGAATTCTAAGAAGCTCATGGGACAGTGGACTGGGGGTATATAGGAGTAAACAACAGCATGCCTTTGGACTAACAAAATACTATGGAAGCCGAGAACTAATACCGAAGGTTGTCCACTGACCTCCTATATACATGTCTTGGCATGTGTTCACGTGCACTCATGTGAATGGACACACACATACACACAAATGCACATATATATATATCAAGTACTTGTATACATAAGTAATTATGTTTTAAAGTAAACAAAACCAAATAAACCTTAAAAAAATAAATATACAAAATAAATACCCTTTGCTGCGTGGTGGGCCTGAATGTACAAGCTGCAGGTGCTTGCTTCCCAGTTCTCTCTCGTGAAGACCCCCATGACACTCATTTCAAACCACTTAAGCCTGAGCAGAATAGAGTGTCTAGGTTCCTGGATAAAAGCTATTAAAAGGGGTAGACTGACATATTTTTCTTTGACCTTTCATATCCTGTCTTATGTATTGAAGAAAACACAGAGCATAAAAATGAAGGACCATCTTTAAAGATAAAAGCTACAAATAAGAATGAAAAATTCAGGAGCTTTGCTTTAAAAACGTATGTACCAGTTTAAAAGAGACGAAGGAATTTCCTGTGAAGTAACATACTGCTTTTTTATTTAAGCCACAGTAAGATGAATTTTATGTTATTTTGTCACTAACAGTGGACCACGGTATTTCCTGCTGTAACCCAGGAATGAAGATGAGACTCAGTCACAAGAGTAATTCACATCTGGCAGGATAGTGGCAGAAGTGGAGCTGGGGATTGTGGGAGGGAAAGTCATCGCATTGTCTAGAAGTTGCTAGCACACTGAGTTAAACAGCAGTTATGGATTATACAATATACATCAGCAGGAGATTAGTAGTTAAGATTTCTCTTACTGTGATAAAATGCTATGGCCAAGAATAGCTTAGAGAAGAAAGTATTTATTTCAATTTATAATTCCAGATTCACTTTCCCTCTGAGATAGTCAGGACTGGAACTCAAGGCATAACTCAGAGGCAAGGATTGAAGCAAAGGCCTGATGGAACAATAATTGCTGGCTTGCTTAGTCTGTTTTTTTATAAAACTTAGAAGCCTATGCCCAGGGTCAGCATCATCCGTGATGTGGTAGGCCATCCCATAGCAATTGTTAGTAAAGAAAATTCCCAACAGACTTGTCTATAGGCCAGTATCATGGAGGTGCTTTCCCAATTTGAGAGTTTGCCTTTTCAAACATGTCTAGCTTGTTTCAATTTGTTACAAAACTCACCCAATAGAAGGATACTCATGGACACCCATCTGCATAATAAATTATAATTTAAGTATGAATAACCATGAGAATAATAACAGGAAAAAGTCACAAAATCCATGAATCTACTTCCTGGGAGGTAGCCATAGTTGTTGAAATCAAGTTTGAGAGATTTCCCAAGGTTGTTGTCAAAAACAAAACAAAACAAAAACAAAAACGCCAAAAAAAAAAAAACCCAGAAAACAAAAAAAAAAAACAAAAACAAAACACCACCAGCACACCACCAACTACAACAAAATCCTGCTTATTTGTGAAAAGCTTTTAATTCTCAGTAAGAATTTTCTGTAACCTAAACACCTCATTAACTTCATCTAATCCTCCTCAAATTTATTATAGTGACAGATGTTACAGAGTGTGGGGTATGTGGTGGTTGGGTGAGTGAGTGGGTGAAAACTGGCTAAAAAACAGAGGCTCCAAGTTAAGGACTAAGATATCTCATGTACATGTCAGCCCGCCAGCTACAGAGGCTGGATTTCTGGCAAGGATGGCAAGAAGATAACAAACTAGAACCAGGAGAGGCAGGTCAAGACTACTGAAGACATGAACACCCTCACCTCCATTAAACCACAGAGCACAGATTCCCATATTAGTAGATGCAAAGCTAGAAAAATAAATTAAATGGCTGCTTCTGGGGCCCTGCTCAAGCAGTAGAGATGCCACTCTGAAAGAAAAATTGGCTGCTGTATCCACGCTGAGCTCCATATCAGGGGGCTCATAGAGTCTGAACACAAGCAAAGGAAATAAAGAATAAATGCGTACAAAGATGTCTGGCACCTTCCCCAAACAGCATGGTATTAGGTGAAACAAATCATTAGACATTTCAAGTGTAAAACTCCTTTTAACGTAATGGATTATTTAGGTCTAAACCAATTTAGGCAAAAAGCTAAATCTAAAAGCATCTTATATACCAAAAAAGCAGCAAAGCAAAGAGTTGACTAAGAAAAGACCTCTTAAAGGCAGAATACATTTGTTGTATAAAACTACCTCTGGGAGTGAGTTTAGTTCCTCTGTATAAAATGTGGTGCAATTTATTGAAGCTGTAATTCATCACAAGGCAGAGCCGTCACCAGTCAGATGCTGGAGCCTCAGAGCTGCATAGGACAGCAGCAAAGAATGACTGTTTATCCTGAGGTCAGTGAAAGACAGTGGAAGTTGTCCTGACATCACTGCCACCCTCTCACTCCAGTGAGCATGACTAAGGAGAGGTATCAGAGACTCCACAATGAGGAAACAATCAACTTGCTAAAATAGTCCCGTCATGCCATTGAACAACTAGGGAAAGGAAACCATTAGGCAAACAAACCCTGGGGCATTGAGGGATCATTATCCACAGTTGCTGTTAATGGCAATATTTCTAGAAAGGAAAAAAAAAGTGACACAGGAAAAATAACTTACTAGAGAATACATGGATACTTTAAGAGGGACTCAGAATTGAAAAGCAGGCAGCAAAGCAAACTTTCTAAATATAGCCAGATAACTAAAGGAAACATGTCACAGAAGAAAGGATCCCTCGAGTTAGACAGAGGAGTATTGAGTTTCAAAGTATCTTGACAGACCTTGTATGAAAAGTAAAGAGGAGGAGGAGGAGAGGGAGGAACAAAACCAGGGTCATAATGATGACAATGGCTCACCAAATACAGACTATCAGCATGTGGAAAAATAGAACATCAAATGTTTTTTTTTTTTTCTTGTTACACACTTACAAAACAGGTAACATATTAAGACAGATGTGTAAAAATATTTTCTCTTCAAACTAAACAATGTATCAGTCCTTGTCCCGGCTCACAGGACAAATCGAACAGGGTTCCCTGGGAGAGGGAGTGGGGATTGAAAGTGGGGGGACAGAGACCTGAGAAAAATTGAGTCATGTCTGGAGATTTCTGATCAAGACTCTCTTTATTGCAGGAGAGAAGACTTTATACAACAAGGTTACCACAAGCTCTATTGAAATCTCACTTCCCCTAGCCCCCAGGCAAGAATACAATCCTCTGAATAGCTCCCTGTAAGAACTTCCTTAATCCTCTGGTAGTTCCCTGTAAGAACTTCCCTATTAGAACTTCCCTATTTCTCTGGGTAGTTCCTTGTAAGAAATTCCCTATTTCTTTCAAAGGTAAACAATTCAAAGATAACCTAAACACAAGACCTCATTCAGCAAAGGTCAACAACTCGAAGGTCACAGCATGCAGCCTAACCATTCTAACATGCCTGAATTTAGCATGACTCCCCACAATTCCTCCAGTAGATTTCCTTTACTGCCATATGAATATGAATACTATCTTTCTGGAAGCAGCATTTAATCATACAAGATGAAGGCACATTTCCCAAGCTGTTCTGCCTCCATTAGTTGTAAACTGTAAACTAAAGTTGTCTTATCTAAATTTCTGTGTGGTCAGACATAAAGCTTGCTTCCCATAACGACATACTAGGATAGGTTTAATATGCTTGAGTAGCTTATTTATATAAGTTATGTTTATAATAAAGGATTTTACTAAGGGACCTGGACCAACAGCAGGTCATTCTTCAGATAGGGACCAGAGAGAGGGAACAGGTTATCAGAAGATAAAGAGCATAGAAAATAGAAAAGATAACAAGTTTGGGATCAGAAGATCATAATAAGCTATGTCTAATGCCAAGCAAATTTATTAAGAACTACACTTGCCAGGAAGTGGTGTATGCCTTTAATCCTAGTACTTGGACGGCAGAAACAGATGGATCTCTCTGTGAATTGGAGGCCAGACTGGTCTACAGAGACCTTCATGGGGAAACCCGGTCTCAAACACACACACACACATGCACACACACATATGCACGCACACTGACTCCCCCCGCCTCCCGACACACACAGAGCACTTTGTATACTCGTATATACTATTTTCACAGGAAAATAGACAGAGTTGGCAACATCGATCATATAATGAAACAATGTTATCAGGAGACTAATGAAGCAATGCTGCAAAAAGGGACCGTGGGGTATTTCAAGAGCATTACAGACAGAGCACACTGTGGTGTTAGGACTGAGAACTCTTCCAGTCTCTTCAGGGAGAAAGCTCAAATTCACAGGAACTGAAACCTTAGCTCCTCTGAAGTTCGGCCTCCCCTTCCCCTCTACTTCTGGGGCTCTAGACTAGCCATGCCAAGTCCACTTCTGGGCAAGGACACACACAGAACTTGGGTCCCTCTGTCCTGTCATGGGGTTTTTGGGGAAGCCTTCGATTGGGCTGTGTGAGTGAGGGCAGGGGTGGGGTGGTGGTGCTCCACTCTTCTCTCCGCAAAGCACACTTCAAGAACCTGTTTTGTTTTGTTTTGTTTTGTTTCAAATACTGTCAAGGCCTCTATACCTTGTACTTTTGCCCTTTTGGGAAGACTGCATCACATGGATTAAGCATGGGCAATCATGACAATGTGTGATTGGAAATCCAAAGTTGGATCTAAAGATAGCAAAGGAGGAACACCAATAAGGTTTTCCAGAAACGTCAGCATCCCATTGTTATTATAATGGTCAGCGGCCTGTCAGAAAGGGAGGTCTTTTCACCATGGTCAGACTTGGCAAGCCAGAGAATTACATTTTAATATCTGGGATGGCAGGTCAGAGAATTTTGTATGGCAAGCAGTTAAAAGGTGGTGGCGAACAAGGCTGATTACAGTGCTTGACTCGTTTTAGAGAGGGGTATGTGTCTGTGAGTGTGTGTGTGTGTGTGTGTGTGTGCGTGTGTGTGTACTTATGCATCTCCCAATGGTTGTTGGTTGATAATCTTTCCCCAATACATGTCAAAACTCTCTAATCACCTTTGCTTACCACCACCTTTTAACTGCTTACCATAGGGAATTCACTCTCCTCTCTCTCTCTCTCTCTCTCTCTCTCTCTCTCTCTCTCTCTCTCTCTCTCTCTGTCTCTTTCTCTCTCTGTCTCTCTCTTTCCATGTGTGTGTGTGTGTGTGTGTGTGTGTGTGTGTGTATGGAATATAACATATGTATATGCATATATATAAGACTTTATAGACATATCGTTATAATATGTGTTAAAACTTAAAAATTATAAAACTGAATCAAATGACAATAATGCAATCAATAACATAAATTTTGGCATACTGATCCAGCAAAGTATCCCGAGAAAGGAAACACAAAGATTATACAATAATTATATGAAGGAGGCTCGAAAAAAGCTATTGTTTTCTAGACAATATTAACAGCTGGGTCAACAGCATCATAAAAAGGAGCTATCATTGTTATGTCTGAGAAATTTTAATGAGGTGAAAACAAATAGCCAGATATCACACTGCATTCTCCAAACATATTGCGTGCACACATGCACATAAACACACAGATATGAATAAAACACTATGTATACAGACCTTATGTTGTGTGGTTATACTCCTATTAAACTCATCTTCAAAAAAATCAATACCAGAAATGAAATTTTCACCAGAGAAACTCACATTAGTTGGAGTGGCAGAATAATAATTATCATACTTGAAAACATAGATAAAATAATGAAGAAACATGAAAAGTCCCGGGACAAAAAAAAATAAAGTATGACATCATTTAGAGAACTAAAAGTCCAAAATGAAAAAAGAAGATCAAGAGGCTTAAAAAAAAAAAAAAAACAATAAAGAAACACAGCATCATCATGGCTAAAAATCTGAAAATGAGTGAAAAACATTGATTACTGAAGACCTTCCAAATCTACAAACATTATGGCTCTATATCTCAGACTGATGAAACCCAAGACAGGGAAACATGAAGAAATCAACTCCTGAAACATCATAATGACCATCTTTAAGTTTGTAGTCAAGAGTATCTTTTTCAAGCGGTCCTAGAAAAATGATACACCATGGACAGAAGACTTCAAGTAAGATTAACATGTGGATTTACAACAAGAACGGGGAGGCCGTAGATGTACGGAACAAAACGATGCATTCAGTGTGATGATGGACTATGTCAAAAAACAATGGATAAAAGACATCAGTGGAGTTACCAGTTTGGGAAACAGCATCCTGCAAATCTGACCCATGAGACGAGATGTGCCTACTGTCATAACTATTGTGGGGAAGCTAACTTTCTGATTTGATTTGAGGCCTGATTTACAAGAGGGAATTCCACATGCAATTCGTTAATCATAATTTAAAAAAAAAAAAAAAAAAAAACCACACAACTGGGACGGTTATAATGCCCCAGAATAGAACCTCTTATTGTTGTTTTGCTAACTGGCAATGTTGTCACATAATCTCCCTAATCATGTTCATATCTGTTAACCTGAGCTGCTCTCAATTCCATTTGAGAAGGTCCTTTACAGTTAGTTGTTAGCATTCAACATAAAGGTATTAAACTAAACAACACACTAAGAATGAGAGATCCAACACATAGCTGTAAGCAGCATATTGTAATACTACCACTGCTAAGGCTCAGGGAACATGACAAAGGAAGAGACGGAGGAATGCAACAGGTACAGAATGAGGAGTTCTGGGAAATGCTATGTTCTAAGCATGGCATAGCTATTGCACTTATGAATCCACAGGGGTTGTAGCTAAGAGGACACATCCTGTACAAGATCAAGCCATTGGAAACTCCATCAAGGAGGGAGTAGATGATCATCACTTCATCCTTACTGTGTCACTGTTGGCAGTGAGTAGCTTCTAGGGGAGAATAAAATAACTTTTTTTGAGGATGTGGCCCTTTGTAGGTTACCTATGCTGGAGCAGATAGCCCTACACTAATACACATATGAATAGCACTAACTGGGTTTAGTGGGTTAACAAAATTGGATAAGTTTAGGAGTGTGTTGGTAACATACGGGAGGCATAAGAGGGAAGCATGAACAGAAATATAAACATTTTGTGTATGAGATTCTGAAAAATAAAGAAAAATTAAGAGCAACTATTTTTAAAGGCATAAAAAGTCATGCTTTGATTGATGATAGGGCAGTTATATCCACTGTGCTTTGTTGGTAGGTATAGAAAAAGGCTTAGGCTCATCCCCAAACCATAGTTTCAGGCTACCTCAAAGGCTGGCATTAGATCTACCATGCAGCAGAACCATTCTGATTTCAAGTTTACAAAAGCAAAATGTAAACAGATTTACCTGCCCAGCAAATGATAAATTGATGTAAAGGTAGAATTTTCGTAATGTGGAATGTTGTTTGTCAATAAAAGCAGAATTAAGTGGGAGACATTAGTGTCGAGGTAAACCAACTTTAAGAAAAGTTTGCTCTGTGAAAGAATTCAGTCTCTAAAACCCAAACAACACATGGTTCTAGTGATCTGGAATGTACAGGGTAAGCAAGTATATTGAGACATAAAGGATGCAGGTGATGGTGTGTGAAGGCAGTGGGAGGGTAATAGCTAAATCGTATGACTATATTTTAAGGTAATAAATTCTAAGCTTTTTTACATTGAGACTTAGGCACATCTGCAAGTAGCCAAAAATAATCCCATTAATTGTTCATTTTAAATGGGTGAATCATATGATATACAATTAAATCTAAATAGAACGATTTTTCATGGTAATGATGTTTGAAACCCAAAGCACACTTTAAAGTTTATTAAAGAATAAATTTGTCTTGGCTACTAAAATATATCTTAGGAATAGTAGTATGAATAAGTTTATTATGAATAGTAAGTTTTTAACTATAACAGTAAACGCACTTACGGGCATGAAAATAAACGTATGAATAGAATATGGTGGCATCTAGAAATAGCTCCAGGTGCATATAAATATGGATATCATTTTTATTTCTTTTGGAGATAGTGTCTTGCTATGAAGCTCAAAATGTCTTTGAATTCATGCTGTAGCCAAAGATGGCCTGGAATTCATTATCCTCATGCTTTTCCTCTTCAGAGCTGGCTTTATAGGACTGTGCCACCACATTCACCCTGTTATTAATTAAATACTTATGTTGAACATGTATATATATACATATACATGTCTAGACATGTATATACATATATACATACATACATACATACATACATACATACATACATTCAGCAGTAAGAAACAGTGTGGGATTACATTCTGGCACAAGGTCTAGAAGCAGAATCAAAAGCTATTCTTACCCAGTAGCAATTCACAGAAAGTACAGTAATGCTTTGAGGTCAGCAAGTGATTTGTTTAAAGGAAATACCTTTAAAGCATCTTGATGTTTTTCAGACATTTGTTCATTAGTTTCATGGTTATTCATTCCTTCAGTGAAGAGTGCTTCGAGCATTTCCACAGAACTGGAATTCACAAGCACCCTCAAACTACATTGTGCGCATGTACATCTCAGTTTGTGGTTACTGTGGCAACATAGGCGGTTGAAACTGAGCAACTTCCCTGAAAATGCACAGGGAAAGGTTCAGACAATCTCCATCTTGCCAACCAATCTTAAAGATGCCTTAGTTTGATCCCAGTCTACACTCTGAGATGATGAATTTAAGGTGGCCACATACAAACAGAGACCACTAACTTAAAACGTCTTTAAGAAAAACACAACTTCACACTCTGAGAACAAAAGAGAAGATTTTTGTTTATTTTGTTTTTGTAATCGCTGCTGGTGTTAACTTTTGCAACTATGTTCCTTGATGTCATTTAGTATCATCTCTCTGTTCCCACATTGACTACTATAGACATACGTGGTATTTTTCTTAACCTATCTATAAAATAAGACCCAGCTGTTGAGGCAGCTTATTTCTGTTGCCCTTTTACCAACGTCTTGCGTATTCTGGATATACGGAATACATTGATATAAATATTCTACCATTGATAAATAAAGGATGTGAGCCACAACTGGATGGCTCACACATGCGAGTGTATTTATTTATTTATTTATTTATTTATTTATTTATTGCATCTCTGTTCTGTCACACCATGACCTATGTCTGTCGTGTTATCTTTAATTACCGTAGCGTTACAATATGTTTTGATATGGCATTACAGGAAGTCTTTAAGACATGCTCTTAGTCAAGATTGTTTATATTATTCCTAGTCCTTTGTGGTTTTATTTGAATTTTAGAATTTAAAATTTTATTTATTAGTTAAAATACCATCAACATTTTTTATGGAGTAAATAAAAAAGTAAAGTAGCACTGGATAATAATTTTAAGACAGTCTTACACTTCAAACAGAAAATGGCCTTTTATTTACACATCTTCATTTTCTCTTATTGTTCCCTGTAAATTTTAGTAAACATGTCTTTCACAACCTTAACTAGTTTTTTTTTAATCAACAATTTACTTTTCAGTGACAATGTAAGTAGGAATATTTTTCATGGTTCCTTTAGGAGAAGTTAATAATGTACTGGTACTTGATTGATTTTTGTGTTGATGTTGTATTTTATACGTTCAACCCATTTTTTTTAGTTGTAAGAGGGTTTTGTCTTATTGTGATCTGAAGATTCTAGTGTTTCTACATATAAAATAATGTCATCTGTTAACAGTTGATATCTCTGGATTTACTTTCAGATTTGACTGCTTTTTAGATCTTTTTCCTGGCCATATACCTGAATTACAGCTTATTGTGGGAAATATTACCAATTTTAAAACTAAAAATATTGTTACAATATTTGATTAAGAATCTCTCTAGGAACAGGAATTGGACCATATACTTTTTTGTACATACTTTACTGAAAAAGTTTATTTTAAAAGTAACATTTATTACAGAGTTAATATAAACCAGACGTTTTTTCTCTCATAGTTAATGATTTTCTAAAATTAACTCTTAAAAAAGTGTCAAAGGTTGGCAGGCCAACATACTTAAATAGACCAGGCTAAAAATAAAACTCTAGAAACAGAAATTTAAAATACATATTTCACAGCATTGCCTTCAGATGAAGGAACATATACTTTTAATCTCTGCACCAGGAGGCAAAAGCAAATAGATATCCATGAATATGATGTTGACCCAGTCCATAAGCCAAATATATATTGTGAGATCTTGTTTCAAAAACAAGCAAACAAACAAACAAAACGAATACAAGAAGGAACAGGGAGAAAACAAGAATAAAGTGAAGAGGAGTAGGATGAAGAGGATGGAGAGTACACGAGGAGGAAAAGGAAGAGGAAGAGGAGGAGGAAGAAGAAAAGGGGAGCCAGGCCTGGTGGCGCACGCCTTTAATCCCAGCACTCGGGAGGCAGAGGCAGGCGGATCGCTGTGAGTTCGAGGCCAGCCTGGTCTACAAAGTGAGTCCAGGATGGCCAAGGCTACACAGAGAAACCGTGTCTCGAAAAACCAAAAGAAGAAGAAGAAGAAGAAGAAGAAGAAGAAGAAGAAGAAGAAGAAGAAGAAGAAGAAGAAGAAGAAGAAGAAGAAGGAAGAGGAGGAGGAGAAGGAGAAGGAGGAGAAGAAATCTCTTTAGGGATTTGGGCCAGGATCTACTCCTTTAGTTCTGAGATGATTGGTGTAACTACACAGGTATTCGTAGGTAGCTTGAGGCTTTGAAAAATACTTCATTACCCAGTATCCTTTCACCTCTTAAAATGCCATAGGTTTTTGTACGTGATTCCTGAAGAAGAACACTTAGGGTTTCACGCAGCAAGGCTATTCAAGAATCCTTTGGTTTAAAGCAATAATTATAATTAGTGCATATCTATGCAAATATTGACAACATGAATGAAGCTTGAACTACAATAAAAAAGCAATAACTGTATCTGAAATACCATCATCAAATAGTAATTCACTTGGAATGAAAGCAATTCTTTTGTCAGGTTAGTTTAAACACATTTCTGGGATAGTAAAACGTTTTGTAGAAATTCCAGAAATCTATCACCATAGTGGCTTGCCATCAAACATGTCTGATTTAATAAAAATGATAAGCAGAATAAAAACAGTCTCTAAGAGGCTCCAGAATGATAAACAAACAGTCTTGCTTATTAACTTAAATAGAAGTTTGAGGTGATATACTAATAAAAGTTTTGGAAAAGTATTAAAATATAAAGTATAAGATTATTATTATTATTACATAAAATAAAATTTTATAGATTCATATTAAGAGATTATTGGGTTTATATATTTATTCATTACATATAAATATGTATATTTAAATAAAAAGGAAAAGAGACTATGAATGTGAGAGGTAGCTGCGGATGGGCATAAAGGGGTTAGAGTGAGAAAAACTACATATTGTTTCAATTAAATTTAAACAGAAAACCGTGAAATGAATAGACATATTATAACTTTATTACAGGGTTCCAGCCAAAAATAGGGCCAGTGTGATGTAAAGTAGGTAAAGGAGCTTGCCCCAAGCCTAAGCACACTGTATGGGACCCATTGGGTGAAAGGATGATTCCTATTACATTACCTGCTGACCTCCACATGCATGTTGTGGCATGTGCCTACACACGAGAACACACACATACATCAATAAAGGTACTAAGAATCATTTTTACAAAAATGTCTGCAACCCATTATTAACCTAATTTTAATAAAATATATCCACTTATGTAATATAGAATTAATTCTCATTAAATAAATAAAGTCCCATTCATGGCACTGGAGATAATACATCAACTTGATGTTTTCATTTAGAATATAGCAAGGAACGATAGAAATTCTTGTGATGTTATTTGATCATAAATTATTTGTGTATATCTAAAATGGGAAAAGAACATGTTTTGACAGCCTGCAAAATTATTTATAATTATATTAAAATTGCCAAATAACTGGTCAGAGAAATTAAAAAATTATGAAGTATGCTTCTGAATGGTTCACAATAATGCAAAACACTTCGTTGATGTAACGTTCACTCAGATATAAACATATGAAATTCCTTTTTGTGACTTCACCAGAGAAGGCTTGCTCAGGTAGATAAAGGTCTACAGAACACACTGAACATTAAAAGTTATGTTAGTGCTATGCTGTGAGGATCCTTTGCTGCTATTTATTGAATATATGCAAATCTACAAATCTATATCTATAACATGAAAATTGTGTTTGCATGTGTGTGTGTGTGTGTGTGTGTGTGTGTGTCCGTGTGTGTGTGTCTGTGTGTGTGTGTCTGTGTGAACAAGTGCCCACGGAAGTGAGAAGAAGAGCATCTAGAGTTACAAGCAAAAGTCATGATTCATTCAACACAGGTTCTGGGAAAAGCCAAGTCCCTGCCCCCTCTGCAGAAGAAATAAGTGCATACTCTTAACTCCTGAGCCATCTTTTCAGCCCTTCATTTCACGTATTATGGTTGACACAGGAAGTGAGTGGCAGTGGAAGTGATGACGCTCTCCCTGCGCACCCTGTGATAGTACAGGCTACAATAAAGAAGTGTTGGTCAAAGAAACGCATCTGCCTGTTTAATAGACCTTTATAAAGCTAGCCAGCTCGTCAGAAGCCATTTGCTGGAATGTACTGAGAATCTTCTTGTTTTGCTTTTGTTTTTGTTTTATTGTTTCTATCACCTGCAGATCTGACATAACAACATTACGATGATTCACTGCCTTGATGCAGAATGGTTTATTATGTATATTGAAGGAAAGAAAAAAACCTTAATAATGTTTGCAGCTTGTGGGTCGGTGAGAAACAATAGGAAATTGCTTCTGAGACCACGCTGAAATGTGTACTTCATTTATAAAGACTAATGTAGAAGGAGCACTGTGGATTAAAAAGGACTGAAATGCAGCATTTAGAATAACAGGTCATCTTAGAGGCTAGAAAGGCATTTAACTTATCCAGGTGCACTGCATTTTCTGTTTTGAAGGTCTATTAGTAAGCAAAACACTTACTTCTTGGTGCTTTCATTATTTTCTAAAATACTAAGCACAACTGTTTACCAAGATACATTAAATCCTTATAAAAACATTAGGGATGAAGAGATGACTCAGTAATTAACAGCGCATACTACTCTTGCCGAAGATCCATTTTATCAATTAGTTATCGATGAGGAAGGGTCCAGTCCATGGTGGGTGGTGCCCTGGGCTGGCAGCTCTGAGTTCCATAAGAAAGCAGGCTGGATGAGTCATGTGAAGCAGGCCAGTAAGCAGTACCCCTCCATGGCCTCTGCATCAACACCTTCCTTCAGCTTCCAGCCTGGCTCAGTTCCTGTCCTGACTATGGGCTATGATGGGTTATGATCTGGAAGTGCAAGCCAAATAAACCCTTTCCTTCCCAAGTTGTTTTTCAGTCATGATGTTTTTGTTGTTACAATGGAAACCCTATCTAAGACACACATACACTTTCATAATTCAAATATAAGATGAAGCCATTGAAAATGATGAGAAAACAAACCAAGTTAAATTTCATTCTCTGGAAGGTGAATGTGGAGATGCATATTTAGTGCGCGTGCGCGCGCGCTCACACTCACACACACACACACACACACACACATCTTCAGAAGAGAGAGTTCTATAGAGATATTTTCACTGGAAAGCAGCCTATCATAGCCTGGAGTATTTGTTCAGAGTCTAGTCCCAATTAGCCACCTTTAGATGGAGGTATTTTTAGCTTGAATTCTAAAGCAGAATCATCTGCCTTGACAATAACTGTGAGCAGGTGGAACTTTGTCTTCTGTTAGGAGCTACTCACTTGTACATCTCATGGACCTACTCTTCTTTTCAGTATTCCACAGTGAAAACTGATGATTTACAAAGTAGAATTGTGCAATTTGCAACCAACTCTGGAACTGGGTTAATAATAAACAAGTTCATTTTGTTTGTTGTAATTGTCAAGAGGAAGACTTTCTGAGGCTAATTTTGCAAATATGGAAATGGCAACCCAGAGACAAAACAGCTTGTCAACATATCTAAAATCTGTAGGAAGATTGAATCTTTATGCTATTTTCTACTTGACTTCTGTTAGTTAAACATTGAAACGCTTACAAATTTTATATTGAGACCTTAACATATTTATATTTAACTTACAGGTTCACTGAAAGTGACCACAATAGTTTCAAGAGTTTAGAGGTAGAAAAGGAGCATTGCCATTTGACATAAACTGGATTTGAGATTTAAAAACACAGGAAGACTCTCTTAGCTTTTAGAAAAAGCAGAATGAATTTAAATCTAAAATCTGATAGCTATCATCTCAGAGTAGGGGTGCACTAAGGGGTAAACTCTGTGCAGAACA
This sequence comes from Acomys russatus, assembly GCF_903995435.1. NCBI lineage: Eukaryota > Metazoa > Chordata > Mammalia > Rodentia > Muridae > Acomys > Acomys russatus. Next base: position 18,392,829 of record NC_067152.1, on the reverse strand, counting down.
GAGGCTGTGAGACACTGTAGAGGTGTAGAGAATGAGTGAATTCTAAGGGGACACGTATGAGGTGTATTTCTTCATCTTCATAAGAATTTAATATTGATACATGGATGACACATTCGAGGTAAAACAAGTTACAGTCCTTGATGATCTATAGGACCATCAGTTATGAACTGACAACTATAAAGAGAAGTTATTGCAGACACTTTACTAATTACACCAAACTGTGCATGCTTATGGGCCAATACAGGGAGTAAAATTCTAGAAATGATCCTGATATAATTTAGAGGTTAAAGGGAAAAAAAAAAAAAAACATTTTCTTTCTGTGGGACAACATAATTAGCCCAGATATGAGCCTGTGGTCTCAGGTACTCAGAGGAAGAAGGTAGAAATTACTACATTCTAAGAATTTGAGACCAATTTTAAAACAATCATACTGGGGTGCCACATAACATGAGTGCCCACACAATGACAGGTACAATTTGAGCTCCACAACACTAAAGGGACCTTACAACTGACACTACTTGGATAGCCAGGATGCTGAGGCTGGATAACCCAGAGCCTTAGGGATGGAGTCAAAGATGCTTAAAGGAAACAAAAAGCCAATGTAATGGTTGCTGATAATATTCTGCTATCATCAGAGACCAGTGCCTAGCACAATCATCATCAGAGATGCTTCAACCCAGCAACTGAAAGGAGGAGACGCAGAAGACCCACAGCCAAACATTCAGTGAAGCTTGGGGCACCTGGAAGAAAGAGGAGAAAGGATTATAGGACTCAGGGGTCAATGACACCAAGAAAACACTGCCCACAGAAACAACTAACCAGAGCTCATAAGGGCTCACAGACAGTGAAGGAATTATCAAAAAGCCTGCACGGGTCTCCACTAGTTCCTCTCCATACATGTTATGGTTGTGTGGCTTGAGTTTTTTGGTGGGGAGGGGACTCCTAAAAATGGGAGTTGGGATTGTCTCTGACTCCTTCGCCTGCACTTGGCACTCTTTTTCTCCTAGTTGGTTGCCTCGTCCACTTCAGCCTTGATACAAAGGTATGAATCCAGTCGTATGCCATGTTGGTTGATATCCCTGGCTGGATCTGAGGAGAACGGGGATGTGTTGGGGAGAATGGCAAGGGAAGATGTGGTTGGGATGTATCACATGAATCTTTATAAACCCTAGAAGTTATAATAGGTTCACATAGAAACTTTGCCATGCACTGATGAAGTTCAGAAGATTCCTCAACAAATCCTGAGTCATGTAATTGGCTCCATTGACCTCTAAGTCCAGGACACAGTTCCTCTGTGAAATGGTCAACTAAAGATAGCGCTGTGAATGAAATGGAGAGCTAAATTAATTGCTCTCTGTCTCTGGGTTTGTACTAAGCCATGTAGGAGAAAGTAGGAATGTAGAATGGGGGAAAAAATAAATAAAACAAAAATCAGAGTACAAAGAGTCATATAGCACTAAAGTTTTCATATTCATCCACAAAATGTACAAACAATGCGAACTATGAATTAGATGCATGGTATGAAAAATAAAAGACAGAAAGAATCCATACATCGGCAATATAAAACAAATACAATCAGTTAGTAAAAAAAAACATGACAAATGCCATGAAAGAGAGTCCATTGGTGGAGCAGTCGTTTCATGCAGTTTTTATTTACTTTTTTATCCTTTTCAAATTGTTATTAAAAATACACAAACTATTAAACTTGCCACCTGATTGAATTTTCTCATTAATGCAGACTTAATGCAGTCTATTAGCATGGGACATATTCCCAGGGCCATGTAACAGATCATTCTGGATTTTGCACCTTGCCATCTAAAACTCTAATCCAGTTGGGAGCTAATATTCCCTCTCCTCCCCAATGTCCCAGGCCACCATTTTGCTTTCCTTCTCTGCAATTTTAACTACTTGAGATAGTTCATGCCAAAGTAATCACAGAGAATATTCAAACAAGGATTAATTTGAATTTCTCATCCCATTGCCTTAACTGGCCACTAAGATAGCAACAGTGCGATACCTAACCTAATGTACAAAAGACAGAGATTGAACAGTGGGCTCTGTGAATGTTAAGCAAACACTTTACTAATTGAATTGTAACTCCATCTCTCACAAAACAAACAAACAACAGCAATTAGAGTTGGCTGGTTTTGAGTGTATGAAAGACAGAATCACACAATGTCTCACATTGCTTTCTTTCTTTTAATTTTTAATTTTATTAATTTATTAAGATTACAACTCAATTGTTATCTCATCACTTGTATCCTCCCATTCCTTCCTCCCTCCCTCTTCCTTTCACCCTACTCCCCTCCCGTAGCTCTATGACCGAGGGGGACTTCCTCCCCCACTATATGGTCATAAGCTATCAAGTCTCATCTTGGTAGCCTGCTTATTCTTTCTTTGCCTGCCACCAGGCCTTCCCAAAAGGGAGATGGTCAAATATGGAGCACCAGAGTTCATGTCAAAGTCAGTCCCCTCTCTACACATAACTGTGGAGAACGGCCTGTCAATTGGGTAGATCAGAGTAGGGGTTCAATGTTTATTATTGTATTGTCCTTGGTTAGTGCACTAATTTGAACAGAACCCTCAAGACCCCAAAAGAAATATAGGAGATGGGGAAATAGAAGGGCACAGAGGGTCCTAATAACCTATCATTGGTTTCAAACTCCCTGGCTTTGAGTATAAAAGGCAGAATCATACATTGGCTCACATTGGTTTCAAACTCCTGGCTGAGCGGAATGTCTAGCCTTTTGAACCAAGAACTTGGCTTGTCATGTTCAAGAAGCCAAACTTGCTTGGCGGTGTGTGTGTGTGTGTGTGTAAGTTTCTGTGGGTTGCAGAATAAATCCATTACTTTGTAGATGCTAACGGTGTTTGATTCATGCTTTCTATGGTTTCCCAGTGTTAGATTCAATCGAGGTCCACATGGATCATTACAATGGGTAAGATTAAGAAGTAGCCAGCCCTCCCCCGAGAACTATATAAATAATACAATACAAAACTAACCTAAAAAGTGACCACCATTGAGAACTATACAAATAATATAATATAAAACTAAACAGAAGCAGTAACACGGAGCAAGGAAATAATTGAAACATACATTTTGAAACGCTGCTTTATTCAACAACAAAAGAAGTATTTGGGGGGGAGTATATAAGCCAAAATGATGGATTAGGCATGGGTGTTTAAGGGAGATTAAAATAAATATATCCTCCATCTGCTTTGTGCAAGGAAGAAACCTTTTAAAACATTTTATTGATTTTAAAGAAAGCTTAATGTATTTTAACTGAGCTAAGCGACTTGAAGGAGAATGTGACTAATGATGGATTTTTTAATAATGTTTTCATAAAACATTAAAATAGGTCTTAGTTCTACTCATCTTTCATGATGACAATACTCCTTGCCGGAGTAATCTTAAAATAAGCTTGATGTATTTTAATCCTATGTGAAGCTTTCAAATATGCATTGCAATGCATTTTAATAAAACATATAAATGATGACATCCCTGTAAACAGTCTTCTATGCAAAGATGTTCTGCTGAGCTCGCTAGCGCTTACAAGCAGATGTTGGCAGCTATGTTGTAAAGTTAAGAAACAGTTCTCCTTTTTTATCTCCATAAACTCCTCATTGGCAAAAATTAGACTGTTTTGCACACTGAGAATTTGTCTCTAGAATGAATATAGAAAAGGCATTGTGTTGTTATAGCTATTTTGCTAATCACTAATAAATATACTGCCTTTAGCCATCATCAGATATCAAATACAAAGCACCAGGCAATGGTCATCAATGGTGACGGGTTGGTAATGACATTTGTGGTCTTATAAGAAGAAAGTTTTTCTTGTTATCTTTGTTTGTGTGTGTGGCTTGTTTGTTTGTTTGTTTTTAAGACCGGATTCTCTGTGTTGTCTTGGCTGTCCTGGACTCACCTTGTCGACCAGGCTGTCAACGAACTAACAGAGATCCACCTGTCTCTTCCTCCCGAGTGCTGGGATTACAGGCCTGTGGCACTGTGCTAAACTGTTTTCTTGTTATCTTGTATTAAGGTGACATTTCAGTCATTTTTAGTGACATAGGTGGATGATAGCCAAAAGAAAACTGTTATCAGCTGGCCTTTGGGAAAATAAAACAGGAAAAGAAGAGTTTGAAATAAATTCTTTGGGGGGGGAGGGGTTATATGAAGGACTTTCCACAATATATCAGGTGCACAGTATTTAGAAGATACGACTTTGTTCCTTATAGGTATGTTGGAAGCCTGGTTAAATGATTTGTGAGTCTGTTACTGTTAAGCCACATGCTAAGAGAAGAGTGAAGGGCCTACTTAAATATGGTGGTGAGTGAGGTGGTTGTGCATGATGATGTCATAGACCAGTAGGGTTTGACTATGAGGAGAGGGATGCTGTGGAGGAAGAAATGACACAAATCATCTTTTTCCCTCATGAGTCAAGGTCAAAAGGCAAGGTTCACTGTAGGCAGAAGAGTAATTTCACAGACTTGTGTGATATTCTTGGGTTAGGAAAAACTTGGTAAAAAAAATATCCTAAGAACTTCAATAATTGTCAAAATGGTGTATGTGAGTAAAACACCATGAACAAGTAAGTTCTCAGAAAAGAAAGCATTTAATTGGAAATAACATTTCAGATGGTCCACAATGGCTAAGAGAAGGCATGGCAGCAGAAACTGCTGAGAACTCACATCTCATACTGCAAGAAAAATACAGAAAGCGCACTAGGAATGGCACAGATCTTTTGAGACCTCAAAGCTCAGCCTTATTGACAAACTTCCTCCAGGAAGGCCAAAGAACCTAATCCTGCAATCCAGCCATTAACAACCATCAACTATGATCAGAAGTAATCACGTTTCTGAGACTTAGGGAGAGCATCCCATTCTACCAACCCTAAATTGTATCTCTGAATCAGCGGTTTTAGTTCTAGACTTTCAGAGACGTCTCTAAAGGCAAAGACATGTTGCTCATTAATGCTAGACTGACACTCAAGTCACAGCATAATAGAACACCTGTAGAAAAGCTTTGTGGCCCCAGGGCCTATCAGAGGTTCGATTGGGATGGGGCTATTTAAGATTGTTTAATCACATGCTGGGGGTGGTAGGTTGTGACATTACTGTGGGACATCTGTTATTTTATTACTATAGAAACTTTAGGCTAAACAGACCTTAGACTCTACTGCATGGTTCTTAGTGTAGGGACTAGGACTCTTCCAAATGACGAACCAACACCCTCTGTTCACTGAGACTTACACACAACTCAACTCTCTCTGAGAAATGAAAGACAAAAAAATGTCCATGTTTTAATTAGGGACTGTATGCTATAAATGCTTCAGGTCTTATATTACATTCTGACGTGAAAGAGAAGATATAAACATTTAGTTAATGGCTCAAAAAGTTAAATCAAACATAATAGAGAAGTGGACAATAAAAAGTTTCTTTGAAGTGAGAATTAAAGAAGCACAGAGTTACTTTGAAAATTGTAATTTTGCAAAGCAAAAGCAAACCATTTCCTAAAACACTTATTAAAATAAAATTCACATTGCAAAGAATTTGTTCAGGTTCAAAAATGTGAATTGAATATGTGTTTTAATGGCCTGTAAGATAGAGAACAATATAGCTGCAAAAATAAAGTAGATCTCATAGAACAAGATGGACACAGCATCACATGCTGATGATGCTAGCGCTCTGGACCTCTGGAGGTTGAGTGGGAGCATCAAGAGTTCAAAGATTTTCTCTGCTATAATGCAAGTTTAAAGATATCCTGGGTTATATAAGACAAATAAACACCAAACAGTAACTAACTCTGTAACTGACATATAAATAAATAAATCAGAGAACAACATTGTTTTTAGTACTTGATACACAACAGAGACAAGATTAATAATTGTGTTTTCTATACAGGAGGCTGGTAGCTATCTAAAGGTAAAAATAATAGTCCTATTATTTTTATAATGTAACATAAACTGTTTCACAATATAAACAGAGCTTATTTCACATAGGCTCAGTTACAAACCTAAGTCTGTTAATATTATTGACACGCAAACAGACTTTGTCATAGTAAGGTTTTTGTTTGTTTGTTTGAGGTTTTGATGCTTTTCTAAATAGGGTTTCTCTGTGTAGCCTTGGCAGTCCTGGACTTGCTTGTAGACCACACTGCCCTCAAACTCACAGAGATTCACCTGCCTTTGCCTCTCTGAGTGTTGAGATTAAAGGCATGCATCACCACACCCAGCTTTCACAGTGTTTCTTAATTATGAGGGAAGAGAAAAAAGAAAAAGAAAAAAAAAAAGACATAGTAAGATGCAGAGACAAGTGTATATTCATGATAAAGAATTTGTTAGACTTAGTTATGCACCAAAAAAACATATGTTGGAAGAAGTTTAAGAATGAGATCATTGTATTCATTTTTAAAGAAACTCTGGATAAGCAAGAGTAGAAATAGTATGCAAGATTGGCTATTCTTTATTCTGAGTAAATCCTTTGTGGTGCACTATGAGTTACATGTAAGGAAACCACAGTCATTGATAACAGAAAATAGGAATCACAGCCTCTCACTTGTACTTGACTCTTATCAGAGTTAAAAGTAGAGAGAAAGGCAATCCTAGAGTTTGCAACCAATTAGAAACATAGGCGACCTAAACCAGCTATATACCTACTATTAATATCCACTATTAGTTTATGAAGCTATAAATAGAATGCATTTATAAGTGTCAAAAATCTGGGTTTTTTTTTTGTACTTACACAGGAAAGAACATGAAAAAATAACATGCTCTAATATACATACATCATAAATATATTAAAATCCATCTTCTCTACCAACAAAATACTAAGAATATATTCAAGTATTCAAAAATTACCGAACAAACACAATGGATTTCTTGGTGTATTTGATGATACAAGACTATGTTGAATCAATTTTTAATTCTTGTATTGAATTAAAACTTTACACTTAGGTTTAACTACAACATCTGAAATAAATATTAACTAACTCTGTGAATTTTAAAAAGGTATCAGTCATCCATCATTACATAGAGATATTGTTCGATTTAGTGGAATGGATGTTACTCTAAAGTGTTCAGAATGATTTTTTTGTCATGTGACAGACTCTATCTGCAACAGGCACCAACAAATCTATAGTATACAATCTACTGATGCAAACGCCATCATTTATGCATGTATAGCCAATGGTATAAAACAACAGTTTTGAACTGTTTTGGCCATTTAGAATGTACTTAAGGATTATGCTGTTTACTAAAGCAGGGAGTGTAGGTTCTTTGGAAATTTATGTGTGCCACTAATGCACCCCTAGTGTTACTGTGCCACACCATTAGTTTATAGGAATCACAGCGGAGTAGAAGCGTTGATTACCTTGCTCCTTCAGAAGCTGGCACAGCACTGCCTGGTACCATAAAAGCTTGTCTTTAGGGAAGAGTCTTTCAGGTCTTCTACAGCTCAGAGTATCTTCAGCAACAGAGACTTAGCTTCTACTTCTGGGGGTCAACCAAGAGCAATAACAACAGTCTGTGATGTTTTGAGAGTCTCTAGGATAACTATGACCAACAACTAAATAGAAGGCTTCTCGTGTCTAGTGTTGGGTTTTAGATAGATGGTCTTTGGCCCATGGAGTGAGCATTGACAGCTCAGATAACACAATTTCATAAAAAATATATATATATAGACATATATATATATTCTCTTATTTATGTGTCTAAATTGTTTTTAGATAGATAGATAGTAGTATAATTCCTTATCACCTTTTATGATCTTAGTGTAAAGTAACATTTTCCCCTCATTCTGTATTTCTTTCCTTCTCATTTCTTAATTATAGGCCTCTAGTTTCTCCGATGGACTATGCTGTCAATTTATTTGGCTGTATGCCAATGAGTGATACAATTGGGTCATAAATACTGTTCTCATACCTGTAGATATGTGTAGACTTTATCCCACATTGAGGAAAACTCTGTTCACAGCAGATATGCGTTATAAGTAATGAGAGAAAATTTCAACCAATCAAAATTCAGAGTAGTGGCGAAATTCAGAGTAGTAGATCCCAGGCCCAAAAGCTACTTCTACAATACAACCCCCTCAAGGAGGTTCATGGCTCATGACAGGAGAAGGAGCAGAAACATGCAGAGACAGGAGTACAGGGGGTTTGGTTTGAGTCTCTGTCATCTAGGAATTTCAGACACTAGAGCCATGTATTCAATATAACTATCTAAACAAACGTCTTCTTGATTAAAGCAAGACCTAAAGGAATGCTAACTTCAACAATGGAAAGCTTGGGGTATCTCAACCACATACAAAGAAGTACAGCAGCTAGTGAGAGCTGGGAAAACAGTCTTCCCCCGGAAAGAGCACATGGGCTGGGTATCCAATACCAAATGCTCAGCTCCGCAAGCATGCATACAAATAACATTATACAGACTAAGCATGTTTAAAGCTGTACTTACGTATTTAGGAATACAGTCTATACATATAAATCCCATATACATGTGTCTCTATTTTAAATATATAATATATATGCATGTTTAATTTAAAAATTTTGCACGTGCGCGCACATGCGCGCGCGCGCGCACACACACACACACACACACTTTCCCTTAACTTAGAAATAAATATTATTTCTGCCCAGGATGTTTATACCTTTAATTTCAGAATGTGGTTGACTAAGGCACAAGGATAACCCATTTAAACACAGATAAACAAATTAATAAAGTAGACCATTTATCTAATTAATGTATTACCTCTTTGAATCAAAGCAATATTCTATGTATTTTTATATGCAAGAAAAACCCCAATCTAGAAATATATAAGTGGCTGAAGCAAGTACATATCTCTTAAACAATTAAAACAATTTTTACAATTCATGCTCAGCATTGATTTGCTACGTTTATTTGCATTCCAACTTTTCTATTATTTTATTAAACTTAACTTTTTTCTCTAGGAACATTTCTAAGTTCCTTAAATTGCTGGCTAATTAAAGCATTTATATTAATCTTTTCTGCTTTTTCTTTTTCCTTTTTTCCCCCTGGCCCTCTGAGTCATGGATGTGGCATCCAGATACTCATGAATCAGCTTAGAAATAGTTGTAATTCTGTTTATTGATGTAGTAAGAATTTTTCATATTCCCATATGATTGACAATTTTTTCCTGATGTATTTCCAAATGAAAACTTAGAAGTGACGGTTGTATTTCACAGCATGATTCAAAAGACTAAGAGACAAACAGAAGTCCTCTCTTAGGATTTCATTCACATTCAATGGGGGGGTAACAGGAGCAATCACCAAAAAAAAAAAAAGAGAAAAAACACTAATGTTGAGAGTTTTATATCTCACTGTTTTCAGAACAATTGGGTATTTTATTTCATTCAAGCTATTTTAGTGTGCTGTTAATATTTGCAGGCCACAATTAGATAGGCATGGACTCAGCCTGTATGACCCAGAGTCTACAGAGCCTGAAGAACAAGATCAGCCTTCATCACACAATTCAACACCCAAGATAATTTATTTTCCTCAGAGGGAAAATTAAGTGAAAGAGTGATGGAGTACCAACATATAAAGCTATTATCAGCGCTATAATTTATATTGCCGACATTGATTTTGTTCTCTGTAGGGTGCTAACGCTCAGGCCTTCCTTCACGTTTAGCAAGAAGACTTTTAAAGGAAGTATAAAATCTACAAAATATATATCTCCATATAATTTTATACCTGCAGATGCAAAAGCACTGAGTTAAGAGAGACAGGCAGTCTGTATTTAAGCCCTCCATCAGCTATAATGTATAATCCCAACCTTCAAATCTCATTTTCTCCTGTTTCAATAATTTTTAAAAGATGAAGAACAAAATGTTACAACTGTTTCTATTGCTTTTAGGATAAAAATAAATTTTCTCCAGTCAAAGACAATGTAACACTAATTAATTGAAATGCATTTTTTGTAAACCTAGGGTAGCAGCAAATGGATTTGAAAAAGGATATTTTTTGTTGTTGTTGTTCCCTGGTAGCTGAAAAATGAAAGAAGTCACCTTAAAAATGGTTCTATGTTTAAAATTTTAACAAAAGCAATGTAAATTACTTAGAGTTTTAATGCAAGTAAAAGACAATACTATAATAAAATAATAAAATACATTTTATTGTAAGCACCAGGTTTGACTATGTCTATTAATCAAGAATTATTACTTTCTATTCATTTAGATGTTTTATTCTAATTGTATGGTAGATCAATTACACTTCAAGAGTCCCTTACTCTAAATACGTAGTTGGAATTTGAGGAAATAGATTTTTATTGCAAAGGATGGGTTGAAGGAATGAAAACGAATTATTGAACTGCTTTTAAATAGTGTCGAGATGGTTGGTCTTAGGTGACCAAACATGGGCAACCAATCTAATTTCAGATTCAAATTTTGACACACGTCACTATTGATGTGTGTGATGTGCATCTTCCTTCAAGCATAGAATTGGATTAAAGCTCCTTAGCTGATCTGTTTTCATTTTATGGCTCTGACATCATTATTCCACTGACTGATCCAATTATACTTTAGATTTAATGCTTGATTCCACTACTCTAGTCATGTATAAATATGTCCATTTCACTATACTATTTGATATTTTCTAACAGAAATGGTATGTGGTTTAGGTGTTACACCCTAAAAAATGATTTACCTCTTTTTGTTTGCTGGCTTGTTTGTTTGTTTTTGTTTTGTTTTGATCTTTGAACAAGGTTCTGCATAACGTAGGAAGAAGGAAGAACACACAAACCAAGGGAAGTCAGGCCACCATCCAAATGCAGAGATAAGTGTTGGAAAGTTTGGGTTTCTTAGGAAACAAGAATAAAAACATTGTTGTAAGAGGCTATTGAGTATGGACTTAATTTCTGATGGTTCTACTAATGGAAGGAGAATAAGAAAAACCTGCTTGCCACAGCCTGGGGCTTTAAGTACCTTACGTCCTCACAGTTTTAAAACTTATAGATATGAAAGTGCTGTTTGGGATTCTAAAACAACACAAGGTCAATTTGAGGTGACTGGGGTGTATTGGAGGAAGTAATGTCCTTTTTTTAAATTAAGGAATAAGCCAGAAACTAGAAAGTAATAAACAATAAAAAACAAAATATAAAATTGTTTCACAATAAAGTTGATACTAAAACCAACATCCTGATATGTATTAAAAACATTAAACTAGCCAAAGATGAGTTTATTTTATATAAATTAAGATGATGAAATTAAATAAAGGGACTGGAGAGATGGCTTGGGAGTTAAGAGTATTGACCGCTCTTCTCAAGGACCCTAGTCAATTCCCAGCACCTACATGGCAGCTCATAATGGTCTGTAACTCCAATTCCAGAAGATTCTGCTTCCTCTTCGGGTATCCACAGACACCAGGATCCAAGCATCAGTACACATATATACACTCAGGGAAAACACACATAGACATAAGCACACATTTTTAAAAAACTGAATTGGGAAATTCTCGAAATAATCTTGAAAGATATATATATTCAGAATGGAATAATAGGGATGTAATGTGAACGAATTAAAAAGTTAAAAAAAAAAGAAATTACAAATACAAAAACTTACAAATAAAATATAAATTTAAGGCATAGTGGATCACAGCTGTGGTGTTTGCACTGTGGAGGCTAAGGAAGGTGGAGTCTCAAAAATAGTAGGCTAGTCTGATCTTTGTAGTGAATACCAGGCCAGTTTGAGCTACTGTATGGAGTTATATCACTCTCTATGCCTCTATATTTAATAAAATATTTAACATATAACAATTTCATAAAACAGAAGGTGCATCAGAACATATTTTATCATGTATTCAGACTTAAAATACATGGATATTCAAGCATAGCATGCCTTTTAGGTATGGTAGAGTAGTGTTATTGCCCAACTCCTTTAGATATCGAATGTACAGAACATGAGGCTAAATACGATACAAATTCCAGAAATTTGATTGCTGAAATGAAGAAAACAAGTCCTTTGAAACCCATTATTGGCCAGGATTTTTACCAGGAGGCAAGTATTGAAAGAATTTTTGTGTGAGCTTGCTTTGTATTGCAATGATAAAGAACATGACAAAAAAGTAACATGGATGGTCTCCTTGTGGGGTTCCTGGAACTTCTGGGTCCTTCAGTGTTCCCATTTCTCCATATCCCTCTTAGTGCTCCACCCAGAGTGCAGCAGCAAGTCCCAGCATCTGTCCAGATCCCTCACTGTCTGACCTCAGCCTATGAGGTTATCAGGATAGCCTGCCTCTCCTTCCTCTGTGTGCCTGCAAGGTTGCCCTGCCAAGAGGCAGTGATCAAATCAGAGGCATCAGAGTTCTTATCAGGAGCAGTCTTCACTCCTCCTAACCCACAGGAAGAATTAGCTGTACATTGGCCACTTCTGAAAAGGAGGCCTAGGTTCTCTGCTTGCAATGTCCTTGGTTGGTGAGTAAGTTAGTACATGTCCCCCTGGATACTGATCCGCCAGTCTTCATGGTCTCCTTGAGGAGGTCCTGGCTATTCCTGTTCCTTCCATCCCCAAACTCTTCCACGCAACCCTTGGTGCTTTACTCAGAGTCCAGCTGTGAGTCCCAGGATCTGTCCAGATCCCCTGCTGGGTGGAATCTCTCAGAGGACATGTGTCTTGGGCTAATATCCACCTATAAGTGTCTTTCTGGGTCTAGGTTACCTCATACAGGGGGTCCTGCACAAATACTTGCACCAACCAATGACAATCCATGCAGTAAACCTAGACCCCCTAATCAGATCTAGCCAATGGACAGCTCATTCTCCATGGTTGTGAGGAGAGCGGGGACTGCCTCTGACATGAACTCTGGTGCCCCTGATTTGATCACTTCTCCTTGCTGGGGATGTGCAGTGGGCACACAGAGGAAAGAGAAGCAGGTAATCTGGATGAGACCTGGTAGGCTGTGGTCATATGGTAGAGGAGGAGGTCCCCTTCTGCCAGGGGTCTAGGGGAGGAGAACAGGACAGAAGAGGGAGGGAAGGTGAGAGATAAGAGTGAGGGGATAACAATCTGGATGTAATGTGAATAAATAAAAATAAATTCAAAATAAGGATAAATTTAATATAAAAACTGTTAAAAAGTAATTTGGAGAGGATAGTGTCTAGTTTGTTTTTATAGATAGTCAAAATATCTGTATACACTCGAAAAGACTGGTTTGTTCATCAGGCTTTTGTCAGGAATATACACACGCACGTACACACACATGCCCGACACATAGATGGTAGCCAGAAGACAAATAGAAGGATAGATTTTACTTGAAGACATACACACCCAAAATGAGAGTAAAAAGCAACTCTGGAAGGAGAGTGGTGGGTTGGGGAAAAAGTTGTAAGGACAAGGGAAAGGTTATGGGATAAATATAACCAAAGTATGTATTATAAACAAGATGTTTTTATGAAATAGATATATACAGCAAAAATACACTAAAAAAAAACTTAATTAAAGTATTTTCCTCAGGCCAGATCAAAATAAAAACAGGACAGTACAAACCAGATTTTTGAATGAATATCCATAAACCACTTTTTGCAAATAAAATAAAAATTCTGAAGAATAATTCACAACTTTGAGGAAAAGGGGAATTAAAAAAATTGTGGAAAAAAAAATGAGGCAAAGCTGGACGAAGCAGAGAGGAGAGTTGAAAGCAACAGTTCTTTCCTGCATGTATTAAACTTCTCTGTGTGTTTGAAACTTGATATGATTTCATGTCACAGGCCTATTTGAGAAGCATAATTCATCTGGTGAATCTAAAGGAGGAGTAGGCAGAATTGGAGGGAAAAAATCTGGCGTCTTCCTCTTTAATGCAAGCATGAGGAATGAGGTTGGCAAATTATGGCCTTGCAATCCACATTAAAAATATAGGAAGATGGAGCGATAAAGCCTATGTGAAATGAATGGGCAAGAGTGTTGTCTACATTGAGAACTAAATGGGATAGGGACAGGGGTTTGGGGGGAAAGGAGGAGTAAGAGAGCTTAAACTAAGTAGAAAGAAGAACTCTTATGAAATACCACTAATTATAAACTAACATATAAATAGTAACATATTAATATATTAATAAATAACATATTTTATATAAAATTAATATATGTATGTGTCTGCCAGAAGTATTCCACATCAGCAGACAAAGGTGCTTCTAGAAAACACGGCTTAGTAAGTGAAAATGTCAGCATATGGCATGGATTGCCTTACTGTGAGTTAATAGTCAGAGAGGCCACATAGATCCCCCAAAGCAACAGAAGCTGTTGCGGTTGCTTTTGGTTGTCCACCATATTTAGATAGTAAGACTCTTGCTGAAGAGACCTTGAAACCTGAAAAGGTTTCAGGACACCAAAAATAACCAATCTTGAATTGACTAAAAGGCTCCTTTACTGACCAGTTTTCATAGTAATGGATGGTGCTAGGAGAGAAAAGATATCTACAGTCTTCTCCAGACCTGGGTCCTACCAGGAGACCCAGCTTGCTAAGGACAAAGTCTGACATTACCAGGACGCCGTGAGCTCATCGTGAAAGGGAACACTCTGTCAGCAAAGCTTCCTTTTCTCTCCCTGGAGGAACCCTAGACCCCACACCCTCTACCGTAGGAACATCACACAGCCCTTAGGAACTTTACAGGTCCAACTCCCTTTCTCCCAGTAAGAACCCACTCAACAAACACCCGGGGTTCCTGGAATGCCTCCCCATCCTAAGAAGGCATCACGACACCTTAGCCCCTCAGCCAATGACATTCACCCACCCCGGATATGCCTAGACCTTCCCCAAAGTTCTACAGAAGCTTTGTTCGCCTCAAATAAGATGATCTGCTTCCCTGATGCTGATGCCAGAGTGTTGCACTGTCAGGGCTTCAGAACTTCCCATCCGCCCCTGCTCCATTTGCCCTCGCCGACCGATATTGGTAGAAGCCTCCGGGGCCAAGGAGAGTAACAGACCTTGCACACTACAATACTCATCTGCCAGACATGATGTGACCACTGCTCCAATAAGGCAAGACTGTTTATGAGGTCACTGATTGTCTCTTGATTGGATTTGAGGCCTGCTTCACAGGAAGAAAGTATTACCTGCTACTGTAAAGGTGTTTAAAAAAAACACCCAAAGCTAGAGCATTCCTAGGCCATAGGAGAGATCTTACAAACTTTAAAATGTTTTTTTTTTTTTTCTAAATGAACATGTGTTCAAGCTGCTTTCTAAATATTTGTCTTTATGTCCTTAGATTTGTGTTGCTCTCAACCTTGGTTAATGAAGTTTCTCATTATAGTGGATAGTGGTTAATACAGAGACACATTTCTATTCAAAAGAATGATAAATGGTTGTGAGTTTTCAGCCATAGCCAGAGCATCTATACCATCTCCCTAAAGGATCAGGGAATAAAGAACATAAGCATGGAAAAGAATCCTGGGAAATTCTGTCCTGAGGACATAGCAGAGATGTTGTATACATGGAGCCATGGCAGCAATGGTTACCTACACAAGACCTGTGTAGGTACCAGATGAAGTTAGTAAAAATTTCAGAATGCAGTGGCTGTGAGCTCCCAAGGCCCCACCTCTAGAGGAGGAGGTATTGGAAGGTCATAGCTGCCTGGGGAAGAAAAAGCCACTTTTCTTAGGTGGTGACTGGCAGGCCACCTAGTGGATGACCTCTCATCAATCCGCTTTTGGACATAATCAACAAGACTCATTTGGTTAAATAAATAGTTTAAAAGGAGCACATAATTTATGGGGGAAATGTGGTAATAGATCTATGGAACTAGTTGGAAGCAGAGAGGGAAGGGTGGAAACACTTATGTGACATTCAAACTGGTATTTTAAAAACTTAGTAATTTCAAAATTCAAAACCAGGTAGGAAGTAAACTCCATTTGAAAAATAAAATCAGAGACAAAATGAGGACAAAATTCTCTTACTTACCAAGGCAATAGTATTTCTAGCATGTCATCATCACACATACTCCATCTGTTCCTTCACAAGGTGACAAATGTCAAAAGCTTGTATTACTAACATGTTGTCTTTTTTTTTTTTTTTTTAACCACACATCTTGCACTAACAGTAAAACTGCTGATTTCTCCTTAGTATTGCCACAATATGGCATGACAGTTGGGGCTTATGTCATATAGACACTTCATATGAAACCAAAGAGACATAGTCTCTGAAAACCCTTAAAAGTTTTGCAACTATATTCAACAACACAACAACAACAACACCCAGCCACTCACCTACTCTCACTTTGGTGAATGCTTTCTAAGTTCACCATATATACTTTTGAGCTCTGCAGTGACTTACCTGATATTTTCATATAGTTATGTGCATTGATAAAAGAATTTATTATTTACTGCTGCCTAGGAAATAGAATCATCATGACTCAGTTAATCATCTAATCAAGGAAATATAGCAAGACACATACATATGTGATAGAAATTGAGTCCCAGGGGCATGATTCCTTGAAATGTATCACTCTCATGACTTACTATGGGGAATATTTCTTCAATTTTCTCTTTACTCTTCCAACTGATTAAAAATACAACATTGATGCTTGTTAGTGTCTGTTTAGTCATCAGGTGTAGAAGCCAGATATCTCCTCATTGAAAACTCTTTTCCTCCTCTGTCTCTCATTGTGTGTGCTTGCGTGCGCGCGCGCATGTATGTGTGTGTGTGTGTGTGTGTGTGTGTGTGTGTGTGTGTGTGTAAAATATGCTAGCAAGTCACCATATTCCTTTCTTTTTCCTAACATTTTCTTTTGTGAAGTCAGGCATGAGCAAAACAAACAAACAAAACAAAAACAAACATTAAATACATAAATACTATCCTGTCCAGCTTTATTTTGGTTTTGATCTTATAGAAAAAGGTTTTGTTTTTATCATTTAAGACCATCAAATGTTCAATAAGTTTAGCTCATGCTCTTTGGCTATTCTCAAATCATTTATTTTATCCTGTTGAGTAGAACATCCTGATTTCCATGTCCCATTTCATGTCAGAATGATCATGAGCCACCCCTAAAGCATGAGGTAAAGTTCCTTCTCATGGGAGAATGACTAACTACCAGATAAAAATATTTTTAGAATATACAAACACGGTAAACATCTGATCTACAGTAGATTCCACTTTCTTGTGTGAATATTAAGCTTTTAGTAGCTCGATATAGGAAATAATATGAGCAGTTCCGTTACGTGATTTGTGGACTCACTAAACGTCACAAGATTTCTGAGAACCAATAGATCATATTGCAATATGGATATGTCTTGCACCTCTTGGATGTGGGAATACCTAGATACTGTCAAATAACTATTATAGGGAAGAATGAAAGACCAGTTTTGCATTTTTTTGTTTTGTTTTTTTTTATGGATGGGATTTTCTCATAAGTAAATTCTGGGTCAAATAATATCACTGAAAAGTGTCACTATTTTCAAAGGGGATGTTTATCTTGGAACACATTCCTAATATCATTTTGAAAACCTGTTTCATTAATTGGCTCTAGAAAAGGTATTTTGTGTTATTTTTATAAGTAGCATAATAAGCTGGTCATGAGGGCTTATGTCTTTAAATTCAGCACTTGGGAGGTCAAGGCAGGTAGATATTTATGAGTTCAAGGCCATCTTGGTCTTTATAAGGGAGATCTATGCTATCCAAGACTATGTAGTGAGATCTTACCTCAAAAAGTAAACAAACAAAAATAAAACAGAATTATAGCCCTTGAAAATATAGAGGTAAAATATAGAATACATCACCCATAACAGTTGTTGGAGTTTAAAAAATTTTTTAAATATACACTATATTATTACACACACATATATATTATATAATAAATATATTGTGTATGTTATATATAATATATATAATAAGCTACCTAAAGCAAGAAAAAAATCTATGCCCCAAATTCAGGAGCACCCATATTTGTAAAAGAAACATTACTATAGCTTAATCCATACATTGAATCCCACACATTAATAGTGGGACACTTCAACACCCCACTCTCCCCAATAGACAGATCATCAAGACAGAAACCAAATGGAAAAACAATGAAACTAATAGTTGTCATGAACCAAATGGACCTAACTGATATCTACAGAATATTTCACCCAAACACAAAAGAATACACCTTTTTCTCAGCACCTCACCAAACCTTCTCCAAAATTTACCACATACTTGATTACAAAGGAAATCAACAGATAGAAGAAAATCAAAATAATCCCTTGCATCTTATCAGACCACCATGGATTAAAGCTGGAACTCAATAACAAAAGAAACAAAGGAAAGCTTATAAACTCAAGGAAACTGAACAAGTCCCTACTCAACGGCCTGTGGATAAGGGACGAAATAAAAAGAAAAATTAAAACATCCTAGAATTCAATGAAACTGAAGGCATGACATACCCAAACTTATGGGACACAATGAAAGCAGTGCTAAGAGCACAATTCATAACACTAAGTGCTTTTATAAAGCGATCTCATACTAGCAACTTAACAGCACACCTGAAAGCTCTAGGGAAAAAACAAGCAGACACGCCCAACAGGAGTAGGTGGATGGAAATCATCAAACTCAGGGCTGAAATCAATAAATTAGAAACAAGGAAAACAATTCAAAGAATCAACGAAATCAAGAGCTGGTTCTTTGAGAAAATCAACAAGATAGACAAACCCTTATGAAACCTAGAAATCCAAAGAATATCAAGTCTTACTTCAAAAGCCTGTATGCGACAAAATTTGAAAACCTAAATGAAGTGGACAATTTTCTTGATAGCTACCAATTACCAAAATTGAATCAAAATCAGGTAAACAAATTGAATAGTCCAATAACACCTTAGGAAATAAAAGCAGTCATCAAAAATGTCCTCATTTTTCCCACAGAATTCTGCCCAAATATGGGCAAGCTTGGATGCAGGCAGATTCGACAGCCAAACTGCTAAGACACGGAGGGTAAGCAAGTCCTTAAAAGTTCCTGCCTCACATTCAGAATTTTAGACACACCAAGATAGGAAAGATGTTTTCTTCAAGGCTGCCTAATACAAATAGCCAAAACACTTAGAATGTAACATTTACATAATTCCTAATTGTTTCATTGTTCTTCTTGCTGTAGGTAGTTTATTGTACATATATGTAATAATGTAAACGTATATGTACAATTTTTTTAAAAGATCAATAATTAAATATATATCATGCGTATCTTTCTGTGTCTGGGTTAACTCATTCAGCGGGATCATTTTTAGTTCCATTCATTTGCCTGCAAATTTCAAGATTTCCTTGTTTTTAACAGCTGAGTAGTATGCCATAGTGTAAATGTACCACAGATATTTTTTTTATCCATTCTTCAACTCAGGGTCATCTGGGTTATTTCCAGATTCTGACTGTTATGAATAAGGGTGCTAAGTTAAACACATGTCCTTATTGTATGTTGGGGCATCCTTCTGGTATATTCCAAGGAGTAGAATAGCTGTGTCTTAGGGTATCCCTATTCCCAATTTTCTGAGACAGTACCAGAAGCCTTTCAGTTTCATGAGGTTCCATTTATTAATTGTTGACCTTAGAGCCTGGGCTGTTGGTTTTCTGTTCAGAGAGTTGTCTCCTGTGCCAATGAGTTCAAGGTTCGTCCATACTTTTCTTCTAACAGATTTTGTAGTCTTATGTTGAGGTCTTTAATCCACTTGGACTTGAGTTTTGTGCATGGTGATGAATACGGATCTACTTGCATTTTATACTCACATATAATTGGATACTAGTACAACATGGATGTCCTCTGAGAATCTTCATTCAAGAGGGGATTGGAACAGATGCTGTGTCCTGCTACTGGGACTCCAGGTGAGAGTGGAACGGAAGAATGGGGAGACAGAGGGACCCAGAGGGTCCAGAAACCCTATAAGAGCACCATCAAGGATGGCGGATGTGGACCCAGGGGGGCCTGTACAAACTGCTGTACCAACCAATGACAATGCATGCAGTAAACATTGACCCTGTATTCAGATCTAGACATTGGACAGTGCATTCTCCACAGTTGTGTGGAGAGAGGGGACTGACTCTGGGCCCCTATTTAACCACTTCTCCTTGGTGGGGAGGCCTGGTGGCACTCAGAGAAAGAGGAATCAAGCTATCTGGATGAGACCCGATAGGTTGTGATCATATGGTGGGGGAGGAGGTTCCCTTCTGTCACAGGTCTAGGAGAGGGGAATAGGGTGAAAGAGGGAGGGAGGGGAAAACGGGAAGATACAAGTGAGTGAGTAACAACCAGGATGTGATCTGAACAAATTATTTTAAAAAGAAAAAAAAAAGACCAGCAATTAATAAGTGAGACTTCACAAACTGAAAAGCTTCTTTAAGGCAAAGGACACGGTCAACAGGACAAAAAAACAGCCTACTGTCTAGTAATGACTTCTAAACTTTTACATCTTATTGGAGAAAGTTTTTCTATTTGCATGGTGATTTTCAACTGGAGGTGAATTTGGTTCCAAGGAGCTAATTTTGGCTATTGATCACATGGAGAAATTACCGCCCTCCCAAACTAAGAATTTTATCCTCAATGTCAAGCATATAGGGTTAAAAATGCTTCAGTGGGAAAAATGACAAAAGTCAGATTTGCTCAGACTCGACCTGAAATCCAAACAGCATCAATGCATGAAAAAATTGCTGATTCATCAACATTAATGTTTTATATTTAGTTTTTAATCTTTTTTCAGATTTTTAGAATGTATTTAGTCACTTTACATCCTTATCCCAGTCCCCCTCCCTCTTTTCCTCCCAGTTCCATTCATATTCCTCCCACCTTTATTTCTCCCCTCTCCTTATCAGAGAAGAGGAGGCCCCTAAAGTGTACAAACCAACCCAGCGCTTCAAGATAAAGCAGTACTAAGTGCATCCTCTCTTACTGAGGCCAGAAAGGGCAGCCTAGCTAGGGGAAAGGAATCCAATACCAGGTAACTGTGTCAGAGACAGCCTCTACTCCCATTGTTAGGGGTCCCACATGAATACCAGGCTGCATATCTGTTACATATGTGTGTGTGTGGGGGGGGGGGGTCTAGGTCCATGCCCTGCATGCTCTTTAGTTGGTGGTTAAATATCTGTGAATCCCCATGGGCCCAGGTTAGTTTACTCTGAAAGTCTTTTGTGGTGTCCTTGACCCCTGAAAGACAGTTTTTGTTTTGTTTTGCTTTTTGTTGCTGTTGTTGTTGTTGTTGTTGTTTTAATGAA
Source organism: Acomys russatus (assembly GCF_903995435.1). NCBI lineage: Eukaryota > Metazoa > Chordata > Mammalia > Rodentia > Muridae > Acomys > Acomys russatus. The sequence continues at coordinate 18,371,663 of NC_067152.1, read as the reverse complement.
TGGAACGTTCTCACAAGTAAATTCTGGGCAATAGTACTATCAATGAAAGTAGGTTAACATTTTCAAAGGAGATGTTACCTTGACATGTATTCTTGGCATCATTTTGAAAACCTGAGTTCTAAATCCAACTGTGATCATCTGATCATCGGTGGCATCCCCTCAAGCCTGCTTTAAACAAAGAATTCAAGTGCTTGCTTCTGATGTGTGGGGGTGGGGGTCCTGCTATCCATCCCCTATTTCACTTCTGACAGATTATTTCTTGTTACTAAGAACAGGTGGCTCTCAGATCAAAACAAGGAATTCTCAAAATGTGGGAGGCGGTGGAAGATTAGTGCTACCTAGGTCTTCATTTTCTACAAAAAGAAAGTTGAAAGAGGAGTAGTGGAGAATCAGTATCTCATAACACACACACACACACACACACACACACACACACACACGCATGCATGCACACATGCATTCACGTACACACACACACACAAACCCACACATGCAAACCTACATATGCACACACACATGTACGTACACACACACACACACACACACACACACACACACACACACACACACACACACGATACGCAAGCAGAAATGCAGAGTTCTTGATAATTTTCCCCAAGGCCAATGTCACTCACAACCCTTTGGCATTTCTTTATCAATCTTATGGGATAGTTGTTTTTTTCTCTTTATGAAAATATGAAAGAGGCATAATTTGGGATTCTTGATAATCCAGAGAATTTTAATATTTCTATTTTCCATTGTCCATATTAGCTCTATTATTTCTGGCCCTTTAATTTGGTAGTATGCTAATGTTCTATTTGGAAAGCTCTCTAATTCAATGCTTCTGATTTTCTACTATAGGTTTATGTTACTGTTTTAATAGTTGTATTTAATAAATGAATGAGAGTAACTTCAAATTATTCATTTCCAAGCATTTAATATCCAAAACTTTATATCCTTTTAAAAATGATTTTGTTCTCTACCTGAATGAGCAAGTAGGTAGAAATTAGTCATTTCTAAACATTTAACAGCTCAAATATTTCATTTTTAAACCATAAGTGATTTTAAATGATATATTTTTAAAATGTCCCCAGAATTAAACAGGCTTCGTCATTTGTAATGTTTTTATTCTTTGTTCTTTTACTGTGCATTTAGGATGCTACAGAGATCTGATACAGAAGTCATTCTGTAGAATATTATTTGTTGTTGTTGGTATTTTGTTTGTGGCCCAACAAAAGTCAATTATTTGAATATCGCCAACTCACCCACACCCACGCCACCCAAGCCTGCTCCACTGTGCTGCCAGGTCCAGGCACCTAGCTCATTCTCCCAAGGCCTGCAGCTGGCAAGGGGCTGAGACAGCTCTCCTGCTCTAACCCTCTCCTGTCTGGCTTTCCCATGTCTTCACCATCAGGGCTAGCTCTACTGTGCTGCCCAGGTGAGGTATAAGGTGCACTCATGGAAGTGCTGCAGCTGATGAGGGACAGGGACATCTCTCCTGCTCTCCTGACCCTAGGAATATTCTCCTGGCTGTTGCAGGTGGGGGTGGAGCATCATCTCATGACTTCCATATCCATGCCATCTCATGACAGAAAAGTGGAGGGGTCATTTCTCCCACTGGACAGCTCACCTGCTTCCCCTGCCACAAGGACCAGCTCCACTGTGCTGCCCAGGCAATGAGCAGAGCCCATTCTCCTGAATGCTGCAACTGGTGAAGACAGCTCTCCAGAGTGCCAGTGAGTGACAGAGCCAGCAGCCCTTGGATATCTACATGGTCCCAGGCAATGGCAGCCCAGATCAGGGATGTCTGCATGGTCTCTAGTGATAAGCAAGCCACAGATATTGACATGGACCCCTGCCACTGCATGGCCATGGACGCAGACATGGACCTCACTGGCAGCCGGGACTTCCCCACGGCCTCAAGTGGCAGGGCTACTCACAACAGGCTGTTCCTCTCTACCCTTGCGTATGCAGTTCTACCTCTCTTCATAATGCCCAAACTGTTCTGCTTCTCTTCCTCTCCCATCTCACCATCACACACTCACAATTGTAGTGGTGCCTGCTGCAGGAAGCACAAGAAGCTGGCAGGCTCCAGGATAAAATCCTCTGCCTGTGCTGAGTGACAAGGCGGCAAACTGGATTCTAGGTGTCTACAGCCCACAGTGGGTAGGTTTCTGGATATCTTCTCCCTCCAGCAGCAGGCAGCCCTCCGTGTGTCTGTGGCCAACCTGAGCCTTACTGTAGCACTCAGATCTTTCTAGAAACAATATTTTAAGACCCATACATACTGAAGCTTTCTAAGTTTTTTTTTCAATGTAATATATATTTCATGCAAACAAGAAGCCTAAGTTGCAAATCATGAAATCAATCCATTTATCTTGGGTTTATAAAGCCGCCTTTGCTTGACTTTAGTCATATATTTTTCCATCGCTCTACTTTCGTCTTTAGTTTCTTTGGATTTTAGCACCGCATACCCCAGGCAACATGTAACTAGATCTTGCTTGTTTTAGAACCACACGAGAGTTCATGATTTTTTTCATTAACCTGAATGGGTATTTATTGATAAACTTGGAATTATTTTTATCTTGCGTTTTCTAACTTTTAATGACTATATTTTATTTTTATTAAGAGATTTTAGTTTTGCCTCCATTCCCTATTCAATTTTTGATATATTAGTATTTAGCTATGCATTTGTTCTTATCCTTACTGACATTTTTATTCAATCTATTTATGTTGAGCCCTGTAGTCCTCTGCTTTCCCCATCTCTCCTCTCTGGGATTACCTTCTACATCCCAAATATTTTTCCTCATTCAGCTTTCATGTATTTTTAAATGTAGACTCTTTATATGAGAGAAAACATGATTTGTCTTTTTAAATCTATTTTACATGAATCCACCTAGCATGCTGACTTCCTGTCCTATTCGTTTTATTACAAATTGCAGAATTTCAATTTATTTTATAGCAGGATAGTAATATTGTGTGTTTATGGATGTATGTCAGTGTGCACATGTGTATATGTGTCAGAGTATTTGTATGTATATGTGGTGTGTTGTGTGTGTGTGTGTGTGTGTGTGTGTGTGTACATCTGTGTGTGGCACATATTATCTCCACATTCACACATTGAGAAAGCCAATTTGAACAGTGATACATTAAATATGACATTTGAGATGTCTCTATCATTTCCAGTTTGATACACTCAGGATTAGGATCAGATAGTTGCTCCATCAGTAGTTGTTTGAGGAACCTCCATTGACTTCCTATTGATAGGTGCAATTTATTTTCTTGTCAACAATTAGGCATTCTTTTTAAACCACATTTGTTTTAGTTTATATTCCTATGATAGCTATTCTGACAAGAGTGAGATAGACCCACAAAGAAATTGTGTTCATCATTTCTCTCATGTTTAAATGTATGGAACATGTTTTCACACATTTATTACTTATCTGTGCTTCTTTAAAAGAGTGCTGTTGAATTTAATTGTCTATTCATTGATTGGATTTAGGAGGAATTATTTTATTTTACTCTTCTTGTATTTTTCATAAATATTCTAGATACTATACTTTATCATGAATAGCTGACAAAGATGAGTTTCTATTTTATCATGTGTCTTTTTTTCCCCTGTGTATAGTCTGTGGTATTTTTTACTTTCCTTAGAAAACTTGTTTTCACTCAATGCAAGCCTATTTGTTATTTTTTTTATGATTATTTTCTGAATGACTGACATTTTATTCATAAACTAATTACCTATACTTTTTGAAGTTGTTCCCCGAAATCCTTCTTCAGCAATGTCAATGCTTTAGAACTTAAGTTAAGGACATTGTTCCACTTGTGCTGATATCTCCACCTGCTGAAAAATCCTTTGACAAAATCCAGATCCCTTCATAACACAAGTTCTGGAAAGACTGGTGTTATAAGGGGCCTGCTTCAACATAGTAAAGACAATTTACAGCATGCCTGTGACTGACATCAGTCTAAATGGAGACACACTCAATAACAGGAGGATGACAAGGATGTCCACACCATCCCTACCTATTCCATACACTGCTGGAAGTTTAGTTCCTCTAATGTGACAATAAGCGGAGATCAATGGGTAATACGAAAGGAAGAAGTCAAAGTTTCTTTATCTGAAAGTTGTATAATTTTGTACAGATAAGACCAATAAAAACCAACTAGGATGTGGTCCTCTACAAGGATAGGCATAGTTGACCATATGACATGGAAATTAGTCTCTTAAGGTATGAAGTCATAATTATTATTTGCCGCTGTGTTTTTTTTTTATGAATAACTTAAGATTGCACCAGGAGAAAATGATTCAAAACTACTGTTGAAGGCAAATATCCTGAAGATAACTACCTTTTACAACTTAACCATATCATAGGTGTCCTCTGGTGTATTTGGTTTATAGTTAGGTACAAAGACACCATCAACTTCAGTGTGAACTGAATCTCAACACATCGAATTCTTTTTTTTTTTTTTTTTTTCGAATTCTTGTATTTAAGAGTTGGAATTAATGGTGTAGATAGAAGGAAAAGTATAACACACGACTGTGACGATGTGTGATTGACTACACATATATGAAATAACTTGAAATGAACGAGTCACGAAATGGAATGCTTCTTGTATGTTGCTCTTAATTATGTCATTAAGATTGTATCTCTCATCTGAGAGTAATTATGCATGTTAGATTTAAAGAGACAATGTTGATTATTTCCATTGCCCAAAATGGGTTTTTAATGGAAAATATTAATGTGAATTATTAGCCATCTAATAGGTATTTTGGAATATGTTGTCTTAATTGCTAACATAATTTTGTGAAAGTCAATATTGGAGGATTAAATATATGACAGTTATATAAAAACTAAGTGAATTTTCAAGTGCTAGATAAAATTATTAAGTATAAAATGCTTAATGAGTTTGTTATTGACAGAATAATTTCTGCAAAAGCATGAAGTGCAGCGGATGACTGAAACACACATGGCTATTTCAAGAGACTTATCTGAATTGGCATGCCTCCACTTGATGTTAGTAACCTTTAACCTTTCAGAATATATTTACAAAAGATAAATAATAATTCTTACTTCATAGATTTTTTTTAAAGAATGTGTGGCATTTATATATAAAGTTTCTGGTTCATATTAATTTACAACTTCTTGATGCTACATTTTTAAGTTATAGATGTGTTGTCCCCAAATTGCATGCCCTTGGATCATCTAGCATATTGGTAGATACATGCACAGGATGGTTACTCAGCTCCTATGGGTGGTGTGAACATTAACAGCTGATCCTCTTAGTGGACTTGCGACCTTTAGATGGGGACGGGGTATGTCATTTGAGAGGAAGGGAGCAGACGGTTGCTCTTAGAAACCAATCCATTCACTGTCTTTGGGGGAAACTCCTGTGCACACAGGAAACATTAAAAAAATCCTTCACCAAAGCACAGGCTATATACCAATCTTTGTACTTCTAGATAATAGGATACCATAGCCTTCAGAGGGATCTGAACTGACATTCTTAGCCTCACTTCTCTCATTTCTATTGCCTCTCCTTATAAGAGAGAAACTAGCCTTTTACTTTGCAAGCCAACATCTACCTATGATCTCATTAGCATCAAAATCCCCATTTTCTTCTCTATCTCTAACCGTCCCCCAACTTCCTTATAATTCATGATCGCTCCTTTAAGGAATTGTGAACACAGTAAAAATTGTGTACGGTTAAAATGGTAAAGTCATTTTTTTCCCCTATCCTTTACAATTTATATATATTTTTATTTTCTTTTAGATCAAGAAAATTTTGACCTCTCGTCTGCTTCCGTCTCTAACTAAGGTCACTGGTCTTGTCCATCCTTCTTGTAAACACACCAGTTCACAAACAAAGCTCTGCTCGGTGACTCTGCTCCCCTGTCATGGGGTGAGATGTACTAGAAGCTTATTATCAAAGCATGGAAATACTTCACCAAGATGGGCAACCTACCTGGCAAATAAAATCGAGTAACGTGCGAAGTTTCGCTTCTGCTGGGGTGATGTGCAAACAGCGCACTGCAGACAATCCATTCTCCGCTCATAAAACTGCACTGGGGACACATGGAGCTGAATCTAACATGATTATTGATCAGGGAAATATTCAGCTTACCTAGTCAAGGATACTGCACAGCACTGCAAGGCATAAAGTGTTTCATCTTGTTTTGTAATAATATAAACCAATCAATAATATATACAGATTTCTTACTTGCTGCTAAAAACTTAAGCATAATGGGAAAATATTAAAGCTGGGACTAGAAAGGCATTTAAATGTCATTTTGGTTATTCTCTCGCTACAGAACAGGCTTAATTCAATTTACATAGATCATTATTGATTCTAGTTCTACAAAACCACAATGAAAAAATGCACTGGCATAATTTAAACTACACAAAATCTGATTTTTTTCACCTTATTATAATCCATAGAAATGAAAAAAAATCTATTCTATCTTTCATAGAAATTAGAAATAAGTTCTGATCAACAGTACTGTGAAATTTAAATGTAAAAGTGTATCTTACAAAGCTCAATTTAAGACTGGCTTTTAAGAACAATATTATAGGTTACACTTTCATAGAATGTTTTGGTAATACTGACAAAATAACATGTAGAGAAAGTTGTGGCATGTGCTCTCGCTCTGCATTCTTCTGGAACTTGCCCTGTACTTTATGGATTGTTTTATGAAATAGCTACCACTCAATTCATTAACCAGATTCATTCCCTGAGTCCACTGGAATTAGAGAGAAAATCTGCATAAAAGGCCCTTTTAAAAGTACAGCTCCTTCTGCCCCTAGAAGCGTTGCAGATACAGCTGCTGTGTCACATGTGCGTCACGATGGAGCAGAGAGGAGCGAGGCTACGTCTGCTCTCAGTGTTCTGACCTAGGAATATCTGAATGATTAGTGAGTGGCCAAACATTCGCTGAGAAAAGCAAGCCTTGAGACCATCATCAGGCCAGTTCCAGGAAGTCCCGGATGGGCTGTCAGGATGGGAAGCAAGCTGCAGACTAGAAGAACCCTGCCTGGGACCTTACGGGATTAGGGCAGAGTGAGCCAGAGTCAGAGGGCCACTTGCGCAAGCAGCGCTAGGAAATAGCCCAAAACAAACACCATACCACTGTGAAGGGACCCTGGATAAAGAGCTAGTCTGAGACGAACACTTGCCCAGCACCACGCAGACCTGGTCGGGGCCAAACACGCTCGAGGTGACCCCTCTGTCTGGTGCCATCATGCACTAGTGGGGCACAACACTCCTGAGACCACTCCTGAAACCACCTCAGACATCCAAAGACCACGGGTGCCACGAGGGTGCCACTAAGAGGATCAAATAAGTGGTAGAGTTATGGAAGAGAAAGAGAAACAGAAGGATGTGGGCGCAAGGAAGAGAGGTAGAACTGGAGACCCGAGGATAGTGAAGAACAGTTTGGTGTGAATAACAGATGATGGGGTCCCTGTCCTTCATCAGCTGCAGCACTTGGGAAAGTGAGCCCTGCACTTCACCTGGGTAGCCTAGCAGAGCTGACCATGTTGATGGGGATGTTGATGAGCCAGGCGTGAGGGTATGAGCATGGGAGAGCTGGCCTCCCCACTTGTCTGCTATTCAGTGACATGGGTGAGAAAGAGATATCCCCCCTTCTCTTTGCCCCGTGCCATCAACTACAGGCAGAAGAGCAGGAGAGCTGTCCCTGCCCCGCATCTGCTGCAGCATTTGGTGGATCAGACCCTGCCGCTCACATTGGCAGCTTCGATGCCAAGGCTGCGAGACAGCCAGCCCCAAGAGTGTGAGTATGCGAAAGCTGGCCGTGCCTCTTGTCTCATTAGGAAAATACTCATTTTAATACATTGTAATGTAAAATCTATTTAAATATGGCCTTCCAGTTATAAAATATTAGTAGTAACTTTTTAAAGATTTTTTTTTTTTGAAATTTTAAATTATGTGTGTTTGTTGGCATGTGTATGTGCAAGGGCAGTACACACAGAGTCCAGTAGAGGGCCTATGATCCCCTGAAGCTGTTTGTCAGTGAGCTTAGCCACTGAGCCCTCTCTTTGGATCTCTGTGAGTTCGAGGCCAGCCTGGTCTAAAAAGCAAGTCTAGGACAGCCTAGGCTACACAGAGAAACTGTGTCTCTAAAAACCAAAAATAAATAAATAAATAAATAAATAAATAAATAAATAAATAAATAAATAAATAAAGACAGTATTAGCTTATATTTTGAGTTGTGAGCCTAACTTTTGGTCTGGAGAGATGGCTCAGTGGTTGAGAGCTCTGTCTGCTCTTCCAGAGGTCCTGAGTTGAATTCCCAGCAACCACTTGGTGAGTCACAACCAATTACACTGGAATCTGATGCTCTCTTCTGGTGTGCAGGTGTGCATGCAGACAGAGCACTCATATACCTTGAATAAATAAAATCTTAAAAAAAAAAAAAAAAGGACTCTGTATTCGCTAAGTAGTATTCCATTGTGTAAATGTACCACAGTTTTCTTATTCATTCTTTGGTTGAAGGACATATAGATTGTTTCCACATTTTGGCTATTATGAATCAAGTTGCTATGAACATGGTTGAGAAAATGTCCCTGTTGTATGGTGGAGATATTTAGAGTCTATGCCCAGGAGTGGTATAGCTTGGTGTTGGGTGTTGAGGTAGCACTATTCCTGATTTTCTGAGAAGGTACCAGATTGATTTCCAAAGTGGTTGTACAAGTTTGTACTCCCACCAGCAATGGAGGAGTGTTCCCCTTTTGCTACATCCTTGCCAGCACGTGTCGTCACTTGAGTTTTTGATATTAGACATTCTGATAGGTGTAAGGTGGAATATCACAGTCATTCTGATTTGCATTTCCCTGATGACTAGTTGAGCATGGTGGCACACACCTTTAATCACAGCACTCAGGAGGCAGAAGTAGGTGGATCAATGTGACTTCAAGGCCACCCTGTTCTACAAAGTAAGCCCAGGATAGCTAAGGCTACACAGAGAAAGTCTGTCTTAAAAAACAAAAAACAGAAACAAAAAACAAAACAAAACAAAACAAAAAAGAAAAAGAAAAAAAAAGAAAGAAAGAAAATAAGAAAATAAGAAAAAATGGATTTTTAAATAGGACAGTGACCACAGACACAAATTCTTTACATTTGAGAAAAATTTATGGCTATATTACTCCAAATAAACAGATGATAATATATTCTAAATTATCTGACTACAACATAGCCTCCAGAATTTAAATCAGCTTTTAAGTAAATGTAGCTGTGTATAACACATTACTTTGCTTTAAGATTCTTTTAATCTTCAAAACCATGTGGAGATCTTTCAAAAAATGCCCAATATTTAGTTTTAGAAATTCTTTTTAATCTTCTATATTACGCTATCCAATGCATAAACTTAGAGGACTGCAAGAAAATTAAGAAGTTGAAAGGATCATGCTATTTTATAGCATCAATGGTCTCCAGGAATTAGAACCATGTGTTTAGCGTGATATAAAGTTAAAGCAAAAGGCTAGTGGACAGAAATCATTATCTGCCTTGCACAATCTCCGGGAACATTTATTTTTCTTTCTTTTTCTGGTTCTTATTATGTTGTTTATAACTGGAGAAAATTTTAATATCATTCTCTTGTTTACTGATTCCCAAGATACATTGTTTTGTTAAAACATTTCCAAATCCTGAGGCATTTTATAGGACATTTATTCATTCACAAATTATTTTCATAATGTTACAGAACCATCAGGTGTAGAGTGCTTAGTGCTTTAATCTCTCTCAATTCGTTGGGTGTACACTGAGGGAGGGTTAACAACATCAATAAGAGCTGGTCTATGACTGCCCATGAGCAATATCCTCAACTTTCAAGTTGTTACAAATTACCTTATAAATATAAATCCCAGATCCTACCAACAGTAACCTTGGAAGTGTTGATATGTAGATGACGTTGTAAGTAATTGCATATCAACCATGAACATTGGCTTTTAAAGGCCTCTTACTTGATTTACAATCTTAAGAAACATTATTTTTTTTTAATTTTTTTGGTTATTAAGTAGTCTTTGAAAATATACTTACAGTCATTCCATATTAATTTGTTGTATGAGATAGTCTTAGTTTACAGGTGATACTTCTGTTTCTACTTTATTATGTTGTTTTTAGCTGTTGGTCGTGGTGTGTGTGTGTGTATGTGTGTGTGTATGTGTGAGTATATGTGTGTGTATGTGTGTATGTGTGTGTATGTATGTGTGTGTGTGCGTGTGTGTATGTGTGTATGTATGTGTATGTGTGTGTGTGCATGTATGTGTGTGTGTGTGCGTGTGTGTGTATGTGTGTGTATATGTGTGTGTATGTGTGTGTGTGCGTGTATGTGCGTGTGTGTATGTGTGTGTATATGTGTGTGTATGTGTGTGTATGCATGTGTATGTGTGTGCGTATGTGTGTGTGTGTGTGTGTGTGTGTGTGTATATATTAAATGATATTTGTGTGGAAGGGAGAGGACAACTACCTTTGGCATTCAGTGTTTTCCTTCCACGGTGGGCTCCAGGGATTGAATGCAGGGTCATCCACCAGTCCTGCACGACCAATATTTTTAGGCACTGAGCCTTCTTGGTGATCCTGTTCTGCTCTTTATATAACACCTCCTCGAAGTTCATGGTCACCAGTGAAGTTCTGTAGGATACATTACATGCTAATGGCTATAGCAATATAACAAGATAGTCTGAGACGACGTTGATACGTGTTTTATTATGCAACACTGTTTAAATTGGGCAAAATAATTTTTCCCTATAGGAAAGCTAGAGGTATCTATGTAAAATTTGAGAGATTTTTATATAGAAGATAGTTTTATCATGTGCATTTTTTTCCTTTATAAATGATACCCAATTTTCTTCTGACATTCGTCACTGGAATTTTCACGCCTAGCCCACTATTTTCTTTTCATTCATAAAATGAGCCCTTCTTAAGCATTCCTAGAGTGCTAAGGGCCAGGAAAATGAACACTGATGGAGACAGCTTATCATCCTATGCATGGATACTTTTGTCTCATAGAAACTGACACTTTAGACAACCACATTGCTCCAGCCTATGTAGCCAGAAAAATAATATTTCCCTTTTAAGACTGAAAGTTTATTTTAAATGTAAGACTGTCAAGTCCATCTCACCCAGTGTTCCACAGGTGATTGATTGCTACTGGCCAGAAGCCTTGGGGACTTGGTTGGAGAAGAAAGCAAGGTTGGCTTTGATTTCTTTGAGAACCTGCTTAATGATAATAGTTGCCTATTTGGGTCAGATAACTACTTCTTAATAGTTTTTGGTATTTAAAAAACCTCCTAAGTATTTTTCTAGACCTTGGTGATCCATTTTATTTCGTGGCATTTTTTACTTGACATAAGTTATTGTATTATTTTCATGATGAGTCCTTTCTTTCTCTTCTTTCTCCCACATGCCCTGTTTGGGATACAGGTTTGACATGGTTTAGATCTTTGTAATTTTTGTAGTTTCTAGGTCATATTTTCCATTTATCTTTATCCTCTCTTTAAATTTTGGAATTACTTTAAAATTACATTATATATGTATACCTATACATATATATAATGTAGCTTTCCATTGCAATGACTTTTGTTGTGCTACTTCTGTAAACCATGACTTTGCATATTGGTCAAAGATGGCATTAGTGACAGTACTTATAAACTGGAATTTTTAAGCAATGGTTTTCTTCTAAGGACCGACAACATAAATGTGTGCTGGACAAAAGGAGATTACAAACAAAGGTAGATCTTTTCTGGGTTTGGTCTACTGGTAGCAGTATAATATCTGCCCACCATGGCTTATTGTAAGCAGCAGTGACCAAATCCTGGAGAAGGAAATGATCCTGTGCAATGGACCACTCAATATAAGTAAATACCGAAGAGCAGCAGAGTATCCATAGCAAATCATTCAAAGTTAGACATGCAATTGCTAGTTTGAAAAAATGTTTTAGCCAGGCATGGTGTCCCACACCTGTAATACCAGCACTCTGAGAGGCAGAGGCAGTTGGATCTCTATGAGTTCAAGGCCAGCTTAGTCTATGAAGCAAGTCCAGGACAGGCAAGGCTGCACAGAGAAACCCTGTCCCAGAAAAGCAAAACAGAAAAACAAAACAAAACAAAATATATATTTTATAAAGAAGAAAATAAGAAAAGAAGAAAGAAAGAAAGAAAGAAAGGAAGGAAGAAAGAAAGAAAGAAAGAAAGAAAGGAGAAAACACGTGGCAGAGAAGAGAAATTAGAAAAACAGAGATAAAAAATCCAGTGGTATGGGATAACGGTAAACTCATAGGTACTAAATGAAAGTAGGAGGGTTGGAGAGTTGGCTCAGTAGTTAAGAACACTGTCTGTTCTTCCAGAGGACCCAGGGTCCGACCCAAGCACCATCTAGCAAAACACAACCTTCTGTCACTCTAGTTCCAAGGGATTTAATACCCTCTTCTGGCCTCCCAGGGTACTGCAAACTTGGGGTGTATATATATATATATGCAGATAAAACAGATGATAATGTAAATAAATATTAAAGTTTAAAATAGTTAAAATGATAGTATAAAATTCTTTGAGGAAAAAGCATATTAACCAATTTTTTTTACATCTAAATTGTTACAACTCATTTTTAAGAAAAAAGGCACCTTTGTCAGATGTAAGGTTGATGAAGTTATTTTCCCAGTCTGTAGGCTCTCGCTTTGCTCTTTTGATTGTATCTCCTGCTTTACAGAACCTTCTCACCTCATGAGGTCCCATTTGTTATTTGTTGACCTTAAGGCCTGGGTTGTTGATGTTCTGTTCAAGAAGTTGTCTCTTGTGCCAATGTGTTCCAGGCTCTTCCCCACTTTTTCTTCTAACTGATATAGTGTTTCCTGTTTTATGTTGAGGTCCTTGATCCACTTGGACTTGAATTTTGTGCATGGTGACAAATATGGGTCTAATTGCATTTTTCTAAATCTAGACATCCAGTTAGACCAGCACAATTTGTTGAAGATGCTATCCTTTTTCCATTGAATAGATTTGGCTTTTAAAAATGAGAGAGAGAGAGAGAGAGAGAGAGAGAGAGAGAGAGAGAGAGAGAGAGAGAGAGAGAGAGAGAGAGAGAGAGAGAGAAGAGAGAAGAGAGGCACACCAGGAAAGTGCAAGAAAAAATATAAAAATAAACAACATGAGGATAATATTTGTGATAAAACAAATTTGTACTTCATGGAAAACAGTTGTAAAAAATACAAATAAGAAAAGATAGTTAAGTTAGCCAGTAAAAATATAAGACTCTCAGGGTACTCTCGAACATCACCTTTGTTTCATCCCTTACCATCGTTACCCCTTTAGGTCTACTGCTTGCTCCCAGGGGTAACCCAGATTTTAACTCCTCTGTATAGGAAGAACAGCTAAGTTGAGAGAGTCTGACTTTTGGATCAACAGTATTATTACGATGCAGAACACAAATTTCCTCATAGACTTTCCTCAAACCTGACTACACTTGTTAGGGTTTGTTCTACGGTTGCCTCAAAGAGCCTTTCCCACATGTGGGTATGTCTCACTGCAGGTAGGATGGGAGTCATCTGTTTTCCTGGAGTGGGTGCAGTTGTTTGATTTCAGTGTTAAGGGGCAAAGAAAAGATTCAACAACCTTTCTCTATATATTTAAAAATAATATAGAATGTTTTTCTTATGTGCTATATTTGACCAGTTTATAATTATGCTTTGTTTTGGTTGCAGATTAATTCGGGTCAAAGCATGTGTTGTGACACAGCCTAATGTAGACTGAACTGGCTGTGACTTGGCTTTTCAGCCGAGGGTAACTTTGAGGGATGATATTGCAGTGTAAGCTGCAATTGAACTCAGGGCTTCATAATGTTAGGTAAACACTCTTCTAGCAGAGATACACACCAAATTCTTTGTGATTTTATGGCGAGGATGGCAGCTGAATGCTTGGCACTTGCCATGGTAGGGAATCACTCTACAACTGAGCTATGTCTCTAGTTCAAAGCTCTAACATTTATTGGGACCGTGTCTTGAAGCGGTACCAGGGCGAAGTGTAAATCAGCCTGCAGGATTATTTCTTCTAGAAAGATATTTCAGTATCTTTCTTCCTGTGTTTTTCATCACTGGAGCATCGCAAAGACCTGGCTTTCCTTCAAAGTGCAATATGTTATTACAGAAAATATTCCTAAGGAAAATTGGCCAATTATTCAGACAATCCATTCAGGATTTTCAATCTTGTTATAAAATAAAGATACGTAGGTAATGGTGCCACACTTGAAACTCTGTTTAAAATTATACATTATAAAAAAGTGTACAAGATGAAATAGTCTGACTTCAAAAGTTATAAAATTCTCTCTCTTTATAAATTGTTGAATTTGTGGTTGTCTGAAACTACATATGAAAGTCAACTGCAATTTTTTTTCAGATAATTGCTGAATCTTTTTCATATTTCGCTAAGGATAGGTCCAGTGAGAAGAAACCACACGGGCAAAGTAAGAACAAAAGGCTTGCACATCCTTGTACATGCAGAAAGCAAATACCTACCGACAACAAGAAGCTCAAACAGTGGCAGGAAAGGGGCTTGGGGAGGGGGATAAAACATGTGGCTTGAAATCTGTTTTGGCTAATTAATTTTATGGAAAGAGGTTACTTTGCTTTTCCTGCAGTTTCCTGCATTTCTATAAACTGCAGTGACAATGAGGTGCATGTTTGGGAGATAATTCTCAGCTTAATTGCAGCAATCACAGTGCATTCAGTCCAATAATGGCATCTTTCTCTTTTTTTTTTTTTTACATGGATATCTTTTTGTTCTTCTACCCTTCTGTTGCAGTCTGGTTTTATATTAAATATATTTCATGATGTCCCGTTTTTCCTTTAATTTTTACTGTTCTTTTTTTCAGTTCTTATCTTAGCGCTTATTGTGGGAGCTGCCGTTGTGACACTTAATCATAATAATCTATTTCTGATAAATGCACCTCGATTTCAATAGCATACAGCATATGTTTCTAGCTTACATGTTTCTGATTAATTTCTTAAGTTAATTATGATCACTAGAGTATTTTCATATATGTATACATTATGTATCATCCAACTCCATATACTCTTCTATGCAGGCTCTTTCCACTATTGCATTCTATTTTTTCTGTAATGTTTATGTATTTTCTACATATGTGACTTAGAATAAATTGCTTTGTCTTTCAGTGACTGAATTGATTCTGTCAACACAATGTTCTATAATTTCTATTTTTCTCCTGTTCAAGGACTTTCATTTTATAATGATTGAGTCATATCTCTTTATATAAATAAGCCACTTATTCTTTTTTGCTTTTGTTTTTTGAGAAAGGATTTCTCTGTAAAACCCTAGCTGTCTCAGATTTGTTCTGTAAATCAAGCAGGCCTTGAACTCACAGATCTACCTGCCTCTGCCTTCCAACTGCTGGGATTAAAGGCATGCACCATGACGTCCAGTGCAGCCACTTATTCTGTACCCATTATTTTACTTATGATATCTGTGTTGGTTATTCATACTGGCTACTATGAATACTATGAGTGTAGCTGCCGAAAACATGGGTGTAGATTATATATATTATTATAACTATTATTATTATTATTATTATATAATTTAATATATATGTATTTATAATTTATACATTTAACACATACTATAATTTATAGGTACATATATTCATTTATATATTATTTATAAATATATAAATTAAATATATAATTTATAAATATACTATATGTAATATATATATATATGTATTTATGTATATAATGTTGGTTTTCCTGAGACAGGGTTTTCTCTGTGTAGCTCTGGCTTTTCTGGAACTCTTTCTGTAGACCAGGCTGGCCTCAGACTCCCAGAGATTCCCCCTCTGACTCCTAGTGTTGAGATTAAAGGTGAGCACCACTACATCCCAGAAAACTATTCCTTATTTAGCTTTTTTTTTTTTTTTTTTTTTTTAAATACAGTCTTATTATATAGCTCTTGATGACCTAGAACTCCCTATGTAGACCAGCTTGGCCTTGAACACTTGAACAGAGATCCACCCCCCTTTGCCTTTCAAGTGCTGGGATTAAAGGCAGACCCATGACCACCCAGAAAGCAAATATATATTTAGGATAAAAATCTCATCTCCTTTTATCTTCTTCATAAGGGGACGTGTATGTTCGCACATACGCAGTTGAATAAGTCTGATGGGCTGTATGCCAAAATGTGTATATGTGGAAGCCAGATTCCAATGTCGGATGGTGTTTTTCAGGAGCAGTGTACTGATTTTATTCTGTTTATTTGTTTGTTCTTGTTTTTGAGACAGAGACTCTCACTTCAACCTAGCTCATCAATTAGGCTGTGCTGGTTGGTCAGGAACCAAGAGATCCTCTTATTGCTGCCTTCCCAGCAGTGTGATTACAAG